>NC_068366.1:21464298-21782676 GCF_020536995.1 Dreissena polymorpha
GTTGTCTCCATTCTTCAGGTGTGGAGGGTGCTATCATAACCTCATCAACATATTCTTCACATATAGCATGACACACGTCTCTGACCACTACAGGGAGTATATTCTCAGCGACCCGCCAGGAATACTGCATGCCTGAGTACTTGACACCAGAAACCAGGTGACGTAGTGTGGCAGCTAACTTTAGCCCTGGATCCAAGGGCTCCCTGTACCGAGTGTGTTGCTTCACGAGGCGATGACGAACCCTTCCCAACATTTCATCGTACATTTCAGAAGGCATGCGGAGGAATTTCTTAAATGTTCCAGGATATTCTTTTCAGAGCTCAACCATGAGCTGATTATAGATGCAAAATTGGCGCCGTCTTCCGGTATGCAGCAATGGTCTTCTCCATATATTACGTGCTCTGGCTCCTCTTCTCCACCTTATTCGGCCTCTGAGAAACCGGTGTATGTTTAGTTGTTGCTCGACTACTTGTTGTTTGGCCATAGCAGCAACATACTGCAGTTTCAGGCGTTGTAAATCTTCCATTTGACGAAGAAATAATGATACGTTCAATATTATATATATATAATATAGGCATATTTCTGCATAAACTACTAAAACAATCAGGAGCGCTATTATTCGGATGGATTGCAAAAATTCGCTTATCGGATTGATTCGTATACGAGCGTATACCGTTCGTTTTCTGAACGTTAACTTATCGTTATAAATCGCTTAAAAGCGTCGGATTCAATTCTCTACAATACCAATCGCAGAAGTTCACAAGCCATCTCAAAAATTTGTTTTCGGATTGTCCTCTTTCGCTTGATATTCAAATCAAGTAATCATGATATGCAAATTAGATGAGAGCTGCGACCTCTAACGCCAGTTGACGAACGCTTTGTGAAGAATTCCCGATCGGCTAACGTATTTAAACGAATTTTAACGAACGATAGACAAAACTGTTATTCGCAAACACATTTTCAACATGTTTAAAATTTTCCGACGAACAGAACTAATCGCAACGGATGCAAAAGCTCACAAACGCATCCATACGAACACCACCAACGATGTGCAACGTACATATACTAATCTGAACGAATTTTACTGTCTTATTCGCCAGTACACGCAAGTTGACGTCGGGAGACTTTCGCCTATGTATGAGGAGGCTGACTTTCGCGTTTATATCTTTGTTCGTAAATGAGTATTGAACTAAGTACAAAAACAGACATTATTATTTTCAGGAAATATATCAATAAAATAGTGAATGCAAGTAACCAAATAACTTTGTTTAACCTCTTCGTATCAATAAAATAATCTTTTTAACTGCACGTTTATTATAGTATTTGAGATCCCTGATCTTCAGACGAAAGATATGACAACTGGATCCATAATCACAGACACACTGTTATACTTCAATTGAAGAATAAACTTCTTAAAACTATATTTTTAAAACAGAATGGTTGTGTAACTTGGCATTTAGCCCAAGGCTTATTTAGAAGAAGTTGTCAATATCATCAATTAAATTAAAAGCCTGTTAAACAAAAACACTCAAGTACTTCTAAAGGCTAGGAAAGGGTTGGTGAACAAGGGTCTTGGGACGGATGCTTGAGACATGCTTGTAAAAATACGATCCTCTGCAGCTACGCTCTGTTTTCATTTTTCAGGCAGCAGGTTGCATTGAATTTAAGCTGTAGCTTGCAATCTTCCACGAGGCTGTTGTTAACATCAAATCATTATCAGGACGTTCTATTTCAAATAAAAGTAAACACGTTTCTCTTCCCCGATTAACGTCGCACACGGCGCATTATGCTCCGCTCATCATGAACATTGTATGAATTTTGTATTCACGTATAAAAAATAATAATGAGTACACAAATCAGAATCAAAAGCAGCTTTTAATATTTATATGGGTCTTTGTTTCAAGCCATTTATTTTATCTCGATTGGATTGAAAGTCTAAGGGTCATTTAGAGGCTGTTTTGTTTGTTTCTTAGATAGAGTCAATATTTGGTTTCTGTGGGGGAAGTCTAAAGAACGCTCCCACAGTGGGAATTGAAAATATGACCTCCCTGTCGCTAGATGTACTCGATATCCATAACGCATCCACTACATATGTTTTGGTCTTGTTTGTGTTTCTCTCGGTCTGTTGATTTAGATCGAAATGTTTTGCCTCTTTTCATATCTACATTTCGACGTCATACATGTGTTTTTCTATAGCGAAAGATGACATTATATTTCCTTCCGAAAATTTACTTCGCAGTTGGTCAACGAGACTTTGACGTCATTAAGATACATTTTTTGATTTGCAATGTTTGAAAACATGTTTTAAAATGTCTTTACTAATTGTTTTGATTTAACATTTAATTGCGTTTGATAAACAGTTTGAAACCCATGTCTGTTAACTTCTATAACATTGAAAATCAAATCTAGTTGCATCAAAAGTAAAAACAAAACGCTTTACCACTAGGCTGACCTCTATTATGGTGTTTACGCCGCGCGACGCAGCTCGATAACCATGCCGACAAACCCAGGAGTTTTCGAACTTTCTTTTAGGAAATTATCGACCTTTAACGGACCTTCTCCTTTTAAAATAATTACACACAGGAATATGTCTCTCAAACACAATAGAATATGGTTGCGATATTTTAATAACAAATGAACCAACACAGAAAATTGCGACGTGTTTCAAAATTAAGCGACCTTGATAATAATAAAAATAATTACAACATATAGTTGTATTATCCACGTAAGTATTGGAATGTTACCGGCCAATTTGTGAATTATTTGCCATCCCATATGTTATTGGCTTAACATCTTTCTGGAAAATGTGAAACAATACAGTTTGACCAGCAGATGTTTTGGTAATACAGCAACGTACGTGTTTATAAACTTATGTCATGTGTCTAGACTTAAACTGTCTTTAATAATAATTCATGCACCACACAACAATAACAACTTCTGTCACATTCATATGAATGCTGCATTCTGACTGGATAATTTGTTCACGTGACTGGTTTTTCATTTTCCGATGAACCCACTTTGTATGCAAATTTAAACATGAATATTCATGGCGCTACTTTCTGGTCACAAACAAGCTGCCAAACTGACGTTATGTTTTGCGCGAAACTTAAACGAAGACCCATTTGACGGAGATGAAACCGAAACTGAAAATAGATTCATACGCTAGATTAAAAGGGACTTTTATCACCCTTACCACGATAAAATTTCAGCTTTAAGATCATTTTGTGTTGTAATTAAAAGAACTGATTAGCATTTTTCTGCATTTCATCGGTGTATGAACTGTCTGGAAAAATACACCTAATTTATGCATAAACGCCGTCGGCGTTTATTCAAATAAGGCGTTAATTTCCAGACATTTCATACGCCGATTAAATGCAGAAAAATGCTATTCAATTCTTAAATAAAGTGGCGCTCATACCAGCCGCGTTATAAGTGCCCGGTCTGAAGAACCTATTAGACTGTAAAATTAAACTTATGCGCAAGACGATTACATCGTTTTACCGAAAAATTCACCTGCGTCCTGGCTTCTGAAGTTACCATAAATTCACAGCCAAATGTTCCAACCATCGTTTTGGAATTTTGAATGCCACCAATATTGGCAGAACTTTAGCACTTACATTTTTCAAGACATGTGTTACTTCCTCAAATGTTTTGTTCTCGACCCAGCTACAACTGCATGGGGGACTTTGCTCAAACCCTCAAAGTGATGAGCCTTCGTGTAAAGAAGAGAGAAAAGGAATAAATTTTGGCTCCGACCAATGTTGGCAGAAATATAAAATCATTGTTCGACTATGTAATATAAACGATGAGCCTTTCTAGAACTTAATCTGCAAATAAGACCCATTGTTTAAAAGATTTATATGAAATATATGTTATTATTGTATATATCTTTCGAATGGCATCGTATCTAAGGTAATGTATTTCGTAATAAAACTATGATGTCACTACAACTACTTCACGGCCGTTAATCACGCGCGCCAACTCTTTTTTGCGATGCATTAATAAATGAGCCAATGCAACTTCCGAGGTGGCGCTCAGGCACGAATGTTTTCATATTAAACGGATAATTTTACAGGGTGATTAGGTTTAATATGTTTTTCAACACATTTCGCAATATTTTAAAACAATCAGCCAATGTAGTGCGATTCAGCGATTATAAAATCATCTGAAAATGTACCGAAACATACAATCACAACCCATTTAGAAACGTGATGACCTTTATAAGTTGTGGCATGAAAGTATTCGTAAAAGCAAATCGATGTCTTATGCCTGTGTAACGAGCAAATTCCCTGCTAATTAAATCGCTCATTACATAAAACGATTGCTTTGAACCTGTACAAGTAAATGCGTGCACAAAAACATCGGCTTCCAGCTGAGCTAATAGATAAACTTGCATTTTTCAAAAAGAGATGGAGCCAATGATAAGGAGGTGGCGCTCAGATAAGGAGGTGAAGTCAATGCACATGTATAGCTATTTTAAAGTGAAATATGTTGTGTTATGGTTTCTATTATGTTTACAGGACTTACATTATTTTTGTAAGTTGACTACTTTAGCACATTTGAGTCGCGTGCGTTTTTAATTAGACAAATTAGTTTTCTAATAATGTATTGATGGATTTAAACGTTCGTCTTTGTAAGATAACAACATTTAACATGCATTATACAAAATTATTAACGGAAAAAGGCCGAGCTTTCTTCATTTTTTGGATTTGATAGTGGGGAAAACAACATAAATGAGCTTAATGAAGATTCGTTGACCTTGGCCTTTTGGTATATTGAGCATTTGGAATAACGGCTTCAAATCATAGTTTCAAGAAGAAGTGTATTCTTATACTTATTTCGTGGATTATCATACTGTATACAAAAATTGATGTCGATGAATTATTTTGATAATGTTGAACATTATGTTATCGGTTTGATTGAGTAATAAAAATTGTTGGTATACATCGTACAATATGTTTTATTCATGTTGGTGACTTCATAATTGAGTTGATCACTTACATATTTAAAAAACTACATCTTATTTATTATAGATTGTGTTTATGTTCTGTAAGGATTTGGGCCTTCGTTTGTACGTTGAAAAATAAATTTAATATAGCAAATAACATTATCCATCAAATCTACCCCATGTGATAATGTTATTGCGATACGACTGTTTATTGATACATCCTGCATTGGCGCCACCTCCTATCATTAGCGCCACCTCCTCAGCATTGGCTCCATCTCTTCTGGAAAAATGCAAAATTATCTACTACGTCGGCAAGAAGCCAATATTTGTGTGCATGCAGCATTTTATGTATGTTGTACGCAATCTTTTGATGCCGTAAGCAATATAATTGGGTGGATATTTTCTCGTCACACAGGAAAAACTAATCGAAATGCTTTTTAAAACTCCACCTTTCCACAACTTATTAAGGTTCACACGTTTTTAAATGGGGTTAGAATGTACGCATCTGTACATTTTTGGACGGAGCAATCTTCGCAGAATCGCACTACATTGCCCGATTAAAAAAAATTAATGCCAATTATGTTGAAAAACATATACAACCTAATCATCCTGTAAAATTGTCCATGAAATTTCAAAACATCCGAGCCTGAGCGCCAACTCGGAAGTTGCATTGGCTCATTTATTAATGCATCGCAAAAAAGAGTTGCGCGCTTGATTAACGGCCGTGTACTTGTACGCGCATCGACACGAAGCAATGACACGGAGGTTGGATTGTGTCTCGATTATATCACCAATTAGTTAGGGTTTTCTTGGAACAATTCATTTAAGCATATAATTGTTGTGGCAAGTCCTATGTAACTTGCTATTATTTTTTTTCAAAATTTCACATTTGATATACTGCTATGCATATTGTGCCGAATCAGGTTCAAATTAAACATAATGGTTGATTTGACTGTGTTTCCATCGATGAGGGAATTAATGTATGAGAGACATTTTAATTTTACTGTTTCTCTGACATGATTGTTTGCATGAGAATTTGATACCTTACAAAACGCCAGGTTCTGTTTTGCGTACAGGTACTTTAGACGGTGTACCAATACATGCATGCTTTATCATTGCCTTTTATAATTTGTTTTTCTGTAAAAAAACATTAACCATTTAGCGGACAATATAGATTAAAAATGTATGCCATTCTCAATCTTGCGACTCAGAAAGCGACGACATGAAAGTTGCATTGATTTAGTAAATAAAAACTCCCACACTCCGCAATTTTGTTTATACCTGGATAAACTCAAGTGTTGTAGCGGTTTTGTAAATTGTACAGTCCGTTTTAAAAATTGTGTGCTTTCTTGGATGATTGCATATCATATTAAAGTAATCTACTGACAAGAACGATCAACGACTCCGATGATCATTATGGTCTTTTGTAATTTCTTTGAACGTTATACATTTACTTTATCTAAAGACTGTACATATTATCATCTATTTTCTTCCTATGCCATACAATTTATGAAAGTTTGAGAATTTTTTATTGACAATGTTGCAGGATGAGGTCCAACCATCGGGGTTTCTCAAATATAAGCCATAAAGGTTGTTCAAACCACATAATTTTTTAGATGACGTTTATTCATGCCAAATGATGTCTCATTTTCCCGGATAGCAAGTAATAGTTACAAAAGGTTGAATCTTAAAAAGTAAGGGACGGCATTATTCTATTTGCAAACTCCATGACGTTTTGTTTTGGAGTGTGTATTTGTTCAATACTAAACACTTGTTAAATTGCTAATGTGTAAAATCAAAAGTCTGACAAGCTTAATAGGAAAACATAATTAATACTATACCCTTTGTAACGTGTCGTAATGTAATTTGCTTCCAATATTTATTCACTTGTTGGCAAAATTGACAGTTTAATTGTATACAGATTGGCCAAATACGTACAAGGAAGACATTCAACAGAATTGAGCGTTATCTAACAATATACAGTAATTTGCAAACCACTTTAAAAGTGAGTTTGCTCTATTCAGTCAAGAATAACCAAAACATATTAATAGGAATAATAAATATTCTGAACGCACATGTTTCCTGTTCATGTCTCACCAGTTTTAAAATCTTTATATAACACGTAATTTGCAAAATAATGAGGATGAGGAACATTTTTATTTTAACAAAAAGCTCTTAAAAATAATTAAGCTTAAGCTTTTTTGATTATATATTTAACATCAATAATTCTAATATATTTCAAATGATTTTCACTAACAATACAAAACGACAAACGTTTAAGAATACCGATTTTGAAAAAATAGAAAGTATATTATTCAGTTTGTTTGCGTACTTTAAGATTTTATGATCATTTGACACATGTGTGTTCAAAGTGTCTACTACTACATCTAATTGCTACATATTTTGATGTTGAAATGTACTTCAAATGCTAGACACATATAGCTTAATTGTATAAATAACTGTGTTGCATAATGCGTCTATCCATATGAATCTGTTATTAACAGGCGAATGTTAACACTAGAATGAATATCAACCGAAACTGAAACAATTGCTGGAAAAATATCAAAAGTCTGTATTCAATATGCATCAGTTTGTTTTTCATATGTTCACAAATACGGCCATGTAGTCCGCCAACCCAAACTGTCGCCTGTCGTAAAAGTCATCCGAGTTCATGTCCGAGTATATGAACTGCGGGTAACTAGGGTGGTTATCCCAGGAACACCCGGGTCCACCATCAATCACCACAGCATAACCCCTATCTTTGTCGCATCCCTCAAAACTTTTGTTCATGAGAAAACGCCGCCTTTTTGTACCACGGGAGTCTCCGTGTATCGAAAATTCATTATATTGTTCTTTGGACGTAAGAGCAGGCCAGCTAGACAAAAGGACACGGGAAGCCGTAAACCAGTCCATGTTGGATGAACCGCTGCCGTTGAAAATAACGTATGCCACCTCGCTGTTTCCTTTGTACAGCGCAAACTTAGCGTACTTTATGGCGAGGTTGTTCCAGGTGTCCAAGGCAGGATCGCGATAGTGACTGGTCAAAGAGCGAGACATTGTCAGTGGTTTGACATCAGAGGTACCTGTTCCTGGTAATGTTTAAAATAAGGGATTTATTTAAATATCGAAATACGTAACGGTAGTTTAACAAAATGAACGTACTTAACTACATGTATAAAAATATTATAGCTATGTGTATAATAAATTTATAAAATCAGATCTAAAGAGACGTTTTCATACCTTATTTTACAGCCGGATAGACAACAAATATGATTAAAGTTCGTTATGAAAGCTACATTTTGTTTTAATTGTTCTACTATGTTTTGAATGACACCTGACATTAATACAGTGCGTTAAAACATGATGAAAACAACGTGTTCGAAGAAATATGTATAATTATTTATTTCGGCATGCTTTAAATATCCAGAACTTATATCCCGTTTCCGAAATCACATATAATATAATGTATAATATTAATATATGTAAAACATATAGTCCGTTTCGAAATCACGTATATATTCGTGGACAGATAACCTTTGACCCAAGCGTCATACACGGACTGGCCATTGCTGGATGTCGCACGAAAGACCATCTTCCATCCACCCGATTCCAATTCATCAACTGTAAGTGACTTCTCATGGTAGAACGGTGGACTGTAAAAACATTGTACGCATTATTCATTGATCTATTCGGACAACACAAGTGTAGACTTTACAAGAAACACACACAGGACGTTTGTGAATGAAGATGTTGAAATGATGGACTTGAGATACATGGAATATAAGCATTGCGGATTAAAAGTAAACGGATGGCCTAACTTTGCAAAGCGGTGTACTTTACACACTAATCGTGCACAGTAACTGGAATGAAAAGAGGGCTTTTTATGGCAGAAATATTCAAAGTAAATGTAATGAAACTTTCAGACATTGATATGCATTACTTCGATATGTATTTAACTATTTAAAGCTGCACATACACACTACAAAAACAACTGCTATTAAAATAGACATTGTATTGCATTATGTGACTATAACATGTAAAAAGAATCAAAATCTTATACCTGGAACATGTTCAATCATTCTGCTAAATTAGATGCATAAACATTATAGAAGTAAATTGCAAGTAAATGTACATAAATATAGATTAATATAATATTTATAAATAATAATTTATAACATACATTTCATCTAACAGTATCAATCTTTTCCATAAGATTATAACATGAATATTCCCTTGGATTCCACGGTTCTGACAAACGACCAACAATTGAAGTACACAGCATTCCGATGATAACAAAGATCTTAAACGATATAACATACATATTTAAACGTTTCAATGACATTAAAATCCTAAAGTTTTTGTTGTTAGAACTGAAGCTGTCAATTCGAAATTAAACTTCGCAATTTTATCCGTGTGTTGCCAAATTTAATCAGAAAGCTCCTGAATGCGATTGCTTGTGTGGTTGTTTGATCAGAAACACCTGTTAAACTGGACAGGTTCGTAGCTATTAGCTAAGAATGCGCTCTGTTTAGTTCGCCGTGGTGAAATGGATATGCATTATCTACTCCGTATAAAAATATATTTTTTAAATTTATTTATTATATCGCTCCTTTTGCTATTCGAGATTCCCGTTCTTAACACTTACGATACGACAACATATTTGTTAGACTTAAAACTTGTACTAAACTACAATCTTAACGTAATACAGTTGTATTAAAATAGATTGGTTGTGTGTCATGGCCTTTAACAAAACGCTTACTTAGAGCAACGTGCTAATGGCATCAATCGGCGGCCTGTTTAATCACATCTCTCAAGCATTTCGTTTAGTGTTAACTCTCTAATCTTTATTCTTAAGCCTATTTCCTGAGGGCCTATACATGAGATATGTATGTAAATATTGTCATGACCCCATGTTGACGTTTTTATTAAATAGGTCACGAGTACATGTTTGTTTTTATGACCATGTTTTACATTTTAACTCTATGTCAAGTGTAATTTCTTATTGCATTCAAAACTAAACATCTTATTTCAATATCTACTATGCTTAATGTACCGTTTGTATGGTTCATATCCGTGTAAAATCCATTTTTGTTGGTCACTACAATCACATGTTTGGATAGACGCCATATTTAAAAGGAAATGACCTTTAACCTTTGGTTGAATTATGGGTAGTGTACATTGACGACCTCTGTCAACTTTGTCAGCAGACAGTTAAATCTCGAATTTTCGTACTAGATTTATTCATCATGCGGAGGTTTGATTTTTATCAAATAATTACAGTCATGTGTATTTATATGTTCTAAACCTTATTATTATACTTAAAGAAACATTTTCAGTCATTTTAATAAAGTTTTTACTGTTTAAACTTTAGGCGGTAACTCTGTTTATTTTGAGGTGATCGGTTACGCTCGGAAGACGCGCGGATGGTGCGCGGTTGAGTTATTGCTCGGATTAATGTTATGACCGCGCAAGGCTCGGACCTGCTCGGAGCCTTAGTATATAAACCCTGTTTATTTCACAGTCAAGGACTCTGATTTTTTTGGAATTAAAGGCACATTCTTATTACTAAATTTTTCTCTAATAAATATTATGTTTAGGCATTTTTCATTAAAAGTAAGTTAGAAACATTATTCATATTTTTGCATATAAAAGAGTTTTTGAATAAGATTTAGGACTAAGGTATAGGGATATTTAATCTTACAGTTTTAAGATTGATTGAGCATTGTAAATGTGAGTTTAAGAATTGTATTATTTATGATAAATTGTTAAATGCATTGATGTACTATTGATGCAAGTTAGTTAAGAATAAAAAAAAATTGAATTTTATTTGGTTGTTTATTATAATTATTATTTGAGAGTCAGTTAATGACTCAGGCTATTAGCTTCAGTTTATTTTAACAGAGTCCATTTTATTTAAAATGTTTAAATACAACTTAATGAAAGAAAAGATGGTTTAACACCAAGAGTAGGCCCGCTATCACATTGCGTTAAGAAAAAGAAAAAGAAGAACCGCTCGGCTCGTTACATATTTATGGTGGCAGCTGCGGGGATAAAGTAACATCTTTATTCCAGTGATCGAATTCACACCTCAAACGAAAATGTCAGATACTGACACAGATCAAGAAAATGAAGTTTTCTTCAGGGATGAATTACAGCAAAGGGAAAGAGCAACTAGTCATCAAGATGAGAACCAAGTCCATGAAGAACAAGAACCTACTGAACAGGATGATCAATGGTTAAAGGCAGCGTTTGGAAAATTAGTACACATGCAAGGCCAGATGGTTGAAACACTAGAAGGAGTCAATAAGATGATATCAAACATTCAAAGGCAAAATGAAAGTACAGTTTTTGTACAGAATAGCAACATTCAGCAACAAAATGATCTCCCCTCTCTTCATAGAAACAATAATTTTGCAGGAGAACCCGCCATACAGCACAACATGTTACCTAGGTCAAGCATAAGCTACTCCAATCATAAATGTAATAACAGCACTAAAATTCCACCTTTCAATGGGAAGGATGAATGGAAAGTATGGTTCAACCGATTTGAAACTATTGCAAATAGACAAGGTTGGAATGATGAAGAAAAGCTAGACCATCTTCTACCAAAACTACAAGGATCAGCAGGGGAATTTGTTTTCACACAACTACACAGAGAGACCTTAGATAATTATGATGAACTAGTTACGGAAATCAACAATAGATTCAGAATAATAGAAACTCCAAGAACGTTTGCAGCCAAATTTAGTCAAAGAGACCAGAAACAAAATGAAACAGCAGAAGAATACGCCGCTGAACTCAAGAGGCTGTATGATCGAGCGCACAAGCGTCGGGATGGAGCAACAAGAAAAGAAGATTTGGTAAGAAGGTTCCTTGACGGACTGCGAGATGAAGATGTAAGGTGGGAAGTAGAGTATGTGAAAGAGCCCAGGGATATTGATGAGGCAGTTTATCACGTAGTTAACTACATTCAAACTAGGAAGCGTCATCAAGTAGGCTCTAATCGGAGACAACGCCCCGTGCGCAGGACAGGTGGCACAAATACAGATGAAGCAGACAGTGAAAATGAAAGCGATTCTGATACAGTTGAGTATGCATTCAGGGTGCCAAACACGAGACAATTCAAGCGTCGCGAAAAGACTGAAACCAAGAGAAAAGAGAATCAAACAGTAAGGAAAACAAGTGTCAATCAGGCTCAGACCAAAACAGAGGTCAAGGTAGATGTGCTACAAGCTTTGACACAGAAAATAGAAGAACTAAGCAAGAAGGTGGAGACGGTAAATAATAAATCGACAAAAGATGACAACCGCAGAAGCTTTGTGAGATGTTACAACTGCAACGGAGAGAACCACTTTGCAAGAGAGTGTCCAAATAAACATCAGCAAGTAAACGGACCATTATACCACAGTTTTGACCCTAACAACAGAAATAACCTCTACCCAAACCCAAAACAAAGTAATCAGCCATTGAACCCAAATGCGCAGACTTTTCAACAACCTTTAAACTACAAAGGACCCAACCAAACGGCCGGGGGAGGTCACAATAGAAGAAAAGAGGTGAGAAGAAAGAAAAAAAGAAGAAAAAAAAAGAAAAATAGAAAAAGAAGAGGAAAGAAAAGAAAAAGAAAAAAAAAAACTTAAGATAAATAAGGAATAATGTGATTTCATAACTTTTTGTTGTAAAGTCTTATATCAATTTGATGTTCAATTACTTGACATATTTGTACTGTATATAGGTCATTGCTAAATATTGGTTCTACAAATTTCATGCGAGTTTACAGATGCGATGTAAAGTACAAGATGTTTTTATTTTTTTGTTCAACTTGCCATTTCATTGATGCCATTTACAATGAAGTTTCTCCATAATCACATGAAGATATCGATAAATGCCGGTTTGTGATGGAAACGTCATTTCCTATTCTGATGTGTACATCAGGAGATATGTGTTTGCTGAAATTATATTGTGTTATTGCGCTATTGATTATCTTTTACTGCCGTAAACAATGCTCAATCAGATGTTAATACTTGCATATATGGGACTAGTACTTCAAAATATAATTGATGTGAAGCTGCTATGAAGGCACTTGTGAAAAGTAGAAAAACAAGATTCCTGTGATACAATGATGTTTGGCGAGAAAAATAGGGAAATTGTAAATGCTTGGGGAAAAGAACAGTATGGCGGAGAGCAGTATGAGAGTGATACAGTTTGGGCATTAATATTATAAGGAGTAGTCGACAGAATGTTTGCTGGTGCAAACGGGGCGAGAAAATTGCAAGGAGTACAGAGAGAGAGAAAGAGAGAAGAGAAAGGACTTAAAGAGCGAGCAACTATTCCGTCCAGATACTGCATATGTAACAGATTTAAGGCAAAACGCTAGTACAAGTTGGTTAAAGTAAATTCAATCTTCTGTTTTAGAATCATGGAAGAGCAGACGAAGTCAGGCCACGGCTGGAGCGACAGGAAACGGTACCAGTGTCTGCGCTGCTACCATGTGACTGGTGAGGAGAGAGTTGGTCCCAGGTACCGGATCATGGACCATTTTCTACGCCAGCACCTTTCACTGGATCAGGTGCCTTTCCATTGCAAGCTGTGCCTGTTTCGCTGCTACCAGTTTGAGGATCTGCAGCGGCATGCCAACAATTTTCCTCGGCACAGGATGTTGTTACGAGAGAAGGGGGTCGAGGATAGTGAAAGCTATCTAGTAAAGAACCCGAACCCATACACCGTGGGACCTAGGGATGTTGCTCCAGTGGCTGAAGGCACGCTGTCACGGGCAGTGGAAATCACCTTCCCTGACGGATTGGACTTTCTGGACAACATGATAGAGGCACAGCCATGTACGCCAGGACCTTACACCCCTGCAAGGCTGGAAACACCAAGGCCAAAGGCAAGTACGCCATCTTTAGTACACCACGCAGAACCATCTCCAGCAATCCTGGACAGCCTTCCAACTATCGAGGAGTGCAGACAGCTGAAGGGGAACAAATCAGATGCCTCCTCCTCATCGTCATCATCCTCTTCAAGCAACACCTCATGTGAAGGCTGTCGCCAAATAATGAAGGAGATGGAAAGCATTAAGAGCATGCTGCAAGGTATTAAAGGCCAGCTCGAGACACAGGGCACCACAAACCAGCAGTTGGCCATGACCATGGTCAATCTTGCGGGAGCCATCACCTCTATGCGGACACAGCCTGCCCAGATGCCTCATACCGTTCCCGTGACACAGCCTACAATGCAGACAGAGGCCCCACAGCGGAAAGTAGAAGAAAAAATCAGGGAGCGCGGTCGCCATCAGGACCATAAAGAAAACAGGCGGCCACAGTGGCACAAAGAGAATAGCAACCACTACCACCGCCGGGATCGCAGTCCATTGCACAGAAAATAGAATATTATATAATGATGTTAATGAACATTTATCATATAGTTTATAGTTTTATCACAGTCAGTGTAAGGCACAATTAAATAGCTAAATAGTATCACAGTAATTTATAAATAATAATGAAACTTAACTTTGTAAGATTTTATCACAGACATTGCTATACTACACTAATATCTAATGTATTTGTATCTTGTGAATTAATAAATGATCTCCTTTATATCTAGAAGATAATAAGCATTATAATTGTATTGTGAATTTAAAGATGCTCAAATGAAAATCTAGTTCTTTAAGTGCACAAAATTGGTGCTGACATTTTGTAAATATTTTAAAGTTGTTGAACTTTGTTGTTAAAGTTTAAAGATTGTTATACATGTGTATGTGTAACCATGAGTTTTAATGTTTTTAGGCATTAAAGAGGGACCTTTAATGTTAAGGAGGGGGTAATGTCATGACCCCATGTTGACGTTTTTATTAAATAGGTCACGAGTACATGTTTGTTTTTATGACCATGTTTTACATTTTAACTCTATGTCAAGTGTAATTTCTTATTGCATTCAAAACTAAACATCTTATTTCAATATCTACTATGCTTAATTTACCGTTTGTATGGTTCATATCCGTGTAAAATCCATTTTTGTTGGTCACTACAATCACATGTTTGGATAGACGCCATATTTAAAAGGAAATGACCTTTAACATTTGGTTGAATTATGGGTAGTGTACATTGACGACCTCTGTCAACTTTGTCAGCAGACAGTTAAATCTCGTATTTTCGTACTAGATTTATTCATCATGCGGAAGTTTGATTTTTATCAAATAATTACAGTCATGTGTATTTATATGTTCTAAACCTTATTATTATACTTAAAGAAACATTTCCAGTCATTTTAATAAAGTTTTTACTGTTTAAACTTTAGGCGGTAACTCTGTTTATATTGAGGTGATCGGTTACGCTCGGAAGACGCGCGGATGGTGCGCGGTTGAGTTATTGCTCGGATTAATGTTATGACCGCGCAAGGCTCGGACCTGCTCGGAGCCTTAGTATATAAACCCTGTTTATTTCACAGTCAAGGACTCTGATTTTTTTGGAATTAAAGGCACATTCTTATTACTAAATTTTTCTCTAATAAATATTATTTTTAGGCATTTTTCATTAAAAGTAAGTTAGAAACATTATTCATATTTTTGCATATAAAAGAGTTTTTGAATAAGATTTAGGACTAAGGTATAGGGATATTTAATCTTACAGTTTTAAGATTGATTGAGCATTGTAAATGTGAGTTTAAGAATTGTATTATTTATGATAAATTGTCAAATGCATTGATGTACTATTGATGCAAGTTAGTTAAGAATAAAAAAAAAATGAATTTTATTTGGTTGTTTATTATAATTATTATTTGAGAGTCAGTTAATGACTCAGGCTATTAGCTTCAGTTTATTTTAACAGAGTCCATTTTATTTAAAATGTTTAAATACAACTTAATGAAAGAAAATTTGGTTTAACACCAAGAGTAGGCCCGCTATCGCATTGCGTTAAGAAAAAGAAAAAGAAGAACCGCTCGGCTCGTTACAATATGTTATCCTGTGTAGCTACGCTGTGTTCTTATCTTTTTTCAGCGTTTTGGATTTATTGATTTGGCTGTTGTGGGTAATCGTCTATCAAATCACGTCAGAATAACACGCATGCTCTTCATGTTTATATGTATCTTAGTTAAAAACCCTGTGTATTTTAGCTGGAATGCTGTGCAAGTCTATTGCATATTGAAAGGCTATCAAGTTCGCTACATAGGTAGAATCAGTAATTGGTGTCTTATGGTGAGGTATAAAGAACGTTCTCGGGTGAGTATTAAACACGTGACATCCGGGTCTATTGATGGAAACCATATTCACTATACCCCTGAAACATACGTATGGGTGTTTTTTGTGTGACCCTCGGTTTTTGATTAGATCAGAACGTTTGGCGCAGTTCATGTTTACATTTCGACTTTATAAATATTATTTTATATAACGATTGTTTCCAATATATTTCTTACCAAAATGTATTTCAATCTTGGTTTAGGGGAATTTGACTGTCATGTTGATAACTGTTTGAATAATTTATTTAATGTAGATGTCTTTGGTCATTGTTTTGATATATATTTAATTGTGTTTGATGTAAATTATGAAACAAATGTTTTTAAAAATATTAACACATTTAAAATCCAATTACATCAAAAATAGAGAAATATTGTCATTACTACGATGTTCCCAATTAATGGCAAGTGCCAATTCCCAAATTACAAGACACAATAATATGTATCATGCAAAAGAATTGCATGTTAAGAATAATTATTTTTGGGTTGGAAGGGGGAGATAAATTGCACACAAAAACACGTTATATTGTATTTTTTATTTTAAAACCCCGCATTATCGTCATTTGAAACAATAGCATATATAGGCGGTATAGATTGTGAAGTTAAGAGACTCGTTAAATTAAATGGCGAAACTATTAACTCAACTAATAATAATAATGGCTGGCTATATTGTTATATTAGAGGGACACAATTAAGAAGTGGGAATAACTCAGAATTTAATGAAAACGCAAAGGAAACAGACAGCATGTGCGGAGATTTACGTTATTTGGATTTCATGGCATATATTCATGGAGAATTGAACATTACAAAGACATTTGACGTAGGAATGGTTAACTGTTCATATAATGTACACGAGAAGAGTTGAAATGTACAGTTTTTTGTCATGGTAAATAATGGACTGAAAAGAAGCATATGCACAGTAAATGTAAGTACATTTTTTATGGTTAATGACTACGAACATGGAATTGACATATCATTTAACGTCATAAAATCGCTAGCTTTGCAAGCAATACACACGAGATTAAACTAATATTACCGATTAATTTTCGTTTAATTGTTTATTGAATGATAGTACATAGATTAAAATTTACAAATTACTTAACATGGTTAAAATTTTGAATAACCATACCATTGGTACATATCGTAATTTAATGACTTAATAATACTTCTGCTGGAAGAATGTTTGAGTGTAAATGTAAAATACACATGGGTTATTGAATGTATGGAAACATTATCATTCAAAATGATGGGTTGGACATAAGATATACGCAAACGGAATGGTTGCCGTACTAATGGAAGATTGATGGCATCTGGAGGCAACATATACGCAGTGGCGCTGTGGATATTGCGACCAGAAAATCATGGGTTCGATCCCCACTGTGTGGGCGTTCTTTAGATCTCCTTAATAAACACCAACTTCAGATTCCTATCCCAGGAAACGGACTCGATAACGGTTCTAATAAGCATATGACTTTGGATGCAATCGAGCTTAAATAAAAATGTTTTAATATATGCACAACACATGGAGGGCGGTTGATTTCATGTTCACATGAAGATTGATTTTTATGATTGACGTCTTAAGTCATATCAATTATGGCGTGAACATATAAAGCACGCACCAGAAATCGTTAATTATTGATTACTTCATTTGGAAATCCTTTAGATTAACTTAAAATAATGTACGCGGAACCTCAGTACACGGAAGACTCATGATAAAAAGATGGACTGAACATGCTAGGTACTCATAGAGAATTAACATTCAACTACTTTTGCGCATCTTTAGTAAAAGAAACAATGTAAATAAAACAATCCATCGTGTAACATGTTTTATCTTCATTTAAAAACGAAATGAGAATACAGCAAGCTTGTTCTCTTTTTCCTTAATTCCGACGAATCATTTCAGACAACTAATGCAAGGTTGTATTGTTTTTTTCCTCCATCATAATATAGTATTTCAAATCAATACTGAATAGAAAGTCAGTGGCAATATCAACATGTATAGAGTTTAATAGCGAGGATTAAGAAATTTGCAACTAAATTGTAATGTTTGAAACTGTCATTAATTTTCGCGACCAAACGAAACGGTTAATAACGTTGATAATCCTTTGTATTGATAGTTATATTAAGCGATGTTAAATGTGTATTTTCAACATTAACATATAACATACATGTCAAACCAAGTTTAATGAGCTTTAATGAAGTTTATGTAAACAAAAAATATTGTGTTGTAAATAAACAAATACTTTAATTTGAATTTTGATAATGCTGCTTGTACAACTTCAGGTACTATTTATACATGCAACTGTAGTTACACAAATGTAAATGCATTTTATTTGAGGCCTCATTATACTATTATTATTATTATTATTATTATTATTATTATTATTATTATTATTATTATTATTATTATTATTATTATTATTATTATTATTATTATTATTACTACAATTAAATGTATGATAGCAAAATATTGCTATATGCATATATAGCATTTATTGTTTAAAACAATCCCAATTAACTTCCATTCCACTGTAACTGAAACATAATATCAAAATTAAGACTATCTTCTCATGTTCTTTATATAGAAACTAGTAGGCACCAAAACATTCCAAGAATTGAAAGAATTTGTAAATTATGTACACTTTACGAATTAGAAGATGAGTGCCATTTTGTTTTGATATGCCCTTTGTGTGATAATTTTAGAAATACATTTTTACCTGATGTTGACAGAAGAAGACCAAGTATGTTTAAATTTTTACAATTATTGAATGAGACTAGAAAGTCTATACTGATACGTCTTGCTAATTTCTGTATAAAAGCATTGAAATTTAGAGCCGAAAATATATAGATAAGTTTTTCTTCAGAATTGGAATGTTGTATATATTATCTAATCGCATTATGTTTCTCAATCAATTACGGATTTTCACATTCATTTTAGTTTGTTAAAAAAAAAATAAAGAGCCGTCCTTTACATATAACATTCTCACACAAATCATATATTAGTACAAATGAATAAATAAATTGTTGTTATTTTGACGCATAAGTATTTATGTGTAATGAGTTTTTATTATTGCTACATTGTAATATTGACGATGAGCTGTATATGCTTAAGTCAGAAATAAACTTTCTGTTCTGTTCTGCTCTGTTCTATAAAGTAGATACCTGCTTAAGTAGCCCCCTACCTTGAGTGGCCGCTTTGGCTACTTCCCATGATTTGCTTATTATTATAGCTTAGACAGACTCAAGGCAAACAGAATCGGTTATATTTATTTAAGCTAATACACGTTCAACATAGTGTTGTTTTTTACAGAACAAATTCACAGAAATGTATGCATCGGTAAATGCTTACATATATTTTACTCAAACACTACAATAAAGCTTGATTGCCAACATTACCTGAATACAAAGATTGAAGAATGTTCTTGAAATAATTTAAGCTGTATTCTTTTGCTACAATAGTGTTGCTGTATACAATTTAGCGTCTGAACATTGTATGGCCTTTTAAATTGTAAGAATTGTTTTTTGTCGTTCGAATGTATCACTCATTTCCAAAGCGTATACTTCTTTGTAACATAATACGCTCCTAAACATTGAACCATTTGATGTGCACAACATTGAAAGAATATGCTACATTTCTTAAATAAACATAGAGTGAAGGGTCACGGTTCATTAGTATCAGTTTAAAACTGCATTGACTGTTTCTAATAATTCATGGTAAAAATTGCTTCATGTGTACACAAACACGACCATGTAGTCCGCCAACCCAAATTGGCGCCTGTAATAAAAGTCGTCCGAGTTCATGTCCAAGTATATGAACTGCGGGTAACTAGAGTGCTGGTGCCAGGCACACGCGGATCCATCGTCAATCACCGCAACGTAACTCCTGTTGTTCTCGTATCCCCCATTAATTCTGTTGATGAGAAAACGTCGCTTTATTTTATCACGGGAGTCTCCGGGTATCGAAAATATATTATATTGTCATCTGGACGTAAGACCAGGCCAGCTAGAAAGAAGGACACGGGAATACGTAAATCAGTCCAAGTAGGATGTACCGCTGCCGTTAAAAATAATGTATGCCACCTCGCTGTTTCCTTTGTACAGCGCAAACTTAACATACTTAATGGCGAGGTTGTTCCAAGTGTCCAAGGCAGGATCGCGATAGTGACTGGACAAAGAGCGAGACATGGTCGCTGGCTTGAAATCAGATGTACCGGTTCCTTGAAGTGCATTTAACAAGTGATTTATTTACCCTTAAATACCAGTGGAAGTAAATGCCTGATCGACTGTAATACAGTTTATGTTATACATGTAAATATTCAAGTACATCTGTTTTATGAATATGCTTATAAGTTATCGTGAAAAACAAAGCTCATAAGTGTTGTTTCCGATTTATATTTTGCAGTTTTAAAAAACACAACAACAATAATTGATTAAGATTGATTTGCCAGACGTATCCTTTTCCCAGTATGTCACATATGACATATGACACATGAATTCAACGCCCTTCACGAAAACGTATCAACGTTCATAGCATGCGTAACAAGATATGAGGATTAATCGACTGAATTAAATTTATTGTTCTACTACTATAACTATACAGCAACGTTTATTTAAATTCATTATTGAAATTAAATCGTGGAACTTAGTTGTTTATTCGTTCCTACACAATATCATATAATAATCAAGCAATCAATATTGTCCGTGAAAACACCGCACGTTTAAAAATGCTTTATTTTAAAACGTATAGCATGCTTTAAAAGATAGGAAGACTACTTTAAGGTATAGAAAATATATAATAATTGTTCAAAACATGTATACATGTTCTACTAATTTTAACTTTTGACCCAGGCGTCATACACGGACTGTCCATTACTAGATGTGGCACGAAACACCGTCGTCCACCCACCAGATTCGAAGACGTCAACCATAAGTGGCTCTTCATGATAGAAAGGTGAACTGCGCAAAGATTGTACGTTTGAGATATTAAACTTTGCAGACAGACAATGCTAGATTGTTATTGAAATGAACGCATGAGGAATAAAACAAATGTCTTCCCATGGTTAGATGATGAAGAATACTGTGTAAACATAGGGTACAAGTATATACTTTGCATAGTAGAATGGTAAACTGTACATGGAATATACGAATGTTAAATATACGGTTGACTTCTTATGGTAGAATGATGAAGCGTTCATTCTATGCAGTGTGCACATGTCATTCTTCAATGTAAAGCCCCATTAACGGTGTGTTACATTAAGAATAATTTATTTGAAAACTGACATTTAAATGACTAAGCGAATTGCATTATAGAGGGCAAATGTCATCAATCGCATGTGAAACGAAAATGCTATATTTTGTGGACAGACAAATTAACAACACTGCACTAGAAGAACAACTTGTTATAAACAGTGGCTTTGTGTTTTTACGGAAAAATATTGGAAATTACGCGCACAATTTACATAGCGTTTAAATAGACTATAAATATAAAAAACCGGAGTGGTCAAATGGTAGCAACTTTACAGTTGCTTCTGGCAATCCCAAGTTTGAGTTTTGCTACAGGCAAACTTTTGTATTGATTTTTTTTCACTCTATTATAATAATTAATCAATAATCTAATTATTAAAGTTTCGGTATCAATACCTTTACAGACATTTAACAAACGGCCGTGAATAAATCATTTAAGAAATATAATTGTACTAAAAATTATTACGAATCTGTATTATAATAATCATTTCTTAATAAATTATTAAAGTATATTAATAAGTCATTTCTTTTTGTCAGTCTTTTTACACGGTATTTGCAAGAATTGTAAGTAATTAAGTGTAACAATTGTGTTCAACATGCGTTAGAATCCACTTCTGCGTATGGCAAAGTATCACAGTACAGAAACAAGCCCAGTCAACACAAAAACCTCTGTATTGTATAATATCAATCTATGGAGCCAATGACCAAATCCAACTATTTTATATTTATAACAATTGTGAATTTAACTGAGTGGTGTTTGCGGTGTAAGTTGTGTGTATTGTAACCATGGTAACACGCCGGTAAGTCCAAAAGTACGTAAAGCAAACACCGTTCAGAACATTCAGTTATTGATATTTGATAATAAAGCTATAACACGTATAGTTTAATGTCTGAACATTTTGATCTATGCTGGCTCGCTTGGCTTAGGATTTCAGTTTATTAGCGCGATGAGGCTAGAAACAATGGTGGTACAGACAGTTGGTTGTAAATATAGAAATGCGTTAGAGGTAGAGCCAAATTTAAAAACGTCACGGCCAAAATTATAAAACGCAGAAGTGATTTTGAACACAAAATTGATAAAGAGATATGTGCCCCATAAATTGAAAACTGACGAAGAAGCACGGTACGAAGAGTGTTCTTAACTGTATAAATCATATATCATGGCATACTTCTGCATAAGATCACCAGACACATTTCATGAAAAATTGACTTTTAGGAAAACTTTTCATGAAATTATCTAATCTTTTCGCGAACTTCTTTTAACAATTAAAATTAATTCTCCGAATAAAGAAGGGTTAGTGCAACTAACTGCCTACGATTATAAATTGAACATGTTCAATAGTTCTCACGAAAAAATAATGTTTATGAACAAGTAAGAATTTTTTGAAAAACTAAATGTTCTGAAAGAGCTTTTTGTTGTCAGATAATTACATAACAAAAATCAAGGGGTTTATTTCTGCAGAAGATAACCTGACCACCTGATACTTTTTATTGAACAAGTCAAAATGTCAAAAAAAACTTTCACATTTTAATTAAAATATCCACAGCTGTGCGAAAAATCTGGTCGAAATATCATTTAGGCGGAAGCCTTTATTATTAAAAACGTCGCGAAAATAATATATTTAAGAAAAATTAGTGAAGAAATATATAATATTTTTTTGCGAAACAGACAGACAAACAGACAGACAAACAGATATACAAATATATAGACATACATACATGCACACACAGAGAGAAAGACATACAGAGAGACAAACAGACAGAAAAACAGAAGACAGTCAGACATACAGACATACATACATACAGACAGACAGACAGACGGACGGACGGACGGACAGACCTTTGGACGGACTGACGGACGGACGGACGAGCAGAAAGACAGACAGAGTGACAGACAGAGAGATAGACAGACAGGCAGACAGAAAGACAGACTGACAGGCAGACATACAGACAGACAGACAGACAGACGGATACAGACATACAGACATACATACAGACAGACAGGCAGACAGACAGACTGACAGACAGACAGACAGACAGACAGACAAACGGACGGACGAACGGATGGACGGACGGACAGACAGGCAGGCAGGCAGGCAAGCTGACAAACAGCGGACAGACAAACAGACAGGCAGACAGACGGACAGACAGACTTACAGACAGAAAGACAGACAGACAGACAGAGAGACTGACATACAGACAGATAGACAGACAGACACACAGACAGGCAGACAGGCAGGCAGGCTGACATGCTGACAGGCTGACAGGTTGACAGGCTAACAGACCGACCGACACACAGACAGACAGACAGACAGACAGACAGACAGACTTGATGAATAAAAAAATACGTACGTAAATAAATAAATTCAAACATTAATAAATAAAATCTCACATGTCATATAATAATGTAGAAATTCCAGACTGTCTTTGCTTTATGGAACGCACATCTTCTCTTGTCTGTTTTAGCTCTTTTTCTATTGCATCTATCTTTTCTGTTTGACACGATGCCTCGGACAAACGTCCAACAATTGATTCGCACAGAAGAAAAATCATAACAATTATCTTTAACAATATTAGATCCATGCTTTGTTTTGTTTTGTCGAAATAACAATTTTTGTTCTTTGGTTTTCGATAGCGATTGTCAAATGAATACTTTGTGCTTTGTTTAGTTTATTTTAATATTTAAACACCACTTGTTCAATTGACAGGTTCGTAGCCATCTGCTTTCTTAAGCAAATTTCATGTTTAATTGCCGTTTAAATGTTTTTATATTTTTTATTTGAACTATTAATTAAAAAAAATGTATTTAAAATGTATATTGTATGTAACACACTCTCCCCTGTGTAATGTTTCTGTAATCCCAAACAGACACGAAGGACCATGCTTTCACACACAATTTATTGATGTTTGTGACAATAGGATCTCATTTGTGCAATTATGAAAATCAAAACAAAAAATAATTCAAACATGTAGTCTTACTGTTATCATCATTGTGAAGTCCGGTTATCACTTCCAGTTTTAGATATACTTTGCAGATATGATGCTGAGAGGAGCATTATATTATAAACACTTCTTATTACGACGTTCTTATAGAATAATGTGTTAATTGCATTATTAACATCGGAAGCCTGTGCGAATCGGTCTAAGAAGTATCCCTTCTTGGGATTTAGTATTTTCTTTTCCTTTTTAACTTTTAAAACCAAATGACATTCAATTCTTGAGACGATTATGAAAAATATAAACCACGTCATGCGAAAATAGGTCTTTCATGCCATGGCATAGGACCCATTTTCGCTGACGCGGGCCATATGATCAGGTGTAGCTACGTTCTTTCCTTTTATTTCAAACGATGAAGATTAATGTGCGGCTGTCGAGGGAAATCGTCAATGACGTAAGCTGTTGTTTAAACCATCTTACCAACAAAAGCAAATTAAATTTAAAACAATATGCAAGGGAACAGATCTTTCATCATCAATCAACATTGTGCGACAGGTCCTTAATGCTCTTTACGAAATGATTGCACACATTAAATTGATTATTTCGTGAACAAAAGTCTCAGCGTGTCACTTTTTTTAATGCATTTCATGTACTTCGCATGTACGTGTAAGCGAAAAACAGAGTTAAATTTACAAATTTTTGTTAATAAATAATTAAAAAAATAAAGTACAAATATTTTTTTCAATTATTCTTTAATAATTATTTTCCTCTAAAGTTTAAATGTTTTTTTGTATTCATTTGTCATATCTTTGAACATTTTAACGTGATATAGTATTGAACGGTTTTTAACAGCCTTTTGAATGAAGATAAGTTTTGACATTAAAGTCAGAAGATTATTATGAACCAGTATGCATTTTTATGAGATTAAATTGCGAGTCTTGAGTAAACTATTAATCACATTAAGGCAATAATATCAGTAAAATAGCGGCTTTCTGTATGAAAATCGTTTCTTTTAGCCGTGGTCACAACTGGGTTGCGACTTCCATAAGTCAAACTTTCTTCATTATTTTGGTCAAATACATGCGTCGGACGAAGGGCGATCCGCCGCCTTTTTCTTGACAGAAAGGTCGCTGCAACGGACGTAACTGACATTATAGCAATCGTTGAAGTTGATGCGATGGCCGTGCGTTGAACACCAGTCTCAAAAGCACTGTCCATGGAGTAAACGTCCAACGCAAACTTCCACTCAAAATCGGGCCCGTCGAGAGACGCAAATTGTCGATGCGGGCGATGTTAGACGCTTAAGCGGGCAACGTGTGAATTCCTTGCGGTCTTTTACGCCTTACGGTCATCTCAAAAAGATTGCAGTAGACGCAATATGTTTTTGCCCTCCATCTTTTTTCTTAAAGGTTGAAGTCTTGAATATAGGGAAAATACACGTTTTCTAGGGCATGATCATCTGCGGGCGCTCGAAAAATCCGTTCCTGCCCGAGTGCGCTTCCGATTTTATGTGTATTTTCGCTATTTAATATTGCATAAATCAATCACACATACCAAAATAATTAAAATAATATTCAAAACAATATGTCTTGGTCATTCGCCATCGACAATACAATTCGATAATTTCATATGACGTCATACAGTTCATGGTTGTGTTTTACATATGCCTCACTCGGTCATCATCAGAAATGACGAGGCTTTACCTTCGGATAGGCAGTTTTCGATTTAAAATGTGTTTAAATAGTGGATTAATGCGTATTTGCAATGCAGCCGCGCAAAGTAAGAAATGAGGAATTATTTTGGAATTTACTGGTCGTGACGGATAAATGTATCGTCAGAATAAGTCATTGTTTTCATTGATGTTTCTTTCGTACATGTCTATCTAAATAAGTTATTTCGTTCCAACTACATTTTCTAAAAATTAATACTGCCAACACATTGTCACTGAAGTATTTCAAGTATACAACAGGAACGTTGAAGGTACATAAACACTTACATTTACATCATAGTCTTTTGAAAATATTGAGTAAATAACCTTTACTTCAATGACGTTGCTAATAAAATAAAGCTGTTGTCAAGAGAGTGCAGATGGTATAATTTGAAAAGTGGATTTAAATATGCATTGCCTTTATTCCTGCTTGCATGAGGAATCTGGTGCTTATTCAGTTCCACATTTATTCTTGGAAAGTCGTCAAAGGCTGGAGTATTAACAAAGATCTAAGGGACGTAACTGAGGTTGGCCAGTTTATGGATATGAAAACACATAACAGTGCATGAACGGCACGTGAATCGCCTTGTTAATTCAAGATTTCTCCCGTTCAAGCCCTCCATTTGCCAAGTTTCTGCATCCCGCATAAAGAAAATTATAGATAGAGTTTATGTAATAATATTAAAACAAAAATAATCTTAATTTGCAAATTAACGAACAAAAAACAATTTATTGAACAAAATAAACAAATAGTTCAATCTGGCTTGTATCTAAAGGTAATTGCGACGAACCTTTAAATACTGTGTGTGAACCTTGCGTAACACGTGCGACTTCAGGAATGTATAATCATATCACGCGGGACGTGCGACCGCCGTACGTCTTAAGCATATATACGCACGCCATAAGAATTATCCACAGACACAATTTAGTCGCTTTAAAGGTAAAGAAGCACGCGTCCACCACAGATGACCGCTCGATGAGCTCATTGTGCCCTTGCGTGCAGCAAACGATATCTTAAAACACATTTGTTCTTCCTTGATCTCAGTAGGCTTGATCAAGGCTTTAGATTCAGACGTGAGCGTGCTTTATTTATGAACAAATGTGTAATCAAAAATATGTAAAGAAATTCATATTAAATTGTATTGTTAAGCTTACCGTTATTTAATACTATTATTATTATTTGATTTGTTTGCAAATCAACCATTTCATATTTTAATATGCAACGACAGAAAGTCAGTGACATATACGTTAGTTTTTAAATCAAAATTGGTGTTCAGACAACTCAAGAAGTTGCTTTCAACCTTAAATTCACAGGAGTGTGTAATTCACACTCACAATATAATGCGTGTATTGTCATGTGTTTTGCTGCATCCGGTGTAACTAAACTTGGTAAAAAATGTTTTCAATGAAGAAAGTACTTTTTTATACTTGTGATTATGCAGTTACAACTAAAACAACCAAAAGTACATACATCTTTATTTGGCATAACCGGTTTTTATCTCATTATGTACTTGCTGTTATGAAATATATAATCATGAAGTTTATAAAGAACTAAACTACAGAAACATCAGGCGAAAATGTTTAGTTACAATCGACCAATATAGGACGATACAGAAACAGTGACCAAAGCTTGGGCCTTCGCCGTGGAATGGTCAATTAAAAACAATTGGTATTTAAAGACAAGCCCAAATTCCTTAAGATAATAAATAACGTGTCGGCGTGCTTTTGAGACAGAAGCTTCTATTCGTGGTTAAGAAAATATATATCTATATCCACAGTGCACGGGCTATCTTCAAGTGCAGCATTTCATCATCGGACAAAAACGATCATGATCACATGTAAGTAGGAAAACACAACATGACAACTTGCCCAAATGTATCACAGAAATCAAATACTTAGAACACGATTTAATACACCGTTTGAGGTTTATATCGGTGAAACTATTTAAAGTGAGTATCTTTGGTCTTGATGTCAACCCGTAATATAATCAATCTTAAAATATTACCATGAAATATCACGAATAAAGTTAAATACCTAATGCAAATAAACTTTAAGTTGAACCACAACTCAACTGTTGTTAATTTCAATGAAACTCATAACAATAAAAAATTCTAAGCATTAAGCCGATGCTGACAACTTCACAATAATTAGTGGAAGCACCAAAATTGTCATTTTGTTGCATGTAAAAATCTGCATAGATGATCGAACATTTACCAACAGAAACCGTGTTTTTGTACATATATATGATTTAGATTTTACACACGAAACGTAAAATAGTCTGAAACACTCTAATGTCGTTGTTCTACTGCTACCAGTCCTCTTGAACAGTTATTTTATTATTGTATGTTACAACGTATTATATGTTTTGACACAAGGAAGTAAGATCGTACATACATCTTTCAATATATTTGGGGATATGTTTTCAAAGTGTTACTCTTTGCCATATAGCATGTTTTATCTTACACTGTTGTTTCATTGTTGTCATCAAGAATGGGTTGGCTATAATTATTTTGTCTGAAATATCAGAGCATCAGTTCTGTAATACTTTGTAACATATTTTGTTCTTAAGGTTGGAACTTCTTGTTATGTGTACCCCCATATACACACATTGAATGGACATGTTAAATGTATAAAAATTAGATAGATTCAACAGTAAGAGCCAATTGATATCAATAAGCAAGACGTTGTTCATTATCAATCAACACAAAACCACTTTAAATGCATCGACTGTTTCTACTTTTCACTGTCAAAGTAGCTTCAAAAGTAGCTTCAAATGTACACAAACACGACCATGTAGTCCGCCAACCCAAACTGTCGCCTGTCATAAAAGTCGTCCGAGTTCATGTCCGAGTATATAAACTGCGGGTAACTAGGGTGCTGGTCCCAGGCACATGCGGATCCACCGTCAATCACCGCAACATAACCCCTATCTTTGTCGCATCCCTCAAAACGTTTGTTCATGAGGAAACGCCGAATTACGGTTTGTCCACTGAGAATTCCGTCTATAGAGAATATATTATATTGTTCTTTGGACGTAAGACCAGGCCAGCTAGACAGAAGGACACGGGAATACGTAAACCAGTCCAAGTTGGATGAA
Organism: Dreissena polymorpha; assembly: GCF_020536995.1. NCBI lineage: Eukaryota > Metazoa > Mollusca > Bivalvia > Myida > Dreissenidae > Dreissena > Dreissena polymorpha. The sequence goes on from NC_068366.1 coordinate 21,493,465, forward strand.
CCGCTGCCGTTAAAAAGTACGTATGCCACCTCTCTGTTTCCTTTGTAGAGCGCAAACTTAACGTACTTAACGGCTAAGTTGTGCCACGTGTCCAAGGCAGGATCGCGATAGTGACTGGACAAAGAGCGAGTCATTGTCAGCGGTTTGACATCAGATGTACCCGTTCCTGGTAATATATACAATAAGGGATTTATTTAAATATGGATATAAGTAATGATGGATTTAACTTAAGTTTTTTTTACGTACTTAACTACATGCAAAGAGATATTACAGCTGTCTTAAAATATAAAGAACATAAAGCCCGTTTCAAATTCACGTATATATGTGGGGACAGATAACTTTTGACCCAAGCGTCATGCACGGATTGGCCATTGCTGGATGTCGCACGAAAGACCATCTTCCATCCACCCGATTCCAATTCATCAACCGTAAGTGACTTTTCATGGTAGAACGGTGGACTGTAAAATCATTGTACGCATTAGGCATTAATCTTTACGGACTACACAAATGTAGACTTTAATAGAAACACACACAGGAATGGTGTAAATACAGATGTTGAAATGATGGGCTTGAGATAAACGGAATATAAGCATGCTGGATAGAAATACACGGATGGCCTAACGTGGTAAAGCGATGTACACACCAGTCGTGCACAGTGGCTTGAATTAAAAGACTGGTTTTCAAGGTAGAAATATTAAAAGAAAATTTAATGTAAAATTGAGACATTGATATGCATTAATTGGCTATGTATTCAAATATTTTAAACTGCACATACACATAAAAAAACAACTGCTATTAAATGACTTATTTTCTAAAAATATACATTGTATTGCAAAATGTGATTACACCATGTAAATACATTCATAATCTTACCTGGAACATGTTTATTCAATTCGCTAAAATTAACAAATATAGGGATAATACACGTTTTCGAGGGCATGATCATCTGCGGGCGCTCGAAAAATCCGTGTGCGCACTCGGGCAGGAACGGATTTTGAGAGCGCCCGCAGATGGTCATGTCCGAGAAAATGTGTATTTTAGCTATTATTGCATAAACAAATCACACATACCAAAATAATTTTAAATAACAAAGAAATCAATATGTTTTGTTCATTCGACATCGACAAAATAATTCGATTATTTCAATACGGTTAAAGGTTGTGTTTTACATATGCCTCACTCGGTCATCATCCGAAATGACGAGCTTTACCTTCGGATAGGCAGTTTTCGATTTAAAATGTGTTTAAACAGTGGATTAATGCAAAGTTGAAATACAGCCGCGCAAAGTTAGAAATGAGGAATTATTTTGGTATTTACAGCAGGAACGTTGAAGGTACATAAACACTTACATTCACAGCATAGTCTTTTGTCTTGTTTTGAAAGTGTTGAGTAAATAACCTTAACTTCATTGACGTTGCCAATAAAATAAAGCTGTTGTCAAGAGAGTGCAGATGGTATAACTTGAAAAGTGGATTGAAATAGTCATTATCCCTACATGCATGAGGAAACTGGTGCTTATTCAGTTCCCCATTTATGCTTGGAAAGTCGTCGAAGGCTGGAGTGGAAAAGGGAGGTAACTGCGCGTGGACCAGATTATGGATATGAAAAACACATAACAGGGCTTGAACGGCACGTGAATCGCATTGTTAATACACGATTTCTCCCGTTCAAGCCCTCCTTTTACCAAGTTTCTGCACCCCGCCAGAGGGCATTATAGATAGAGTTTATTCAATAATATACATACATAAACATAAACCATTTTGAAGTTAATTGCAAGTAAATATATAAAATGATATAAATAAATAATAATTTATAGCATACATTTCATCTAACAATGTCGATATTCCAGACTGTCTTTGTGTAATGGTTCCCAGCTCGGAGCTCGTTTGTCTGAGCTTCTTCTCAAGTGTATCAATCTTTTCCATAAGATTATAACAAGAATATTCCCTTGGATTCCATGGTTCTGACAAACGACCAACAATTGATGTACACAGCATTCCGATGATAACAAAGATCTTGAACGATATCACATCCATGTTTGAACGTTTCAATGACATTGAAATCTTAAAGCTTCTGTTGTTAGAACTGAAGCTGTCAATTCGAAATTAAACTTCGCAATTGCATCCGTTTGTTGCCAAATTTAATCTGATAGTTCTGAATGCGATTTCTTGTCTGTATGTTTGATAAGAAACACCTGTTAAACTGGACAGGTTCGTAGCTATCGGCTTAGAATTCGCTCTATTTAGGCCGCCGTGGTGTAATGGATATGGGTTATCTACTCAAAATAAAAAAAATATTTTTTTATTTATTTATTATCTCGCTTTCATTGCTATTGGATATTCCCGTTCTTAACACTTACGATATGACAACATATTTGTTAGACTCAAAACTTGGAATAAACTACAGTCGTCAAGCAGTCATGTTTAAATAGATTGGTTGTGTATCATGGCCTTTAACACAACGCTGCTTATTTAGAGCCACGCGTAAATGGCATCAATAGGCGGCCTGTGTAATCACATCTCTCAAGAATTTGTTTTTGGGTTAACTCTAATCTTCATTCTTAAGCCTATATCCTGGGAGCCTATACTTGAGATAAGTATGCAACTATATTATCATTTGTAGCTACGCTCTGTCTTTATCTTTTCGGCAGCGCTTTGGGTGTTGTGGCTGTTGTGGGTAATCGTGCATGATGCTGCAGATTAAACATCAAATCATAACATGCATGCTAAATTTCAAAAGGAATCAACATATTTTTTTCGCCGATAAACGTCTTGATTTGGAAGAATGCTCAATTCATAATGAACATTGAGCTTTGTATTAACATGATAAATGAAAAAGAGTGCACACATTTGAATAACATCTATGTGTTTCATATTTATATGAATCTTAGTTTATTGTTGCATTTTAGCTTGAATGCAATTGACGTCTGTGGCATATTGAAAGGCTCTCAAGTCCGCTACATGGGTAAATTCAGTATTTGGTGTTTTGAGGTGAGGTATAAAGAACGTTTCCACAGTGAGTATCGAAGACGTGACCTCCAGGTCGCTTGATGGACTCAATATTCACTATACCCCTGTAACATATGTATGGGTGTTGCTTGTGGGACTCTCGGTCTTTAGATTTGCCGCAATTCATGTTTACATTTCGACACCATAAAATAAATGTGATTTTGCATAACGATAGTTTACATTATATTTCGTACCAAAAATGTATTTCAATGTTGGTTTAAGAGACTTTGACTGCCATTCCGATAACAGTGTGGATATTTTTTTATATACATGTCTTTGTTATTGCTTTGATATGATATTTAATTGTGTTTGATGTAAAATATGAAACACATGTTTATGAAATTTAAAATTCAATAACATAAAAAGTAGAGAAATATTGTCGTCACTGCGATGTTACCAATCTATGGCAAGTGCCAATCTACAAAGTATCAGACACAAGAATATGTATCATCAAGGAAGACGATCATATGTTAATAATATATTTTGTTTTTGGGTTGGGTGGGGGTTGGGTTAAAATTGCAATTAGTTACATGGTCTTTTTTTATATTAAAACCTGTATTTTTGTCATTAAAAACAACAGTACATAAATGCGTTATAGAGTTTTAAGTTAAGACAGATATTGAAGTGAACCGCGTCGTGTAATTAAATGTCGAAATTATCGACTCAAATAATATTAATAATGACTAACATGTCTTTAATATTATATTAGAGGAACACAAATTAGACGTGGGAATACCTCAGAACGCCATGAAAACGCGAAGAAAACAGACAACATGCGCTAAGATTTACGGTATTTGGATTTCATGGCATACATGCATGGCGAATTGAAATTTACGAACACATGTGACGTAAGAATGATAAACTGTGTATATAATGTACACGAGAAGAATTGAGATTTACTATTTTTTCTCACTGTAAATAATGGACTGAACATGCACAGACAATTTATGGACAACTGTTTATGTCAAATGGTTACAAACAGGAATTTCACATATCATTGAACTTCATAAAATCCCTAGCTTTGTTGTACACACGAGAAATTTAATTATAGACTACCTTTTTTTTTTTCATTGTTAAATGAATGTTAGCATATATTAAAATTCTCAAATTACTTAACATGGTAAAATGTTGGAATGACCATACAATTGTACCTATCGTAATTTAATGAGTTAAGAATACTTCTACGGGAAGAATGATTGAGAGTACATGTAAAATACACATGCGTTATTGAATGTAAGGATAAGATATCATGCAAAATGACAAGCTGAACATGAGATACACGTATACAGAATGGAACTTAAAGGGTGTTTTTTATCAAAGAATGATGACATTTACATACAACAATTTACTCATAAAGACATGATTTTATGAATGACGCCTCAAACTATATTAATTATGGATTGAACATCTTAAGCATGCACTAGAAATTGTTCATGACTGATTAATTCACATGGAAATATATTTGATTAACTTACAAAAATTCACGCGGAACTTCAATACACGGAAGACTTAACGTATTTGAAGCACGAGGAATAGAATTCTCCTGAATATTTATCTTGATAAAAAGATGGACTGAACATGCTATGTACTCGTGGAGCATTTACTTTTCACTTATTTTTCGCACATTTAATAAAAAGAAACAATGCTAATAAAATATCCTTTCTGGAACATGTGTAATCGTATTTTAAAATTAGACGAGACTTCAGCAAGATTGTAGGCGTTTTCTTAATCCTTATGTATCATTTCAGATAAATAATGCAAGTATGAACTTGTTTTGCTTAAATCATAATGTATTATTTAACACAAATACTGGATAGACAGAGAGTTACAATATCATCTTGCATAGATTTGAGCTGGAGCCAGGATTAGAAATAAGTAAAAAAAATAGTATAATTATAATTATAATATTTAATTTATTATTATTATTATTATTATTATTATTACCATTTTTACCATTATTATTTATTGTACGATAGCAAAAAATTGCAATATGCATATACACAATTTATGTTTTAGATACCTGCTTAGGAAGCCTCCTTCCTTTAGCGCAACTTTGGCTCCTTTCAATGATTTCCTGATTGAAATAGGCTATAACCAACACAAACAGAATCGGTTACATTTATTAAAGCTAAGACACGTTCAATATAGTGTTGTTTTTAACAGAACAATTGCAAAGCAATGTATACATTATTAAATCTTTAAATATATTTTACTCAACAACCTCAAAAAAGCTCGATTGCAAAGATAATCTGAATACAAAAATTAAAGAATCCACTTGTATTAAATGTAAGCTGTATCGTTTGCTACACTATTGTAGCTGTATACAATTAAGCGTCTGAAGTACGGCCTTTTTGATTTGTAACAATTGTTTAATCTTTCGAATGTATCACTAATTTCAACAGCGTATACTTCTTTGTAGCATACTACGTTATTAAAAATGGAAGTTTGTGATATGTACAACATTGAAAGGACATGTAGCATTTCTGAGAATTACATAGTGTCAAGTGTCACGGTTCATTAGTATCTGTTCAAAACTGCATCGACTGTTTCTAATTATTTACTGTAAAGGTACACGACAACAACAACAACAACAACAACCAGCAACAGCAGCAACAACAACAACAACAACTACTACTACTACTACTACTACTACTACTATTATTATTATCATTATTATTATTATCATTATTATCATTATTATTATTATTATCATTATTATTATTATTATCATTATTATTATTATCATTATTATTATGATTAAAATAAGTATATTGTTATATAATAATAATATTAAGATTGATTTTGCTTCTGCTGCTGCTATTTCCACCGCTACTGCTGCCGCTGCTGATGGTGCTGCTGCTGATGATGATGATGATTGTTGAAACGTAAATTATTATAAAAAAGTAAACTAAATACATCGACCATTTTAAATCCCCATTTCCGAAATTCATTTAAACCAATGAGAAGTTATACGATTAAATGAATCGTAAACAGCATTCTTAAACTGTTTATATTTACACTCCATTTAGGAAAGATAAAATACCAATTTGCCCTTTAGTTAATTTTCTTAGATGATCGTCGTTCTTTTTTTAATTCTCCACCATTTCCTCAACCTGTTGTGCCAACTTTGTACACGTGTAATCATCGTTCGGACCGGTTGGTTCCGTCCTAAGGCTTGCACAAATATTGCATTACGTAAAGATCCTCACCAAGATAACGATATGAGTCGCGTTCTGAGAAAACTGTGCATAATGCTTGTGCGTAAAGTGTCATCGCAGATTATATGTGCAGTCCGCACAGGCTAATCAGGGACGACACTTTCCGCTTTTATGATATTTTTCGTTTAAAACGCATCGAAATTCTATGAGGGAATATCCTTTGATATTCCCTTTTTTCGTTGCAAAATGAAGAAAAACAGGTGTTTTTTTCTCACTTTTATTGCACACAAATTTAACCTTGAATCAAAATGCATGAACAGGAATTATCAAACTTGTATATTTCCTAAAAAAAGTGCGTAAATTTACGAACATTTTTAATGCAAAAAGAACACATTTGACATCAACTTAGAAATTATTCGTAAATTTACCAACATTTTAAGGGAGAAAAATCAGTAGTTTTTTTCATTGCTTGTCACCATGTGGCATAAATTTATGAACTTCTTTTTTTAAAATATATGATTAACAAAACCATTATTCGTAAATTTACGCACTATTAAAAATATTAAGAAATACTTTGTGAATTCATAGATTCTTACCAAAACCAGACTTTTAACAAAACCATACTTCGTAAATTTACGCACTATTTAACATTTTCATTGGTAAATTCATAAATAAAACCATACTTCGTAAATTTACGCACTATTAAAAATTTTCAGACATAATTGGTAAATTCATATTCTTAGCAATACCATACTTCGTAAATTTACGAACTAGTAAAACTTTTCAGAAATACTTCATCAATTCATATATTCTCAACCAAATCTTACTTCGTAAATTTACGCACTATTAACAATTTTCCGAAATATGATGTCAATTCATATTTTCTTAACAAAACCATACTTCATAAATTTACGCACTATTACATATTTTCAGAAATACTTTGTAAATTCATAGATTCTTAACCAAAAAATACTTTGTAAATTTACGCACTATTAAAAAAAAACCAGTCATAGATTCTTAACAAAACCATACTTCGTAAATATACGCACTATTAAAAACTTTCAGAAATACTTGGTAAATTCAAGATTCTGAACAAAAACATACTTTGTAAATTTACGCACTATTAAAAACTTTCAGAAATACTTGGTGAATTCATAGATTCATAACAAAACATACTTCGTAAATTTACGCACTATTAATAACTTTCAGAAATACTTGGTGAATTCATAGATTCTTAACAAAACATACTTCGTAAATTTACGCACTATTTAACCTTTTCAGAAATACTTGGTAAATTCATATTCTTCAACATAACTTTCAGAAATACTTGGTGAATTCATAGATTCTGAACAAAAACATACTTCGTAAATTTACGCACTATTAAAAAAATTCAGTATTTGATGAATTCATAGATTCTTAACAAAAACATACTTCGTAAATTTACGCACTATTTAACCTTTTCAGAAATACTTGGTAAATTCATATTCTTCTACATAAAACCATACTTCGTAAATTTACGCACTATTATATTTTTTCAGAAATACCCCGTACTTTGTCAATTCATATATTCTCAACAAAATCATATTTCGTAAATTTATGCTGCATTAAAAATTTTCAGAAATACAAAGTCATGTACTTGGTCAGTTCATATATTCTTAACATACGTCCTACATTTACACACTTTTATATATTTTCAGAACTACTCGGTACTTGGCAAATTCATAGCAAAACCAGACTTCCTAAATTAACGCATTATTAAACAATTTCAGAAATACTTGGTGAATTCATAGATTCTTAACAAAACCAGACTTCGTAAATTTAAGCACTTAAAAAAAAAACAGAAATACTTGTATAATTCATAGATTCTTAACATAACCATATTTCGTAAATTTACGCACTATACATTTTTTTCAGAAATACTTGATTAATTCATAGATGTCATCATTGTTGGTATTTATACGAACATTTTCAGGGAAAAGGTCTTTTTTTTGCATTAACAATCAACATTTTTGATATTTCGTATTAATACGAACTATTATTAACTGTCATCTTTGTTCGTATTAAAACGAACATTTTCACCTACAAAGTCATTTTATGCATTAAAAATCAACATTTTTGATACTTGTATTAATACAGCTATTATAAATTGTCATCATTTTACATATTAATACAAACATTTCCAGGGATAAAAAGTCAGTTTTGTCACTAAATATAGTCAGTCGCGAGAGAGCCTAGTCTTTTTTAAGGAGAAATTTGCACAGATTTTCTCCCATATTAGTGTCAGATACTGTTGGATTGTTTGTGGATTTCTTGATGAATTCTTGAACTAGATTGTCGGGTTTTACAACAGGCAAAGTTTGCAATCTGAATTTAATGTCTGGTGCAACATGACTTTCTGACCCATCAGAGCCTTCGACATCATGCTCTTGTAGTACCTTTACTTCTGCAGCGTCGGCTTCAAAAGCTTTTTGCTGAGAACTTGAAGATTCGCTTCTGATTCTGTCTTTTGTTTCAAAAGAGCTGCTTCTTGTTGAGTATATTTCAGTTTTATCTTGGCAGCTTCGGCTTCTGCTTGTTTCAATGCGATGAGTTCACTCCTACGGCTAGAAGATCTCGAACTGTGTGTCTTCACACCACCATGGACAGAGTTTGGCTTCATGCTGGACATGACTTTTTTTAATATTGATTGTTTATTTTGGTCAATCTTTTCCAGCGCATGTTACTTTGCTTTTTCCTGTAGCGACACGTCTGTAGTGAGAGCCGATAATTCTTTAAGACTTGCTTCACTTTTCACATTTTTTTAAGTACACTTCAAATTTGTCTTTAACTTTTACGTAACTTTCATAGGTAATTGCTGTTCAATCAGGTTAATTTCACCAACTTTACTCTCATAAGTTAAACTACTTACTATGCACAAACTTTCAGTCACTTTGCGCCATGAAGCAGAACAGCGCTTCCTAAAGTCATCAATTCCCTCTTCAGAAAGAGCCCTTCCTTTTGCAGAAAACGGACGTACATGCCGTGTTGACATACAATAAACTTTCTTAAGCCGGTTGAAATACAGATGAGACTTTAGTGCGACCAATTTTGAACGTGGATTTAGTTCAATGTCCAGTACCAGTCATCTCCATCTGCTACTAGCAAAGTGTAGGTCAATTTACTTTTCTGTTCTGGAAACAGATAGCGAACAGATCATGTCGAAAAAGAACACTGTATGTGGTGGTATTCAGTATTTATTCTTAGATTCAACTCGATGTATGTGGTAAATTGCTGCAATAAAACAAAATAAAAGATGTTCAGTTCTGCAGTAAAGAACAATGAAAATGATGTATTGTAATCAAAAAATACTTTAAATGACTGAAAAAAGGTAAAACGTATAGCCTATATCTAAGTTATAAACAATGACATAGTTACGAAAGCAAAGCTTTGGAAATTACCCTAACATATAGGACATATAGCCTCAACTGGGTCGAAAGGGTAGGTACGACGTAATTTGGGTACGAATAGCATTTACTGAAAAAACTTGAATGAATGAATATACCTCATAAATAATTACTGCCTTAACAAAATACAAGTTATATAGCATTGATAACATGTGGAAACTTACATCATGCGGGGCTATTGACCGGTATAAACGTCTTAAGAAAATGCCGAAATAGCAATATCGGCAAACGCCTCGATTTAAAATTCGTAGGTGAACAAACACTGATATATCCAAGGGAAGTAAGCAGCGCAATATTATACGTTTACATATGATCGATATAGCCAGCACACAGGTTTTGTTAAAAATGTATACAAATTGCTAAAATAATTAGTTTGTTTCTCATTGATTGTGTTTTGTTGTTTGACAATACATTTTTAAAAGGATAAAAAACAAAACAAAGAAATGTTCATTTACATAGAAAAACAAATTTTGCTTTCGTGTTCGCTGGGTCGTCTGCACTGAGGAAGGTATAGCGTCCATGATCTTAATTTATGGAAGACATAATTGTAAATATCTTTGATCTTCATCAGTTTTTTTGCCAAAAATTATATACATGTACTTAAATTAGTATTGAATTCAGTATTTATGAAGATGGCTGGTCTTCTGATAAACAAGAATTGTAATCAGGCCTTCTTGTATAAATTAATCATGTTAAAATTGCCAGAAACCAGCTTTTTATGGCTTTGTACTTTTAAATAAAATCTACCAATTTATCGCTACTTACAAATAATGTTTGAAATTAGCAGGAAATGATTTTCAGTGCGCATATATTATGATTATGCATTAAAGAAGTGCAAGACATATATTGAAGAATAAAGAATAGGCGGTGTGCGGTAAAAATGCCAGAGGTAAAAATGCCATAGGTAAAAATGTCATAGGTAAAAATACCAGCGGTAAAAATGCCAGAGGTAAAGTGGTAAAAATGCCATAGGTAAAAATGCCAGACGTTATATAGTAAAACAGATTTTTGAGCAATATTTTTTAAGGATATTGAGTATTGTACGGAAACATTTTTTTTAATTGAACATGTTGTTAATGGTTGGGAATTTGTGTTTCTTTGATGAATCGTTCATTCAAGAAAACTTGTTAAATTCATTGTAAAAGGATATTGAGTATTGTACGGAAACATTTTTTTAATTAAACATGTTGTTTGAGAATAATGTGTCAGTAATACATGTATTCTAAAGATTCACATGCTTTTTTAAGAAATGAAAGATTCAAATGTGTCTTATTTATATTGTATCTGTGTCTTAAATGTGTCTTATTTATATGTGACTACGTGCTTATTTTTTGAAGAAATGAAAGATTCATATGTGTCATATTTGTATTTTATCCATGTCTTAAATGTGTCTTATTTAAGACTACATGCTATACCGCCAGTGCGATGCAATAGATCTTATTTCTTAATCTCCACTTTCACTCTTAGCGCTGTCTTTAATTAGGCTACCTCTATTTCAAGGACAGATTACTGAAAACTAAATAAAAAGTACAACGGTGATGTTGATCCATGTTGATGTTGATTCTAGCTCGATCATATTTAAGTAAATAATATTAGTTCGGAATTATACAATTGCGTATGATATAGTTAGAATATATAGACATTTTTTAACATTTATTAACTGTACTGATATCCACATCAAATAATGATTTTACCTGTATTATTTGCCATTGAAAGGGTATTTAAAATAATAATGGTAAATAAAACGGACGCTTGCAATAATTGTCATTAAATATTTCAAACGGTATAAATATAAGACAATGGTAGAGCGTTTACTATTTATTGAAGTATTTTTAAGGTACACAGCAATTTAGCAATAAATGAAATCAGTTATTTTGGCAATAAATCCAATTTTTCCAGTACAGTAGCCAGGTGCCTGTGTATTGAGCTAATAAGAAAGCGGTTACTAGATTTACCGAAAGCGCGCGCTTTCGGTATCGGTAGATTATTTGTAGTATTTATCGAACTATTGTACAGTTGCGCACTACGGTACGTTTAAACAAGTTATTGGAAGCGTTTGAGATCGCAATACTTGTTAACATACGTAAAGGATTAATATGATGATACATTAATTATTTTATTTTTTTTCTCAAAAATATTTTTTATTAATTTGCATGTGTATGTGTTTCAGGTGAAAGGAAATGGGCTTCCTGTTACCTATGCACTCCAACCACCCGACTTAAAAGCAGTACATCGAATAGCTAGTTTTTTTGCAGTCTTTCAGTTAACGGATTAATTGAGTCCGCACAGGCTAATCTGGGACGACACTTTCCGCACATGCAATATGCCTAGTTTTCTCAAAACGCGACTCAATTAATGGATGTCAAAAATTATTTAACCGGTTAATTGTTTAAAAACATGTTGCATCCCTCACAGTAGCGATTGTTTAGTTATAAAAAGAGTATTTCTGTTATGAAATGAATAAATTAAATTAACGTGTGTTATTTTATTTGTCGTCACTCTTGTGCACAATAACACAAAGTCAACCATTCACTTGCATTGAATGAGATACTTAACACCTGAAAAAAAAACCAGCCCGAGCACACACTTTCTCGAGCACAAGAACAATTGACACATACAGTGTGTAATGCGCTAAAGAAATTATATTCCACCTTCCACAAGTAATTAGCGCCGTCTTTAATAATCGAGACCTATATTTAAAGAGCAGATTACTGAGAACTTAATAAGAAAAAGCCGAATAATTAGAAGCATACGGTTATAGCACATATATATTGTTGTTTCCAAAAGCTCACAATTTGAAGCGGCAATGTGTTTCATTTTGATGTGACATTAAATCTCAAAGGAAACTCAAGATGACACATGTGTATAAGCAGGTTGCTAATACACTTTTTATCATATGGATTACAATTGTCAAATACAAATTAAGGGTATACGGTTTGAAAAGTAGCGCCGTTCACGATTTAACTGAATACGACACTGAAGATATTTTATGGAAAAAACCCATCTCAAACACATTGATCATTGATTTTCGACCATTTTATTCAACAAAAAATGTGTTTCCTTCACGCTTGAAGGCGCTATTATTATTGCGGATTCAAATAATAACAAATTCAGTTATCATGTAGTTATGAACGGCATAAGACACACATTTGTAGCACAGTTGCAGGCTGATGTATTTATTGAACGTGAATAAAATCATCAACTAAAATGTTTTGAAATTATAAATTTGCCCAGAATAACTGCATAACATTATTCATCTAGCGGCCAAGTGCATGAATCTGCGCTCGACCGCTGTTGGGATAGCTTAAATACGATAGTTTAAATCGAATTCATTTAATAAAGTACAAACATTTTATTTCGGAGCAATTGTGTAGTTGTGCTCCCCATTGAGACCGGGAGGTCGCGGGTTCAATTTTTGAGGAGCGTTTGTAAGATTTGGTGTGGTGGTAGTGCTACATCAAACTGTATGTGAGTAAGAAACGTGTTTCTTGTAAATAAAATCAATTTAAACGGACTTGTTCACGGATTGTCGTATTTTGGAAACAATCTCACTAAATATAATAGCAACATAAGTTGAGTTGAATACACAACATTGTTGTTCACCGGATTCTAACCCGGTTCCTTTAGAAGCAAAATCTACCTCGCTTCCAAGCAGCCTTTCCAGATTATGTGCAAAGCATAACCGCTCTACTAACACGACGAATTTGCAACTTAGCATTATAAACGGATTATTATTCTACCGATTTCGAATGATGATTATCCGTTAATGAACCAATATTTTTAACCTTTTTTCTGAATTTCGCTTGTTTCAATATAATGCATACATTATTTTTTGCATATTTGATAATTATTTTGAAAATCGTCATTTTACCAAACAGTTTACACGTGTCCGGTTTTTGTTTTTTTCGTAAATCGTTTCGTAAATTTCAATAACACTACGTTATGTTCCAAGAATAGTAATGAAATGTAAAATGTGCAACTTTAATAAATCAAATCAGTGACAGTGAGAAACAGATACGCCCGACTACCGCACATCATTTGTCAGGCTTCCTACCACAAAACGAAACCATGAATGATTACTTAGACAATGTCGTAATCTTGTGCAGGCTTCTAACCTCAAAGCAAAACAACGAATGATAAATTAGGCAATGTCGTGCAGGATGCACGTTTTTGTTCAGCAGTTCGTTCTTCCCTGGTGCACTTGAAAATAGCTACGAAATTAAACATTTGTCCATAACAACCTGTTAAAAATAAAATTTGATTAATATGTTTTTGTGGTCTGTCTGTTTACATCTAAACGTTATTACAAAATATTTACCGCGAAACATGTTTTGCAAAGGGTGATGTTGATGCAAAGCGAATTTCTGCATTGTACACCAAGAAAAAAAAATATATTGCCATTGAAGCGTGAAGCTTTCTCAGAAGCATGTTACGCGCTCTGTCAATATTGTAAACATCACGTTTATAGTTAGCGACGTAAATGCACTGGCACAAATAAGTAAATGATTGATGCAAAATTACTAAAACTTTAAGTGTGAATTTAAACATTTGTCATTATTTCGAAAGAGCGGTTTATTTTTAATTTAAAGTTTGGTAAACAAGGAGGACGTGGCTTTTCTTAGAAGACTTGACGCGATGCTAGTGTATTTTTGATACTTGCTTTGCAACTGAATATCATTGTTGGGTTATCAAGTGAAAAAAAGGATGCAACTCTCGTTTGGTGATTGGATATCGGTTCTCAGTCACAACAGACAACATTCCTTACTTCTAACGTAATCGTGGCGACTATACAACAATTGCCCGCAGACTTGCGATTTACTCAAATTCAACTATTCCCACGTCTCTTAAATTATAGAACGACCTTGACATCGGAACAAGGTCTCTACCAACGCTTTCTAGTTTTAAAAGTGCAGTAAAGCGGAAGTGCAATCCTCCTACAGTTCCTTCGTATTTCCTAGTTGGCGAACGAAAGCAACACATTCTACATGCTCGGCTAAGAAACCACTGTAGCGACTTAAATTCCGATTCACATTTAAACCACTTACGTGACAATCCAAAATGCGCTTGTAATAGTCATGTCGAGGACGTAGATCACTTCTTCTTCAAATGTCCTCTTTTCTCCGAGCAACGTATCGTGCTTTTTACCAAAATTCGTCCATACCACATTCTTAATGAAAACAAACTATTATATGGTATCCCAGAACTAACTGATAACCAAAACGATGTGTTATTTCTGGAAGTTCGAAATTATATTAAAGACAACTAAAAAATATTCAAAGCGTTTTCATTAAATACATAATTTCAACTGAAGTAAATAATAACATGATGGAACAAGATTTATAAATCAAATAACGTGTATGCATTTCAATAAATTTCAAATAAATAAACATTTAAATATGTGACAAGAAACATTTTATATTAACAGTTTGTTCCTAATTCTCCTACTATTGTATACGTAACGCATATAGGCAATAAATAGTGCTCGATTTATTTCTATTTATAATGAATTGGCAATAAATAATGCTCTATTTTTTATCTATAATGAACTAAAGTTTTCATCGACTTTCATATACAGATGATGCATTTGAATAATTGAAAATGTTGATATATGGAAAAAAACACAGATTAAGAGAAATAATTAATTGGAAATAACATAGTTATTTTTGAACAACTAGATACATGATTAGTTAAATTGGATCATAATAATTATTTTTTACATATAAGACAAAATATGTAACAGTTTGAAAATCAAATGCACTTTCCCTGGTGATATTTATTACTAAACAACGGTTAACTATGAACAAGATAATAGTTTCTTAGTAAGAGACGTGTCAGTACATAGCTTTGTTTATATGGATCTAATTTTCTGTAAGATGCGGGTTTTCTTATTACCCAAGACTTCCGTTCTTATATTTTTTTCCCAAGTGATGATGATGATGATGATTATGATGATGATGATGATCATCATCATCATCATCATCATTAGAGAAAGAACAAAATAATGTCTGGATGTTCAAAACAATAAAATTGTTAAAATATCATTATTATTTAATAACGTAATGTTCCAAAGATAGAAAGCCATGAACCTTTTTAGCTTTATAGATTGTGTGCAGCCTAATTAGTGGGTTGTCGGTTGAGATGTAAGGCAACTCGAGTCAAGGATAATAATAGTGTGCGCGCTTTTACTTTGTATAACCCACACTAAACCACATTCCTTAAATATGTATTGATAGCTTGTACCTGAGATTGGGCCCAATTATAAGTATGTCATTTTGTCATATGCTTTCCTGCGTATGAAAATATCATTGATATACGAGAGTAATTATTTGTTTCGAATTGTTTATAACCGCAATGAAAATTAGTGTTATCCTGCACTGTTTAAAACATTTGAGATCTACTCCTTAAAAGAAAAAAACTTTATAATTAAATGTGCACGTGTATTGGTTTCTTGTCTAGGGGCATATTGTGTACTATCATAGTTTTATATTATTTGCAACTTTGATAATTACTAATTAGTAGTTTTGCTTTCAAGTAACAGTGTTTTGTTCTTGATGTTTTGAAAACTACTTGAAATTAATAGAAAAATTAAATGGACCCGCCCCAGTCATAATTATTTTTTTCGCAAAAAGCACAAATGAAATACAATGTAGAACGAGTACATGTTCATACCATATAACGGATATAACTGTTTAAACGCTTACAAACACATGTTCAATAATGACTGACATTAAGCATGAATCGTGTTTAACTTTGCGATTTAAATAATGTAACGAAAACGACTAGATAAGAATTGTAAAATGGGGAAATAAATATCTTATTGGAGTTACAAAACACAAAAAGGCTTTGACAAAGGAACTAAATAACACCCCGTTGCCAAGATCACGAGACATCATCGATGTTATCAGCTCACTTCATGCGTGCGCCACTTTTTGTGGATAGGCGGCATGTGGAGTTCTAAAGGAACTGTGATCTAAGATTCTAATAGCTTGTTAACTACTTCGCACTGAACCAAATTCATAGAAAGTAATCAGAAATACAAGATCGATAATAATTATAAGTAAAATATGTATTGAGATAATGAACAGTATATTACAGACTGCATTTAGATCCGTTAACAGATTTAAACATATGCATTATTTTTTGAGTTGTGCTGTTTCAAATAAATGTATCAATTATTTTACATTCAGTAATTTAAAGTAAAAAAAGAGAATAGAAAGACAGTATATGAACGTTATTGTATACTTGTTGTTAGGTGTTTAATTTCCACACTAGACATGATAATTCAATAAAAAAAGCTTTTGTTTATTGCAAAACATATTTTACGCAAGTTCAAAAGGAAGCGTGAATTACATTTCCAAATCACCAAACCAAAATATTTATTCACCTTAAGCAGTAACGCCTATCGTTTAACAAATAAACAATATAAAGATTCTTTGCATGAGATATGTTACATTTTAACAGGTACATTTCTGTTGTAAAAATATCGAAGGAAAAGCATCATGATTTTGAGAACGTAAACTGTAAATAATCATGTATTAAGAGTTATTTAAAAAATGTAGTCATATCAATTATCTATACAGAATGGAGATGCTATTTTCATATATTTATTATAAGTTCTGGAAAAGCTAAACATAAAAGTAAATCCGTTGTTTATTTTCATTATACATATCGGTAACAATAAAAGCGAGATAAACCTAGAAAAAAAGTGTTTGGATAAACAATTTATTACTTACCTTTCTGTAAAATTTAACAAACCGTTTACAGCGCGTGTGAAATAACTAAAAAACAGCGCGTGTGAAATAACTCAAAACTAGGTCAGAAAATCAGATTCTTTAAAGATTGTTTTGTATGGTGATTCGTTTTATATATACACTCGAAATGTGTTTTTGTTTTGTGCAGGAAAATACAATTTTATGATGTCAAGACGTTAATCAAATAATACCTCGATATATTTGACACTCAGTTATAATTAAGTTTAATTTTTGTATTATCCCCTCTCATACGAATGATACGCCAAAGTCGACCACATACGAAAGGAAATTATTGGTGATCTTTTGGAATATAATAGCTCACAAGATTTACACATTTTATATAAATTCATAAATATTTAACAAAGTCGTGCAGTCCCTATTTATTCGTGATTTTTTTGTGTATATTTTTTACGCAACGAATGTTTCCTGAGTATGCATGGGCATAATAACATTAACTGTCTGCCCTGTCAAAACATCGTAGGAGCGACTGTCCGCCCTGTCAAATTTAGCGTAGGAGCTACAGTCCGTAGGAGCGATTGTCCGGGATTCGATATTGAACAATATATTTCCGACCAATTTCCATATTAAATTGTGGGACGATAAAGGTATTTTGCAAATATATATCTGTGTAACCCAGCCAGAAAAATTCCCGACCACCACGTTAATTTTAATTAGCAAAACATTGCTAATATAGATATTGCGAAGTCGATTTCTTAAGGCCCAGTCTCACTATGATGCCGGCTGAGCCCCGGTGCGTGATCCGGGATGAACCGGTACTTCACCGGGGACGACTGGGATGAACAGGGAACAAACGGGGCTTCATCGGTAAAGTATTAAATTATTTGAAAAAACCGGGACGGCACCGGGAACAACCGGGACGGCAACGTAGCTCCACCGGGGCCCATACAGAGCTACTGCAACGCCCCGGTTGTCGCCGGTTTTGCCCCGGTGGAGCCCCGGTGAATGCCGACAGAGTCCCGGTATAGCTACGGTACATCGGTAAACCGGCGCCATGCCAGGACGCCACCGGCATTCACCGGGGCTCCGCCTGGGCATTACCGGCGACGACCGTGGTTAAACCGGGGCGTTGCCGTAGTTCTTCCAGGGTCTGATGCCGGTATAGCCCCGGTGAGTGTCGGTGGAGTTACGGTATACCGGGGCTCTGCACGAACGCTGCCGGCTTTCACCGGGGCTCCACCCGGGCATTACCGACGACGACTGGGGCTCTGCCGGGGCTTCACCGGGATAAACTGTAGCTAGTCCGGGGTTGACCGGGACTCTGCCGGGTTGTTGACCTGCTTCAACCTGGGCGGCACCGGGAAATAGTGTGATCGCGTTAAAAAAATCTACAAATCATCCCGCTTCTCGCCGGGATGGACCGGGGCTCTACCGGCAATAGTGAGACTTGGGCTAGCTTCGGGATGAATGTTTCTATCTTAACCGAGTGAGGATATTACCAGTGAGGCCCAGTTTGTACGAGAATGGTTAACAGTAATGTTATTCAACTGATCATTTAAATGTTGTTTAAAATACTATTTCATGTTAAACCGAGTAAAGTGTCAAAACGTTTTTAATTATTCTAATATAACTCTCGATATACAGTGGAAATCTTCCAAATTTTCTATTATTTATATAATGCACCTTCATTGGAAGGCGCACGTCAAATAAATTCCATTTTAACAGAAAAATATGTGAAGTTGTCAAACCACAGATAAAAACCGTTGGTTTTACAAGTGGACGTACCTGTATCACGGTCAAAAATTACTTACAGGTTAATTAACTTAATTGAGATATAAAATATCCCCACACTTAAATAGGAAACAATCGACAATTAAACGAAGTGTGAACAAGTTTGCATGGGATCCAGACTTAAGCCCCCCAGGACAAACCCCCCCCCCCCCCCCCCCACCCCCAATGAAAAAATGAACATTTGGACAATTGACCCCCAGAAGAAATGACAAGTAGGATATAAGCCCCCCAGTGCTTATTTTGCATCTGGACATTTGCCCCCCAGTGCTTAATTTAGAAGTGGACATTTGCCCCCCAGTGCCTAATTTTAAACGACATTACTCGATTGAGCAGATAATCATGTCCAATTATCACCACCTTTTATTCCTTTTGATTGATTAAATACAGAAGCCTTTAATTTTCATTAACAAGTATATGATCAAAGCCACATGTAACACCTTCAACAAGCTGATAATCCTTTTGATTGATTAATTAAAAAACAATTCAAATTCTTTAAGATGTTTGTTTTACCTAAGATTAGGCTATTAAAGTGAGTTTCTGGACCTTTTTTATTTCGAATTATAATGATCCAAGCTTCTATGATTATATATTTATGAGATATGAAATAATACTGAATCCAAATACAGAGATATACTAGTCTAATGGAAAAAAACATATGATATTAGCATTGGGGGGCAAATGTCCACTCCTAAAATAAGCACTGGGGGGGCAAATATCCAGATGCAAAATAAGAACTGGGGGGCTTATATCCTACCTGTTATTACTACTTGTCAAAATGTTCATGTTTGCATGTACATTCTTTGTTTTTTTGTTTGCATTACTCAATATTTGAAGTTATAAGTTGATTGCAGATATTATCTGTTCAGGTTAACAACAGTACACTGTCCAAGTCTTAATATATGTATCAGGCACACATTTCAGCCACTTACATAATATTCAATATCGGTTGTTAATAATATCATATAAAACAATCAAGGTATATAAGTTTTAATATTTTAAAAAAGTATTCAAACTGTGATCTATGAAATGAGAAATGTTAAAGATTATTTAGTTAGATTATTTAGATAAGTTATTTAAGAAAAGATGTGAACATATTTCAGGTGGTCACATTCTATAAAAAAAATTAAGTTGGAGACACAAACATTAAGAGATTGTGTCAAAAGAATTAAATAACACTCCGTTGCCAAGATCACGAGACATCATCGATGTTATCAGCTCACTTTGTGCGTGCGCCACTTTTTGTGGATTGGAGGCATGTGGAGTTCTTAAGGAACTCGGACCCAGGATTGTAATAGCTTGCGAACTTTGATTATTTATGGCCCTCATAAAACTGTATGTCTTCCCAAATTATCCGTCATACAATATATTTAGATAACAATCTGAACTTTAATGTTTGATAAACAGATACAATACTCGATGCGAATAAACAAAATTAAAGAATTAAAGTCGAATCTCGTTGGCTTGTAATCAATTCGCTCGAATTTCCGATTGACTCAAAGTCTCCTCGAAGTACCATTTGCTTTTATTGTAATACATACAATTTTTTTGGTCGTTTTTCTCGGATTCGCAAGGGTCATATTTTCTGATGGCTCGAAGCGCTTTCGTAGTCCCGGTTACAATTTGTACACTACATTTTGTTATTTTATTTTATTTCAGTCTCATCTATTTACATTTACAACATAGTATTTACAAGATATAAAAACACATATATTACAACAACTGTAAATGACCCTTCAAATTTGAATTATAAGAGACAATAAAAAACCAATATAATACAATGAACACATTTATGGTAAAACATAGTGCATGTATTCTGTGAGTGAATGAGTGAGTATCATTGTGTAAATAAGAGTGGTA
This sequence comes from Dreissena polymorpha, assembly GCF_020536995.1. Taxonomy (NCBI): domain Eukaryota; kingdom Metazoa; phylum Mollusca; class Bivalvia; order Myida; family Dreissenidae; genus Dreissena; species Dreissena polymorpha. Next base: position 21,514,431 of record NC_068366.1, read on the forward strand.
AGAGTGGGATTAAGGTAGGTGATATGAATACGAGTGAGTGAGTGAGTGAGTGAGTGAGTGAGTGAGTGAGTGAGTGAGTGAGTGAGTGAGTGAGTGAGTGAGTGAGTGAGTGAGTGAGTGAGTGAGTGAGTGAGTGAGTGAGTGAGTGAGTGAGTGAGTGAGTGAGTGAGTGAGTGAGTGAGTGAGTGAGTGAGTGAGTGAGTGAGTGAGTGAGTGAGTGAGTGAGTGAGTGAGTGAGTGAGTGAGTGAGTGAGTGAGTGAGTGAGTGAGTGAGTGAGTGAGTGAGTGTAGATGTGTGGCTGTTGAGTATAAGTTAGTAATGACAGTAGAGGGTTTATTGAGCTATAATAAATTAAAGTCTTGTTTGTTTGGATCGAATTCGCCTCGAGTCTTTTGAAGTTTAAATCGTTTAGACGAGCTTGGTTAATGTCACGCGATAATTGATTGTACAGTCGTTATAGTACTATATAATGAACAGAACAGAACATATCTATGGCATAGACTCTTGGTATACAAGGATGTGATTTCGAAGAAACAGTATCTTAACAATTTGTGCTAAACCGCTACGTTACAATTTCATGCGCTTTAATTAATTCATGAATACCACACAAACAGTGTTCTTGATAAACTGAACAGAACGATTAACGATAAGCTTGTTATGCTTAAGTCAAATAAATATTCTGTTCTGTTCTGTTCTTGATAAACTAGCGAATAAATATCGTTGTTTAATCTTTCTGTGGTGAGTTCAATTTGTTATTTGGTCACTGTTATTTTTAATATGTTAATTTGCCTTTGATAACTGTTTTTGTATTAGTGGCCTTTAATATTTGTCAATTAAATAATAATTAATAACAAATATATTTTACTAAAAATGGAAATAAGTTTACAGGGTCGCGTTATATAAATTCGGATTTTTCATATAATTGGGAACGTAATTGTTAAAATAATCGGCCACAGTAATGTTTATATCATACTTGATTATTTGAACAAAGCTGAGTTGTTGTGTTTTTGCAATTGTACTCAAACAAAAGAAACGAGTTGAGAATTGTAACTTGAGAGAAATAAACACTATCCCAAACAAAAAAAATCTAAAGCAAATTGTACTAAAATTGTCAATAAATTGGTAATAAATCAGAGAAATCCAATTCATTAGCATTTTTTACCAATTCATTTAACGAATAAGCAATAAATTGGTTTCTTCAGTGAAAGCCCTAACCCTATATGTTGTCAACTCATTATTTAGTCCCGATTTCTGTACACTTTATTTGAGAAAGAAAATACACTGAGTACTCTTTATTGCCCATCCATTGTAACAGAAAAATGTTTAGTACGATTTATTGCCAATTCACTATTTATAAAAAGACAAGCACTTTTTATTGCCAATTCATTATAGATAAAAAATAGAGCATTATTTATTGCCAATTCATTATAAATCAGGGGCGTAAATAACCTCCCAACATTGGGGGCGGTCCAGTTTCTGTACTGGAAACATAAAGAGGTTCGTTTGACATTCGTCCACATGAAAATACACAACAACCAATACAATATGACATGATTAGTAAATAATGTATCCACATTTCGAGCATGCGAGGAACCGTATGCTGCGTAGGATTTGCAGCAGCTGCTTCCGTTTGTCGGCCTTCTCCTTAGCGTGCCCCGCTGACAGCATCTCTCCCACGTCACGCGTCGTGGCGTGAAGCGTCACCAGTCGCTCGACCACCTCCTTGTGGCACTCGCTTTCGTCGTGCTTCCGGAACTTCTCGGTACCCGCTTTCCAGTTGAAGAAGCCGTCACTGATGAAGCTGCCGTCCACCTTCGTGTTGCCGATCTTGCCCAACTTCTTGGCCGCCATGCAGAGATGGCAGAACGCAAGGTCCCGGCTCTGAAAAGAATAACATTGTAATAAATTTTGTGTTAAATATTAATGATAATAATAAGAAACATTATTAAGCAACAAATTTTTTTTACAATACAAGTATTTTTTGTATGTTGTGTCTTTTTTTCTAAATTTCGTTTGTATTAAGATCAACGTTAGGTTCATAAAAGATAAGAACGATCGCAAATTAAAATTTAATACTTATATACATACCTCATCGTAGTGGAGCCATGTGAAGGAATCAAACCAACAAGATTGGAATGAACGCTGTTCTGGCTTTTTCTTCCCGAATGAAAGCTTAGGAAACGCAAAATTTCGAGGCTGATTAGGAATACTCATTTTGAACATTAAACAAATACATATATGATATTGTTTCAATGATGTCTAATCAAATAATAACTGATGTACTAAGAGAACAAACATATTTTCAAACTAATTACTGTTTTTCACGCGTATATTTACTCAAAATTGTTTTAAGTGGCAGTTACCTTTGAATTAAAGCGATCAATTAAAATTAAAAGAATCGCCTGTCTCTAATCAAAACACCGACAGTGCAATCACGGAAAAGAACAATAAAACAATTAACGCAATGACATTTACCCAGGCCCCTAGTTTATGACACGTAACAAGGGAGAATGACACATGACTATTGGCAACCTCAGAGCAGACGGAGAGGGGACACATGGCTTCTGCACTGACGGCGCGTGATTACAAAAATACTGGTTTTTTTGGGGGGGGGGGGGGCGATTTTTGGGGGATTTTACGTTTATTTATATAACGATGACTAGCCGAAATATTTGGGGGGCGGCCGCCCCCCTGCCCCCCCCCATTATCTACGCCCCTGTTTAAATAGAAATAAATCGAGCACTATTAATTGCCTATTCATTATAGATAGAAAAAAATGGAGCAATATATATTTATTGCCTATTCTTTATACTTCAATATATGTCTTGCATTTATTTAATGCATACTCATAATATTTGCGCACTGAAAATCATTTCCTGCTAATTTCAAACATTATTTGTAAGTAGCGATTAATTGGTAGATTTTATTAAAAAGTACAAAGCCATAAAAAGCTGGTTTCTGGCAATTTTAACATGAATAATTAATACAAGAAGGCCTGATTACAATTCTTGTTTATCAGAAGACCAGCCATCTTCATAAATACTGAATTCAATACTAATTTAAGTACATGTTTGGCAAAAAAAACTGATAAGGATCAAAGATATTTACAATTATGTCTTCCATAAATTAAGGTCATGGACGCTATACCTTCCTCAGTGCAGACGACCCAGCGAACACGAAAGCAAAATTTGTTTTTCTATGTCATTTATTTGTTTTGTTTTTTTATCCTTTTAAAAATGTATTGTCAAACAACAAAACACAATCAATGAGAAACAAACTAATTATTCTAGCAATTTGTATACATTTTTAACAAAACCTGTGTGCTGGCTATATCGATCATATGTAACCGTATAATATTGCGCTGCTTACTTCCCTTGGATATATCAGTGTTTGTTCACCTACGAATTTTAAATCGAGGCGTTTGCCGATATTGCTATTTCGGCATTTTCTTAAGACGTGTATACCGGTTAATAGCTCCGCATGGTGTAAGTTTCCACATGTTATCAATGCTATATAACTTGTTTTTTGTTAAGGCAGTAATTATTTATGAGGTATATTCATTCATTCAGGTTTTTTCAGTAAATGCTATTCGTACCCAAATTACGTCGTACCTACCCTTTCGACCCAGTTGAGGCTATATGTCCTATATGTTAGGGTAATTTCCAAAGCTTTTCTTTCGTAACTATGTCATTGTTTATTACTTAGGTATAGGCTATTCTTTTTACCTTTTTTCAGTCATTTAAAGTATTTTTTGATTACAATACATCATTTTCATTGTTCTTTACTGCAAAACTGAACATCTTTTATTTTGTTTTATTGCAGCAATTTACCACATTCATCGAGTTGAATCTAAGAATAAATACTGAATACCACCACATACAGTATTCTTTTTCGTCACGATCGGTCCGCTATAGGAGGTTTTTGTGTGACGTCACAAGAGGGGTTTTCCGTTACTAAAAATAGATTGGCCGTCAACTTCTTGATCGCGGCCAATTACATTGTATCAGAGTAAAGGTCGTCGGAAGACTTAATACTTACAATTTCGAAAAACAAAACTATAAATACCCGTATTCTTTTTCAAAATGAGAATTTAATAAATGATATTTCACAAAATAATAAAACATATAATAATTTGAATATTATTGTAAGCAAACTAAGCAAAATAAGTGGTGTGGATGCGATAGTGTTGTTTTTCATCCGCGATCGATATTTAGTGTAAGGGGTGCATTAAATCAGTTATAAAACAAAGCCCTAAAATAGCTCAATACATTTCAATCTTGAAATGTATTTTTAATTTTCTTTTACATTTAATGAATTTTGGTTTCGTTAACATTGAATGAAAATATTAATAAATTTAAGCATTTAAATTGAAAAAAACACCTGCATATTTTGCAAATTGAACTGTCTTTGCATGTACACGTATATTGAAAACTCGTCTGTAGTGATAATGGGCGATACAAATCTAGCATTTTATGATACCATTAATCTACACATTTATTTTTTAACGCAAGTATTTTATATCCCTATAATGACCAAACGCGATTGCTTGTTTTCATGATGATGTTTCGAACACTGCAGTAACGCACAATCTTTACACATTATAGCAGAGTTAACATTTGCAGGTACCCGTTAAATACGTTAATTGTGTAGCAGTAAATGTGTACAATATTTTAAATGTATAGTTATTAAACACTTTATTATTATGTTTAAACTGCCTAATATATATACTTAATAGTTCCTAGCTGTTAATCCATTTCGGACAAATGTCTATTTTTAAATATGTTCAAATATTTTGTTAAAGCAACTGTTAAGTTTTTGACTTAATATGTCGAGAGATGACATGGAGGTATCATAAATTGTGTTTAATGACCAGACACATGTGGTTAAAGCAGTCTGCAGAGACCCCATACAGAGTCATACAAGTATAGGTCCCTGGGTTTATGACACACTGTTTTCTTAGTAATTGTCTGGACAGTATCCGATCATATCGAGATAATTGGTTTGTGATAAAAAAGAGGCAATTTAACACTGGGTTAAAATGCTGAAACAAAGAGTGTCAAAATTGGTGTGAACAATTAAATAAAAAACATTAACATTTATCAAGAGGATTTAGTTAATCTGTAACAAGGTAAGTTTTTACAGACAAAGAGGTTCAAATCAGTTTCTATATGTTGATTACATAAAATCAATCAATTTGTTGTTTGTTTTCGTCCTTATTTGTGTTCGTTCATTGGATTCAATTTAATCTGAAAGAATTTCAATTTCTGAGTATTTTTTGTTCTTCAAAAGGGTCGCGAATATGTTTGTAACCTTATCATGATGCGCTTCATCAATGCAAACAATAGCAGAATGGCCGCAGTTTTGACGGCCAAAATTTGAGCATGCGCAAACGTGACGTCATTATCGGAATCCCCAAAACCTCCTATCTGTTTCCAGAACAAAAAAGTAAATTGACCTACACTTTGCTAGTAGCAGATGGAGATGACTGGTACTGGACATCCAACTAAATCCACGTTCAAAATTGGTCGCACTAAAGTCTCATCTGTATTTCAACCGGCTTAAGAAAGTTTATTGTATGTCAACACGGCATGTACATACGTCCGTTTTCTGCAAAAGGAAGGGCTCTATATGAAGAGAGAATTGATGACTTTAGGAAGCACTGTTCTGCTTCATGGCGCAAAGTGACTGAAAGTTTGTGCATAGTAAGTAGTTTAACGTATGAGAGTAATGTTGGTGAAATTAACCTGATTGAACAGCAATTACCTATGAAAGTTAGGTAAAAGTTAAAGACGAATTTAAAGTGTACTTAAAAAAATGTGAAATGTGAAGCAAGTCTTAATGAATTATCGGCTCTCACTACAGACGTGTCGCTACAGGAAAAAGCAAAGTTACATGCGCTGGAAAAGATTGACCAAAATAAACAATCAATATTAAAAAAAGTCATATCCAGCATGAAGTCAAACTCTGTCCATGGTGGTGAGAAGACACACAGTTCGAGATCCTCTACCCGTAGGAGTGAACTCATCGCATTGAAACAAGCAGAAGCCGAAGCTGCCAAGATAAAACTGAAATATACTCAACAAGAAGCAGCTCTTTTGAAACAAAAGGCAGAATCAGAAGCGAATCTTCAAGTTCTTTCTCAGCAAAAAGCTTTTGAAGCCGACGCTGCAGAAGTAAAGGTACTACAAGAGCATGATGTCGAAGGCTCTGATGGGTCAGAAAGTCATGTTGCACCAGACATTAAATTCAAATTGCAAACTTTGCCTGTTGTAAAACCTGACAATCTAGTTCAAGAAATCCACAAACAATCCAACAGTATCTGACACTAATATGGGAGAAAATCTGTGCAAATTTCTCCTTAAAAAAGACTAGCCTCTCGCGACTGACTATATTTAGTGACAAAACTGACTTTTTATCCCTGGAAATGTTTGTATGAATATGTAAAATGATGACAATTTATAATAGCTGTATTTATACAAGTATCAAAAATGTTGATTTTTAATGCAAAAAATGACTTTGTTTGTGAAAATGTTCGTTTTAATACGAACAAAGATGACAGTTAATAATAGTTCGTATTAATACAATATATCAAAAATGTTGATTGTTAATGCAAAAAAAAAGACCTTTTCCCTGAAAATGTTCGTATAAATACCAACAATGATGACATCTATGAATTTATCAAGTATTTCTGGGTTTTTTAAGTGCGTAAATTTACGAAGTCTGGTTTTGTTAAGAATCTATGAATTCACCAAGTATTTCTGAAATTGTTTAATAATGCGTAAATTTAGGAAGTCTGGTTTTGCTATGAATTTGCCAAGTACCGAGTATTTCTGAAAATATATAATAGTGTGTAAATGTTCGACGAATGTTAAGAATATATGAACTGACCAAGTACATGACTTTGTATTTCTGAAAATATTTTTAATGCAGCATAAATTTACGAAATATGATTTTGTTGAGAATATATGAATTGACAAAGTACGGGGTATTTCTGAAAAAAATATAATAGTGCGTAAATTTACGAAGTATGGTTTTGTTAAGAATATATGAATTGACCTGGTATTTCTGAAAATTGTAAATAGTGCGTAAATTTACGAAGTAAGGTTTTCCTGAGAATATATGAATTGATGAAGTAATTCTGAAAAAAAATAATAGTGCGTAAATTTACGAAGTATGGTTTTGTTAAGGATATATGAATTGACAAAGTATTTCTGAAAAGTTTTACTAGTTCGTAAATTTACGAAGTATGGTATTATTAAGAATATGAATTTACCAATTATGTCTGAAAAGTTTTAATAGTGCATAAATTTACGAAGTATGGTTTTATGTAGACGAATATGAATTTACCAAGTATTTCTGAAAAGGTTAAATAGTGCGTAAATTTACGAAGTATGTTTTTGTTAAGAATCTATGAATTCACCAAATACTGAATTTTTTTAATAGTGCGAAAATTTACGAAGTATGTTTTTGTTCAGAATCTATGAATTCACCAAGTATTTCTGAAAGTTTTTAATAGTGCGTAAATTTACGAAGTATGTTTTTGTTCAGAATCTTGAATTTACCAAGTATTTCTGAAAGTTTTTAATAGTGCGTAAATTTACGAAGTATGGTTTTATGTAGAAGAATATGAATTTACCAAGTATTTCTGAAAAGGTTAAATAGTGCGTAAATTTACGAAGTATGTTTTGTTAAGAATCTATGAATTCACCAAGTATTTCTGAAAGTTATTAATAGTGCGTAAATTTACGAAGTATGTTTTGTTATGAATCTATGAATTCACCAAGTATTTTTGAAAGTTTTTAATAGTGTGTAAATTTACGAAGTATGTTTTTGTTCAGAATCTTGAATTTACCAAGTATTTCTGAAAGTTTTTAATAGTGCGTACATTTACGAAGTATGGTTTTGTTAAGAATCTATGACTGGTTTTTTTTTTAATAGTGCGTAAATTTACAAAGAATTTTTTGGTTAAGAATCTATGAATTTACAAAGTATTTCTGAAAATTTATAATAGTGCGTAAATTTACGAAGTATGGTTTTATTTATGAATTTACCAATGAAAATGTTAAATAGTGCGTAAATTTACGAAGTATGGTTTTGTTAAAAGTCTGGTTTTGGTAAGAATCTATGAATTCACCAAGTATTTCTGAACATTTTTAATAGTGCGTAAATTTACGAATAATGGTTTTGTTAATCATATATTTCTTAAAAAAAAAGAAGTTCATAAATTTATGCCACATGGTGACAAGCAATGAAAAAAACTACTGATTTTTCTCCCTTAAAATGTTCGTAAATTTACGAAAAATTTCTTAGTTGATGTCAAATGTGTTCTTTTTGCATTAAAAATGTTCGTAAATTTACGCACTTTTTATGGGAATATAAAAGTTTGATAATTCCTGTTCATGCATTTTGATTCAAGGTTAAATTTGTATGCAATAAAAGTGAGAAAAAAACACCTGTTTTTCTTCATTTTGCAACGAAAAAAGGGAATATCAAAGGATATTCCTTCATAGAATTCCGATGCGTTTTAAATGAAATCTCTTTTTAGCAAAAATCCAACTTAGGCGGAAAGTGTCGTCCCTCATTAGCCTGTGCGGACTGCACAGGCTAATCTGGGAAGACACTTTACGCACATGCATTATGCCCAGTTTTCTCAGAACACAACTCATATATAAAATGATCATTTTCGCTCACGAAGTCAATATGTAGTGCTATTCTACATAGCACGTTGAAGAATTAAAAGTGTATTATAAATAACAGAGACAATAATTAAGCAACGGCGTACTTTACGTCAACAGTAAAGGAATGCATGCATTCGTGATCTTTAAGTATTCGTTCTTTAACTTAGGTTTTCAGCATCTTGAAGTATCCATTTCCTATGTAAATACAGTTCTTAAGTCAACCAATGTATAGCAGTTCCGTAGCTAGAGGTACATGGAAGCCTGTAAGTCTAGCCTTTGGAGGCCAATTAAGCTATGTATTAAACAAGAAATAAAACGAATAAGTTGTCTAATAATATTGCTAATATTTCAGCAGTAAACATTTGTACAATGTAAATGTAATTACAATATTAAGTATATTTTTGTATTGTGCAATAAAACAGCGAACAATACAAAAAATAAACATCGAGAAACATATGCAATTATTATGTTGACTTATTTTACACAATTTAAATTAAATGTGTTATGGTAATAACTTGAAGCTAAGAAACACACATCATCGACGTTTAAATCAGCGTTTTCAAAATAAACAATATACACCCTCTTCTTCGAAGGGAGCATAAAACATGTAAAACGTTGTAAGTCATATTAAGGAATTTTTTCCAGTATGACGGGGTATTTAGGAATGTTGTTCTTATTCTTATGATATATTGCCTCAAATTGTTGCTATTCTATTGTTCTGGTGTTTCTTAACCATTTAGTAATAAAAAGCCATTATATTGAATAATTATTCTCTAGTATTGCTCTTGTATTTTTAATACGATGCCATGGTGATGATCTTAAGCCATACAATATAAAACATTCAACTCAAGCGCCATATACTGTTTGCCCGTTGACTGATTTCTTGCCATGTCACAAGAAAAACCATCTATCATCCATCTGATTCAAAAACAGTAACCGATAATGACTTCTGTTGGTAGAATACGGGGCTGATGTGAATGTTAAAATGCACTTGTAGGCAACCTTGTGGATGTTGATATTGTTTTCTCGAAAATTATACGCGTATATATAGTTCAATTCAGTTCACTTAAATCAGCAATGTTCAGGGTGGTAGTTTTTACTAAAAAATGATGTGCGTTTTTTAAAATCACTTTAATGCGCCTGTGTATAAGAACATTGAAATTGAAAGAGTCACACTCTCTAAGAGCCATATCAAATGTGTCATGTTCTGAGAAAACTGGTCATAATGCATGTGCGTAAAGTGTCGTCCCAGATTAGCCTGTGCAGTCCGCACAGGCTAATCAGGGACGACACTTTCCGCTTAAACTAGATTTTCGGTAAAAAGGGACTTCTTTCAAACGGAAAATACCTTTTAAGCGGAAAGTGTCGTCCCTGATTAGCCTGGGACGACACTTTACGCACATGCATTATGACCAGCTTTCACAGAACAAGACACAAATATGGTTTACTCGAAAAGTATGTGCCTCTTTATAAGTCAGTCAAAGCCGTGCTGTAATGGATGCAGATCGTATTCTATATGTCCCGTTTGTGCAGACGCCGGCGGTTGTTATCACTTTTAAATAGTGATCACACTTTTCTACAACATAAGACGAAGATGTCGAAGACCGAACATATGCGGTCAGTTGGAGTAACTTAAAAAAGTCGATTTTATCCACATAAAGCGTTACTTGAAAATAATGATTGTATTGAATGTATATTTCATATGAAAAATATAGTGATTGAATAAAAACGATCATCACAAAGCTTCTAAATATTAATGCATTTAAACTATTGTTTGTTACTTCTATTTTTTAATTTTTGATGTAATAGTAATGGTCTTGTTGTTTTGTGGACTCACCATTTCTACGTTAACAAACACATTCATTCTCGAAAATTTTCAATTCCTTTACTATGAAATAATAGCATTTTCTTTTATTTTATTGAAAGCAATGATTTGGCGCTTTATATAGATTTCCTTCAAAATATATGTTGTCGAACAAATGCTTTATTAATTAACACGATCATTAATTTTTATATTCAATTGATTAAAATATTATCCAAAATCTTTTTTTTTTAAGTTGCCTGTTACAATCGTCACCTGGGCGATATTACCAATACAAAGTTCTCATCTTTGGTGGTTGAGAATATTCTTTCATCTAGAGATTTAAAAAACAAAAACAAAGTGGATACTAAATGTTTACCCTGCAGCACAAAAGCCTTAGTGTTGTTCGGGATGTTGGTACGATTTTTATACTGACGCAATTAGATGTCACCTAACATGTGTTTCCTGTATGTTTATTTCAAACAAAGTGTTGTCATGTGTTATGTTGTGCATTATTTTAGTTGTAGCTAATCTCATGACGCATGACCTAAGTGGTCAAACTAATTAGAAACTATTTGGGCTTTACAAACTAAAAAAACCCAAGTTGGCCTCGCTTATTGTTTATACACCTTCTTAAAAGTATTATGGTGTTAGGCTATATGAAGTAAAGAAAAAACAAATATACCACTATTATTGTCTTCTTGTAAGTATAATGATGATAATAATGTGCTTCAGGTACGTCATAAAACCACAAATACACAGCGATGATCAAATTGATGAAAAATGTAAATGCCCATGGGCAATTTTAAAATAGTGTCTTACATATCAGTGCTACTATTCGTCAGAAGTGAATATGCCAGTATAATTTATCAAACATGAAAACAATCTTCCTATCAATGAAATAAATTGAAAACATAGAATAAAGTACCCGGGAAAAGCTGGGGAATGTGTTCAAAAATACGAAGTTGCTTCCCATTGAGATGATAAATACACATAAACATAACGTTGAGGATCATTTTATTTTGCGTGGTTTCATTAAGGTATATTTCGTCAACATAAAACTTGACTATCATACATTGATTTTAAATAAAAATTTAGTTTTTAAGTGTCATTTAAGGATAACTATTGACATTGCTAGCTTATTCCATGTAGATGTCTTCCGTTGGATGGGTGAAAGCCATGTATTCTTGGTAGAACCTCTTAAATGCTTGCCTAAAACAGAATCAAGAGCACTGTTATTTAGCAGTATGTACACGAACTAAATACAAACGTCAGACAAACTTCAATATGCCCACATTGGAAATTTTGACCTTTAATTGTGACTTTGATCTTTTAGCTAGACAGGTCAAACAAGCGAAAACATCTGTGCATGATGATATTTTGTTGTTATGTTAAATTGCATGACGAGCGATGACGTCTGGACATGCTGTATTATGCTAACATTTGGTGTATGGCATAAGTGTGAGTGTAACCTTGGAGTTTGGCCAATGTGTCTTACACATTGATTCCACATGGTAACATATCTGGTAAGTCACTTAAAAAAGCATGACGAATGATAACGTTTCAGCCTGGACGAGCTGTTTCATGGTTAACTTAAATCTTAGATCAAGACCTTTGATATAAGTAGAATGCTGCAACGTGAGTGTGTTGTCTCTTTATTGTGGGCATACGTTGTAAGTATTTTTAATACATGATGATGAGTGATTAAGTCGCATTAAGGGCACGCTGTTTTACGGATATATTTTACATTTTACCCTTAAGTGTGACCTTGACCTTTAAGGTAATGGGACAGGTATTACACGCAAAACCCACCTCCTCATGCAGGTCGTGGATAAGCTTTGACAGCGTTTACTCTACAATCGTGACTGCTTTATCTTACTTTCAATAATAGGGCTTGACGAAACACACTTTTGACCACGCACAACGCTGTCATTTCTATATAGATGTCTTTTCATATAAACATCTAGTTATAATGTGTATTGTTTACTAATGTAAGAATTTAGTTTAACAGAATATAATGACACGTATATAAGACTATTGTGTAACGGAATAAGCTTTTTCGAAATGATATTTCGGCTTAAGACAAGAAGTTATACAATACAAATAGGCGTATTAGTAATCATTTCGTACCCCATGGCGTCTGTCACGGAACGAGTGGATTTCTCTCCAAGAAATACATGGCATGCATAACGATACTGGTTCGGATGTTTTGTGATAAACCCGAAATATCTGCAAATATGAAATAATATAATACTATTGACATTGGCGTTAAATTATGGATGTAAAGCTACATATATTATTAAATGAACAATGTCTACACACGTAATATCCACTACTCCGGGAATGCGCACATTTAAAAGAACCCATTAGCCTACATTAAAAGTGTACATCTGATGAGAAAATCTGATGATTCCGAATGATTCGAACTCAATAAAACGAAACAGTCCATGTGACAAACATCTGCCTTTCAACTGATTTCGTAAAACAGTGTTTTGAGTTGATATAGTTTGCCTTTCATCTCGTTTTGAAGTCGAGTCATCTCCGGAATACAACAGATCCGAACATGATGAGATATTGGTTGAAACATGATAAACGTTTAACGTGAAACAAAGCCAATGTACGTAAATGAGTCGCACAGACATTGCCAAAACAAATATACTTTCTACTACTATTGTGGATCTTTAACACATTATTACATGTAGCTTTGTATATTGATCATCGTCATCGGAAATACGCTCACCACAAATCAGCAATAACGAGAGATATACAAGTGGAACATCGAAAACGCATGTCGAATGATAAAGCACATCGTAATAATACAAATTGTGAAGTTATATGATGAAAATTGCACCTAACGAAGGATACATTAGGCATCCGCAAATATTCTCATAAGAAACGGTCTATTGCTTACGTTGAAACACGTAAGAACACATGATCGGGTTTGTGGCTACTTACAGACAGATAGACAGACAGAAAGACCTGTGTGGTGAACCCATTAGATAACCTCTTACTTCGTTTCAGGGAGTTAATGACTAATTAAAATTTGGAGTTTTAATTTCAACTCTGAGCTCTATTTAATTTTGATTACTTAAATTTCTGTGTGAGAAATAGTATATCCTGTATACACTGTCTAGAATGCTAGTATATACATTATATACGTCATATACTAGTATGCACTATTTGTTTTCAACAAATTACACAACTATTACACAATAAATAATCCTTCGTTGCTATCGATGTGTATAAATTGTTTAAAACGGTGCATAAATCAACACAGCTATACGCACCTTTCATTGCGAGGATGGTGTCCACAGAATGTTATGTTTTTCAATGCGAAGAAATGCGTAAACGTGTCATCATTACCGTGCTATCGAAAAAGAACAAAAATATTAGAATGGCACACTTTGTTTGAATGCATTGTAAGTTCATAAATTATTACAAATGCCCTTTTCTTTTACTTTACAAAGACTCTTTCTTACTTATGTCATTAAATAGGTCTCATATATTGCATATGGTGTTAAATAGGTTTCATATTTAGTATTGTCAATAAGGAAGCGAAGCTTGTTCACATACTTTTATGGTAATAAGCACATATGTGTATATGTTTAAAATGAACGACCTTTATATAAATAAAAGGCAACTCCGGTCATAGTTTCCAGGACATCCAAACATCGTAGATAGAGTGTTTTCTCTTTTAAAGTTAAAGACTGGACTTGGACATTTAATAAAAAAACTTGCATGATTTTGTTTATACTAAAATAATCGCGACTTTGCTTGATGTGTTGATCAAGGTCGTACCCCGGTCATGCTTTTGTCAAACATCCGTACACCATACTGGCTGATTTCTACGTTACAGACGGGTGGTGGAAGTGACGATTTCACTGCACGTCGTGAAAGGGCCACCTGCAAAGTCAATGAAATGTATACTTAGTAATTATTATTGGCATGATTATTATTAGAATGGTCTAATAACTGCACTTGCATTCCTGTTTACAATTTTCCGAAATAAAACAAAAATAAAAAATACTTATATGTCGGTGAAATCAGCCGAAATTCATAACAATGCAATAACCGTTTTATTAACAAGTAACAATTAGTTATAACGGCGAATGCTAAAGTGATATTATGTGCATCTAACAGTATATGCTATGTTTATAGGTGTCTATCGCAACCCTTGTTTATTTTTGATGTTTTCACTTCATATTCACTTATATTTGTTAATGCAGCAACAACATACTAAAACAATTTCCCGGAAATAGAAAAATAATGCATTTAAATATCAAAAGTACTTTCGTTTTGACAACTGACGACAGAAATGATTCGATATACGATGTAAGTCTTAATGTAGTTTCCATGCATAATCGTTCACACGACACAATTTTGTTTTACGAATCATTTCGGCTAGAGGACTGGATGAGTCATGTAAAATATTGAATATAATATATATATTTTTTTGAAACAACTGGTAGCAAGTGAGTTCTAGATAATTGGTCAGTTACCACATTGTAACTAACTCTTTTGACCTGTTAATTCTTTTCAATTCCACAGTGAAACATGCCCATAATATCACTTAAACATCAACATCACCCACTAGTCTAATGATATTCACTGTTTTTTTTTCATGAACCCATGCGAGTAGGCGTTCATCAATACATAGGCATGACTTTAGGTCGCTTGGTAGCAACGAGGATGTTATCCATAGCGGTTTCACTATTATGGACTCCATATATGAAATTTAGAGAAAAGTTTGTATACATATTCTACTATCGAAAATTCATGTTTAAATGCAGACACTTAACGACCCGATATTTATGCAATAGCGATGACAATAAATATTGCATAATGTGCTCCAATACAAACATGTATTGTTTCCAATACTACACCCACTAATCGACTCTCGTTGCTTCATGAATACATCGATTTCAAATCATAGAGAACGCATTATATTATTCTGCGGAGACTCCGTGGTCGATCGCAGACAGAACGGTGAAGTTCAGAGGATCAATACTGCAACATCCGAGCACAATCTCCCTGATGGCGGTTCTTCCTTCAAGAATTTATTAACCCTAGGCATATTACAGCGACGCTGTCCCTCGTATGTATTGGCATATGATCAAATTTGTCAAGTACGCTTTCGTAGTAAATTTTTCTATCTATTCATTTTTATAAAAGTGCAGTGATTTTCTCAAGTTTTACATAAGTAGCTGCATCATTAAGTTACATAGTGATTTATAGGTTGTATATATTTTTATTGTATAATTTCAAAAATTAGGGACTAAATAAATTGAAAGTTTCTTACCACTATCAACACAAATATAATGCGATTTGAAAACTATTTTCTTGCTTCCTGTCAATACATTTTGTATCAAGTGCTTCATTTAACAAAACGAATACCCTTGTCTTATAAATGCGAAAATTAAGATTTTGAGCATATACTGCAGTACATACAATGTTACTCGGCAACTCCATAATGTTATGAATTATTTCTCAAATGACGTGGTCCACATGAAATGACGTCACATTAATACATATGGTTTACGATTAAACAAAAACATAATTTACAATTGAGTGAAAGTATATTTTCGTGTTTTCGTTTCAAAAGCACGAATCTTGAAATGGTTTGACAATCGTTTTCAGTTCGTATCATATTTTAATCAATTCGTTCGGAAATTGTTTTTTTTATTAAGTACATGCATGTAGAAAATGTAGTGTAAAGACCATGTGATCACCTTATTTATTGCCTGGCATAGCACCTCGTCGCCTTTATGATAATTGACTTCTACAGAACCAAGGAAACGCAGGAAGAACTTTGAACAGCCGTTCTCCTCTGAAACATACATTTTGAGCCGCGTTCTGAGAAAACTGGGCATAATGCATTTGCGTAAAATATCGTCCCAGATTAGCCTGTGCAATCCGCACAAGCTAATCATGGACGACACTTTCCGCTCTTATGGTATTTTTAGTTTAAAGGAAGTCCCTCCTTACCGAAAATCACGTTTATGCGGAAAGTATCGTCCCTGATTAGCCTTTGCGGACTGCACAGGCTAATCTGGGATGACACTTTACGCACATGCATTAAGGCCAGTTTTCTCAGAACAAGGCTCATTTTGTCAAGAATGACAACACCACGTCAGAAAACATAAATGCTGATGTGCATTGCGATGTCATGTACAACATTTATATTTCTAATATGATATTGTTTATATTAATAACACTTATCGATAGCAAGTACATGTGTACGTTTTTTGTCTAAACATCGTATACAAGTATACATTGTTTGCATTATTAACAAATTGCCAACTTGGCAGCATTAGACAAGAATAGTTAAACGTGTTTACTATTGTCATTAATAGAATATTCTGCTCCGGCTATAAATAAGTACAGCGTCCGTATTTTGTTCAATGTAGACAAAGTAAATATAACCAATCGTTATATAGTGCAATAACTATTTGCAAATTCAATGAAGACATATATCAATACACATAAAAGGTACGCGTTAAAAGGCCTGGACGGTTTATTAATACTTTGTTGGAAAAAACGTAATTCTTTAGAATTTTAGGTCTAAAATTTGTAATTAAGAGTTTTGTGTACATATTTTTTATTTTCAACTGATTATTTGCAAACTTAATGTTAATTTGTTAAATATGTAAACTCCGAGTGTGATGAATAGTTCCGATAGGCATGGAATAAAGGAGCAGGACACACACCCTGTTATTGCGCTCTACGAGTATATCTTTCCCAATTAGTGCATGCATAAACGGATGGACAAAAATGAGAAAGGCACACCATCCGCTTTTGCTCTTTAGATCTTTCCATTTTAGTCCAGGCAAAAGGGGAATGACAAAAAGGACCAGGGAACATCGATCTTTTATTGCGCTCTAGATCTTTGACTATACGTCCAAGAAAAATGGCACTTAGGGTTCATGTATATCCTCACATTTTTATATATAAATACATAAAAAGATAATTCAAGTTTGACCAATAATTTATGACAAATCACAGGAACAAATGCTGACGGAAGAACAGAAAGACAGACATACTGCCAGACAGACGAACGGATGGACAAACATGGTTGACGGAGTCAGGGTAAACCTATAGTCTCCTCCGGTGAAACCGGTAGTGGGCTTATAAACAGTGTGTCCACACAAATCATACGACCAATCATGTAGATACGCATAGACAACTCTTGTAAACCATGTTACATAAGTGGTTCCTAACTTAAGTTATATAATATAATAATACTCATAGATTACACTATTTGAACAGCTTATTTTCCGAGCCAAACAGAACGCACACAAAACACTCGCATATTTTAGAGCAGGAGCAGGAAGCATCGCACTGCTGTTGCTCTTTGAAAAACATTTTTTTTACTCAATCTCCTACCTTCTTCTTCTTCTAGAAACCCCAGGTCAGTAGCATACATGGAAGGGAATACGCCTCTCTGGTTTGAACGTAGGTTGACGCCTTTTGAAGAAAAACGGGAATATGAATAACTTTTCAATTTACAAAGTGTGTTTGCTGGTAATACTAACAACAAACATTTTAATTTATTAAAAAAAAAACGAAAACAACTATTTCCCACGTGTGTTTAATTTATTTGCAATAAACATTTTATTAATTTTCAAAATATGTCATTGATTTCTTTTATCAACGCATTTCTAATACATATCTACTAAATATTTTCCCCATGAACACACGTAATTCAGCTGACTTCGAAAATATTCTTTACGATAAAAATAAAAACTTAGCACGCATTACGCCCGAATTAGCACCGTTTACATTTATATTTGTTGTTGTGTTTAAATGTTGGGTAATGAGATGGATTATGTCATAAAATAGAATGGATTAAATTATTCAAATCAGCAGGCTTAGCAGGTCAACAACAAAAAACTGTAAATGTTCAATATGTCATTGAGTTCCAATACAATACTGTCAATGTTCAATATGTCATTGAGTTCCAATACAATACTGTCAATGTTCAATATGTCACTGAGTTCCAATACAATACTGTCAATGTTCAATATGTCATTGAGTTCCAATGCAATACTGTCAATGTTCAATATGTCACTGAGTTCCAATACAATACTGTCAATGTTCAATATGTCATTGAGTTCCAATACAATACTGTCAATGTTCAATATGTCACTGAGTTCCAATACAATACTGTCAATGTTCAATATGTCACTGAGTTCCAATACAATACTGTCAATGTTCAATATGTCACTGAGTTCCAATACAATACTGTCAATGTTCAATATGTCATTGAGTTCCAATACGACGGCGGTATTTTCTATACGGCACAAGCATTCATAATATTAACATCATATGCATTACTTTGAGGAATATTTAACAAGGTTGTACTAATTATGTGTGGGTACAGTTTGTTTATCGTGTTGACAATGATAACGATACAACATGATTACGATAGGATAAAACAGTCGCACTCATTTTTGAAACGCTAACAGATATAAAGTTGCGATTGTCGAACGTACTTTACATATTGTTACTAACTGATTGAAACGGTCTCCATGTCCACACTCAAATAAGTAACGTATTTTTCTGTATTGTGAATCTAATAGAAATATTGGACATGGCTTTGTGAAAAGGGAAGATTAATGCATATGCGTAAAGTGTCGTAACAGATTACACTGTGCAATCCGCAAAGGTTAATCGGGGACAACCCTTTCCGCCCAAACTGCATATTTTACCAAGAAGAGACTTTCTTTTAACGAAAAAATATCATGAAATAGAAAAGTGTCCGTCCCTGATAAGTTTGAGCGGACTTCACATGCTTATCTGGAACGACACTTTAGCGCATGCAAGAAACCCCATTTTCACACTTTTTTAAGAGAAAGGGTTAAAACGTTACCTTCGCACCACAAATCATCGCCGGTTTTTACGACATGCAGGGGGTCACCTATTTCTATGGACACTTCGTCCTTGTGTCGAGGTATAAAACGGTGCATGCCTCTGTGCGTAACCACCAGGTCCTGGTAGGCGGTACCCGGTAAACACGAGCTATTTCGACGGGAATCTGATAATAATGGTGTATTAAGTACATCTAAAGGGTTGACGAGTGTTTGATACTTGATATTATGAAATGTTGGTGCATTATGAAGAATACATTTCTATTACGTATCTTAGTATATTTTCTTATTGTTGGAAATGCCCAAATTTTAACTCAAAATAGGTCCGACGGATAATCATTCATTACTACAAACATACCTACATGAAATATATAAAAATTAAGAAGCAACATTTGGACCCTAATAGCTTTTCCTTATTATCGTATTTAAGATTGTAAAGTCGAAGTTAATTCAAAAATTCGCATGACATGCTTCACAAATACAAACCTCTGTGAACAAGAGTGTCCATTTTAAAGTGCAATACAATTGTTATACGACAAGACTTCTCTTCTTGGATGAACAGACGGCTATCATCCTTTAGTTTAGTATAATTTTAAAACATGTACCTTCTCCTCCTCCTTCGAAATTTCGCCCGCCAGTGGCCACAAGAGGTTGGTCACGTGACTGTACTAAGTCATTCGGTTGACAACACGAATCTTCCTTCAGGTACATATTGTCAGAGTTCAAGTAGGCCCGTGTATTTTTAGACACAGAATTAAACTTCACACACTTAAGTTCCTCTAGAAACTTCCCGCTATATTTAGGGTACTCCTTCTCAGTGCCATTTGGAAGAAAGACGTCATCAGCGTCATAGTCTGTATCATGATTTAGCTCCTTCTTTAAGAGTGCTTGTTGCAATTCGTCCGCAAGACATCGGTTGTTGTAACTCTACTTTTGGCCGCAAGGGCACCGATGTGGCTGTAAGTACGAGTTTCATTAACAATTAATTGTCATTAATTGTTATACATAATAATTATTCTAACATGATCGTCGCTTACCTCTATGTAAACAAGGAATAAAAGAACACAGAAAATAGTAATCCAGCCCTTCAACAGAGCATTTCTAAGTTCTCATTAAAATGTGCGAAACTATTTGTCAGTTTTTCCCATATCGAACAAACATTTCTTGCTGTCTCTTTATTTGAAGTAAGCAACTTTTTGTTGTTCTGGTGCGTTGTTGTTCAATCACTCGTGCTTATGCCAAAGTGGTCAAGTTCATACGAACAATAAGTACCCGACACGATGTACCCAATTAGTACCCGAAACGATGCTCTATCGATGTTAGGTCTTAATTCGTAATCAGTTTTTATGGGTTTATTGGAAGTAAGGATAAGGCGACAATTACTTCTTAATTCAATAATATACGTATTTAAATACCAGACAGATCAAGTAATGTGAATTTAATCATATGTTATAATTAATAGTATCCTTATTTTAAATTATCGGATTTCTCTTTGCATTTGTTAAAGGTGTTTTCACATACATTTCCCGATCAGTTTCTATGTTTGTATTGTAAAAGAACTTCTCTACGATATTTTTTAAAGAATACATATACAAATATACGTTTATACATTTGTACATTTCAAGCTGTTTTAAGTAGTACCGCGTTTGAATTGCATTGTGAAATCGATCAGTGTCTCTATTCAGCAACAAATAGAAGTCCACTTAATATGTCATTTTTCACAAACAACATCCAATTATGTTCCTTCATATTGGTTTATCCATATTTATTTCCCAATTAATCTTTTGCATTTGGTTCTGATAATAAAAAGGAAGAATGAGGACTACATGAAGATTCATTTTATGATACAAAAATCCGAAACAAAGAAAAACATTCTCTAACGGAAACTGGACTTCCGAATTGGAAATAAATGTCTAGTATTTTATATCTCAATATTTTCGACTACGAAAATAAATTATACATTTATTGGGATTGCCTAAAGCCCCCTTTTTATAAATCTACCTTTTTAAATAAGCACTGGCAAAATTTCTAGCAAATTATAACATGTTATTGAACATTCTCCTTTACACCGCACCATTTGAAATTGGTTTACTTTTCGCAAACCAGAGTAATAGTATAATAATAATTCAACTATACAAAGACGTTATCTTATTTGAGTAAAACCACGATATTAAGTGTTGTATATGTCTATTTATTGGTATATAAGTATATATGTTCCTGTATAGATTTTACTTTTCCAGTATGAAAACCGAGTATTTCAGTCTAAAGCATGTTTTCCTGTATGAAATCAGTTTAATGTATGCCATTCCATTCTATAGTTTTGTTCAAAAGTAATTATATTGGAATAATGGATGCTTTTCAAGAAATGAATGAAATCTTATTCAAATAAATATATCCATCTAAAACAAGCAGTCACGTTAGATTAAACATTTCAGATTAAATATGTATTGAGCTGCGTCATAAAAACAGCTTAAGCGTCTTGTGAGTAGCTACCCTGCAAGTCACGCAAGGCTTCTTGTTCTCAATAGAGGACAGGGTAGCTCCTGAACAGCATGCACAAGTTGGTCTGGAGCGCCACTGACACAAAATATCATAAGAACCATTTTCGTATGACGGAGTTCATATCATACAATATTTGACATTGACATCTTGCATACACCATAGGTTCCGGACTCATTTATGCAAGTGTTTGCTCTTAAACACTTATTTGTACCTATTTCAATTTACACATATGTGATTGCTCGACAGTTATATTCAAGAACTGAGGCCATTTAAAACAGGCTTTGATACACTTGAATCTGTTAACTACGACATAAAGTGTTTTGTGTATTGAGCACGAGCTTGTACTTTCAAATACTTATAGTATTTATAAGAAAACGACAACATCATAGCTTTTGCAAAACCATTGTTAATTGTTTTTTTTTGCGAATGTTTTGGTTGACTTAAATTTGAAATTTTTTATGGTATCAAATTATCTTAAAGCATATAACGTTCTATGATGCAATTGTTTGTTTATATGGCATGCAGTTAATTATTCGTATGTTCGAATATGCGTTGCGCGAATGAAATATATACTGTACGTTACAGTGCGACTTTTTGTTTTAGGCACAACCAGAGATCGTGTACTCAGACATATCAAATGTATCGTCATTGTTTGAAAGACCTCAATGAGATCTATGTTGTCTTAAAAATGCCAATAACAAACAAAATCTGCGAGATAAAATAATCATCTTGGGATAGGGGTTTAAAGGACTATATATCACACACCTCTCAGATTGCCAATTAAAAGTAACAAGAAATATCTTTAAAAAAGATATACGGCGTTGATTGTGGTCGATGTTTATGAACGATCAAAAGTTATCTCTATGTGATAAAAAGTAACGGATGCCTTTTTTCTGCGCAGTTCTTAGCTACATCACAAGCAAATCAATTACGGGGTGTTGCGCCAGATTTCGTTACTTATTTTGCTTTATGTGATATTATTACTCAGATATCTATTTTTACAGAATAGAAAAACACAAGAAACATGAAAATAAACGAGTGCATATAGGTCAGCCGGCAATACTCAAAACTTATTTAATTGCATCATTATAGTATAGTGAATTATTTTGCTCATGCTTAATAAACTGGTCTAAATGGATAAATATTTCTAATTAGTTTTATCAAAATTAGTCCTTATCATGCAAATGTTGAAAACATATAAAAAATCGATGATTGACATACCACAATAATATCGCCGAATATCTTTATTTAGTATCTTTCTGATCAAAACAGACTTCAAGTGCAAACAATTTACGAGACGGCGTTTATATAAAGATTTCTGCAACTGACCGCAAACTGACCTTGATACCTTGCGGATTGGAATGCAATGCATTAAAGTTAGGTAACAATTCTGCTGCTGAAACGACGGCTTGTTTACGCCAACTGTACACGACCAAGGCAACAGCTGTGCCTAAAATATCGATATATCGACAAAGCGACTAAACGAACTATTTACTCCATCAGACAAAAATAGCATAGATTCCAATTTTTTCCTTCAATGAAAAGATCGCAACCCCTTCTGCGAACTCCGGTGATGAAGTGTATATAAACTCTGACTTTCACACACTGGCCGCGAATTGACCCGAAACCTCGCGGGTTGAAATGCAATGCAAGTAAGTACTAAATATGAGAATATAGCCTTTAGTATAAACGCTTTTGCGCTGGTAATTCTCTGAAAATAAAAGGTGAATGCACAAACTATTTATGTCGAAAATTGATTGTAAAACTGTTCTATCTATTGAGCCTTTTCATTAGAGATAAAATTGTTTCATGCAGTAAAACAGTGTTACAAAGACGCGGATATGTTTCCAATGTTCTGGTGTTATGCTCAAATCAGCCAATGGAATAAATGAAGTGTATTCATTCGTACCTAGCCGCGGGAAATTTTATTTGAATATTATTGGACACTTACAAAGGTCAAGTCAGGGTGAAAAGCTGGCTTAATACAGCTTACGCCGAAAAAATTGCTCATGCGGATGAGAAAACCAACCTTGCACGTTTAGCTTTGGTATATCGGGCAACTTCCGTGGCCGTCTGCTACTTTTGAAGGTCGAAACGGTCCCTCGACAAGACGGTGGCGAGGCCGGTCTAACATTTTCCTTGTCGCTGGAATCGCAATCCACCTCCGGTGACTATGAAGGATTTCAAAACAGACTTGTAACACTATTGAACTAATAACCTCGATTAGCAAAGTGCTTTATTTATATGTTAAAACTGTTGTATACTTTTCGGTAAATTACTATACATTATATATATATGGCATGATACACATGTGCTAATAAAAGCCAAAGATGCTTCATTGTCTCTTAGAATTATGGTATAATAAAACACGAACTTTTAACACACTTGTACATAGTGTGCGTAAAATAGGATGTCAACCTTAACAAATTATTAAGCGCAAATATCAGTGGAAATTTTTAATTTCTGGACGCATTCTCCAAAAACCAAATTCAGGCAACGCGAATAAGACATTTGCAGACGTTTTTCTCTCATATCACTTGTTGGTCATAAACGATGAATGAGCCTTGTTGACACATTTCCCACACTGATGTGAAGTCATAGCCCAGAATTTAGGTTTTATAATAAATACTCTGTACCTCTAAATATTTGTCATTTACAAGATTGATATTTGCTAGCGGATTAATAATAACAGTTCTTAATACCTGTAAATATTTGTTATTTACAAAGTTGATATTTGCTAGCGGATTAATAATAACAATACTTAATACCTGTAAATAGTTGTTAATTTACAAAGTTGATATTTGCTAGCGGATCAATAATAACAATACTTAATACCTGTAAATATTTGTTATTTACAAAGTTGATATTAGCTAGCGGATTAATAATAGCAATACTTAATACCTGTAAATAGTTGTTATTTACAAAATTGATATTTGCTAGCGGATTAATAATAACAATACTTAATACCTGTAAATAGTTGTTATTTACAAAATTGATATTTGCTAGCGGATTAATAATAACAATACTTAATACCTGTAAATAGTTCTTATTTACAAAGTTGATATTTGCTAGCGGATTGATAATAATATACTGAGTACCTGTAAATATTTGTCATTTACAAGGTTGATATTTGCTAGCGGATTAATAATAATAATACTGAGTACCTGTAAATATTTGTTATTTACAAGGTTGATATTTGCTAGCGGATTAATAATAACAATACTTAATACCTGTAAATAGTTGTTATTTACAAAGTTGATATTTGCTAGCGGTTTAATGATAATAATACTTAGTACCTGTAAATAGTTGTTATTTACAAGGTTGATATTTGCTAGCGGATTAATAATAACACTACTTAGCACGTGTAAATAATAAGTATTTACAAGGTTGATAGTTGCTAGCAGATTAATAATAATAATACTTTATACCTGTAAACAGTTGTTATTTACAAGGTTGATATTTGCTAGCGGATTATTAATAATAATACTTAATACCTGTAAATAGTTGTTATTTACAAGGTTGATATTGGCTATCGGTTCCTCCAGAGTCTTGTATAGATGCTGCTCATTAATGTGGTTATTGATACGCTCAAACTGATGTTGTTTCCACTCGAAGCGTGTGAAAGACTCTGTGATGTTTTCGGTCTTGTGACAGAAGCGATCGCACGTGGTCTGTGACAAGTGACTAATACTGTTGTTGTTGTTGATTGCCGCTTGCGCGAGACAACTTATGAGAAAGCTCTCGCGTTGAACTGCGAGGCTTTCTTCATCTTCATCCGTATAATTCTCTTCGGAATCTGGACTCAGATCGTGCACCAATCTGTAAATGAACAACACAATAAACCTAAGCTTTAAAGCGGCAATATGCTACCGGTTTAATAACCACGACTATACATTTTGTATTGGCAAACAATCAACAAACACTGTTGACAGGTAATGAAAAACAGGTCAATTTAACAGTGGAAAATATGCTTTCTGGCAAATCGCATTGTCAAAAAACGTTTATAATTGACTTGGAATATCGATTAAACCAATGACATGATATTCTAAAATTACAAAACTGTTAAAAGGGAGCATCTTTCTAATTAAGTTAATCTGGCAGAGTTCAGCTTTATATTTAAAATAAAAACACGACACTTGCAAAATATTAATATAATTAGCTGCTAGTTTTTTTATTTCTTTGAAAACTGTGTAAATAGCAAGCACGGAAAAAAAGCGGATATTGGCGTGTGCTGTGTATGGAAATATTTTGAAAAATTTTAAATATGGACGAACAGCGTTAACAAAGACAATTTCTCTCGAAATCTAGATTCCTTGTTTTCGTCGCTATAGTTCATTTTGGTCGTGATTGTTATTACAAACTACACAATTATTAAGTGAAATAGAAATAAACATGGTGTCCATTTTAGCCTTCAGCCGATTTAGTTGTTTACAATATTTTTGTTTTATATTGGTTAACCCTTCATATGTGACAACACAGAGTTTCAATTTCGCCAATAGCGGTTTATTCTAAACATAGAAGCTTTAACCTGTTTCGCCGTGTTGTTACTTTTTTAACTACTACTTTACTAATTAGAAAAGCTGACCGAAAGACAGAACTGTTTAGTAGATATGCCTCTAGTTTGATGGCCACGTGTGGTGACATTTAAAACAAAACATAGGCACAAGCCAGTGATAAAAATCGTGAACAAAACACATGGGCATGTCATGGACCCGATTGTTTAAAGACGCAATGATTGGCAAAATATCAAGATTTGAATGGCACACATAACGCACACAACACATATCTACTTATACTGAGGAATAAAAACATACACAGATTAATGAATATTTTCCGTGTCAATATTTCACCCCCATATTTTCAGAGTGTTTATCCTATGAACATGTGTAAATGTCCTGGTGATTGATTGAACACATTGTCAAAAAAGCATGCAGAATGTTCAAACAAGCAAAACAAATATGTATTCTTTTTAACAACCGACATGACATCTCGTGGGAGCAGTGGTCTAATGGTAGGCCACTGGCTTAGGGATCGAGAGGTCCCGGGTTCGAATCCCGCCCTGACCACTGGAATTTCCTTGAGCAAGAAATTTATCCCACATCTGCTCCTCTCCACCCAGGTGTATAAATGGGTACCTGTGAGGGAAATAAGCCAATGTGCCGTGGCTGCTTATTGCGCCAAGATGTTAACGGACGACTTATGACCCATTGATCAGGGAAAAATGTAATGCGCCTTTGAACGCACATCTCGAGTATTAAAAGGGCGCTTTATAAATGTGGTATAAAAAACAAAACAAAAAAACATATTTAGCATTGCGTATTGATATACACATTCTGTATTTGCGGCTGCAGAGTGTATTGATTTCTGCATACGTCTCATAAAATATGCACTATAAGGGTAAGGACAGGCTGCAGCGATTTCGATTGTCAAAAGATAATGTAGTTGAATATTAAATAGCTTGGTAACATTTGAGAAGACGATTAAAAAGCATGTTGACACATTAAATAATCCGGTTCGTTCGAAAAACCATGTATCTCCAAATGCTATATGCAACGATCGATAAATCGATTACGAATGGTCCGATGAAAGGATCAAAAGTAAATGCTTGCAGTGAGTATTTACATGGATGATTCTGCGATTGTTAAATGCTTTTAGCACTCATTATAGGCTACTTGTTAATGATGCTATTCGATGACCATATTAATAGGATTTAATTCTTTAGACATATAACTTTTTTGCCCAGTTATTTAGAGTAAGGGAATTTATTATTACATACTCTTGCTTTTGAACATGGTAGGTTACACATTGTCCTTACTTGCCGCAAATCACATATTGTCAGTACTAGCTTCCCAAAACATATTGCCATTATAAGCTTCACAACATGTAGTGTCATGACTAGCATTACAACACATATTTTCATTACTAACCTCGTAACACATATTGTCATTACTAACCTTACAACGCATATTGTCATTACTAGACTTTTAACACATATTATCATTACTAACCTTACAAAACATATTGTCATTACTAGTCTTACAACACATATTGTCATAACTAACCTTACAACACATATTGTCATCACTAACCTTACAACACATATTGTCATTACTAACCTTACAACACATATTGTCATTACTAAACTTACAACGCATATTGTCATTACTAACCCTAAAACACATATTATCATCACTTACCTTACAACACATATTGTCATTACTAACCTTACAACACATATTGTCATTACTAACCTTACAACACATATTGTCATTACTAGTTTTACTACACATATTGTCATTACTAGTCTTACTACACATATTGTCATTACTAACCTTACAACACATATTGTCATTACTAAACTTACAACGCATATTGTCATTACTAACCCTAAAACACATATTGTCATCACTTACCTTACAACACATATTGTCATTACTAACCTTACAACACATATTGACATTACTAACCTTACAACACATATTGTCATTACTAACCTTACAACACATATTGTCATTACTAACCCTAAAGCACATATTGACATCACTAACCCTACAACACATATTGACATCACTAACCTTACAACACATGTTGTCATTACTAACCTTACAGAACATATTGTCATGACTAACCTTACAACACATAGTGTCATAACTAACCTTACAACACATATTGTAATTACTAGCATTACAACACATAGTGTCATTACTAGCCTACAACACATATTGTAATTACTAGCATTACAACACATAGTGTCATTACTAGCCTTAATATTGTCATTACTAACCTTGCAACAAGGCTACTTGTAAATGATGCTATTCGATGGCCATATTAATAGGATTTAATTCATTAGACATTTAACATTTTATCCCAGTTATTTAGAATAAGGGAATTTAGTTTAACATAATCATGCTTTTGAACATGGAAGGTTATGCATTGGCCTTACTTGCCGCAAATTAAATATTGTCAGAATTAGCTTGACAACACATATTGTCATTATAAGCTTCACAATATGTAGTGTCATGACTAGCATTACAACACATATTTTCATTACTAACCTCGTAACACATATTGACATTTATATCCTTAGAAGCCAAATCTGCAATTAATAACCTTACAACAAATATTCATTACTAACCTTACAACACATATTGTCATTACTACCCTTACAACACATATTGTCATTACTAACCTTACAACAAATATTGTCATTACTAACCTTACAACGCATATTGTCATTACTAACCTTACAACACATATTGCCATTACTAACCTTACAACACATATTGTAATTACTAGCCTTACAACACATATTGTCATTACTAGTTTTACAACACATATTGTCATTACAAGCCTTACAACACATATTGTCATTACTAACCTTACAACACATGTTGTCACTACAAGCCTTACAACACATATTGTCATTACTAACCTTACAACACATATTGTCATTACTTACCTTACAACACATGATGTCATTACTAACCATACAGCGCATATTGTCCTTACTAACCTTACAACACATATTGTCATTTCTAACCTTACAACCTATATTGTCATTACTAACCTTACAACACATGTTGTCATTACTAACCTTACAGATCATATTGTCATTACTAGCCTTACAATATATATTGTAATTACTAGCATTACAACACATAGTGTCATAACTAACCTTACAACACATATTGTAATTACTAGCATTACAACACATAGTGTCATTACTAGCCTACAACACATATTGTAATTACTAGCATTACAACACATAGTGTCATTACTAGCCTTAATATTGTCATTACTAACCTTGTAACAAGGCTACTTGTAAATGATGCGATGCTATTCGATGGCCATATTAATAGGATTTAATTCATTAGACATTTAACTTGTTTGCCCAGTTATTTAGAATAAGGGAATTTAGTTTTACATAATCATGCTTTTGAAAATGGAAGGTTATGCATTGGCCTTACTTGCCGCAGATCAAATATTGTCAGAATTAGCTTCCCAACACATATTGTCATTATAAGCTTCATAGCATGTAGTGTCATGACTAGCATTACAACACATATTTTCATTACTAACCTCGTAACACATAGTGTCATTTATATCCTTAGAACTAAAATCTGCAATTAATAACCTTACAACGAATTTTGTCACTACTAACCTTACAACACATATTGTCATTACTATCCTTACAACACATACTTGTAATTACTAGCCTTTCAACACACAGTGTCATTACTAGCCTTAATATTGTCATTACTAGCCGTACAACACATATTGTCATATATTGTCATATATTGTCATTATTAGTCTTACAACACATATTGTCATTACTAGCCTTACAACACATATTGTCGTTACTAGCCTTACAACACATATTGTCGTTACTAGCCTACAACACATATTGTCATTACTAGCCTACAACACATATTGTCATCTCTAGCCTACAACACATAGTACCATTACTAGCCTAACAACACATATTGTCATTACTAGCCACACCACACATATAGGATTTTACTAATCTTATCACACACCTGTTCTACTAGCATTTTAACACACATTTTCATTTCTAGGCTTACAAAATCTATTTATTTATATATCTTACTATACCACACATATTGTTATAACTAACCCTATAACACATATTGCATTTATATATTTCAATTACTAGCCTTACACGTAATATTCAGATTCATTACCCTAGTACACATAATGCCATTACTAACCTTACAACTCATATTGTCATTACTAACTTTATTAAATTATTGTATATAGTGTCCTTGACATTTCCAATGTCATTCGGGAATTCTATATTTTACATCAGAAGAATTAACATCTATAAGAATTGAATACCATCCCATCATACAAACATAACGCAAATCAAATGTTTTCCGATATCGATTGGTGTACTGACGTGAATGTTTCAAGCAAATGCGGCTTCAGCACGATATTTATAGTATTGAATCCATACACCTACTTGGCAGAATCCATGTGTAAAAGCACATCTGAAAGGCGGTTCACTGTTAATGCCTTGTTTAACGTACCATTAAAATGTAAATGAGTGGTTACCGTGGGAGGGATGATAATAACGCTTATGTTTAAACCCAATGCGTATTACCTTTAACAATATCATTTTACCCGACAAACTTAAATGAATTCGAAACCATAACGTATTTGTAGTATGCTTAATTTGCAGTAGGCAATTAAATTACCCCGTTCTGCTTTGCGGAAAGGTTTCTTATTAACTCAGTAGGTATACACTGGCATTTTTGTTTCAAGTATTGATATGCATGGGCATCAATGCTAATTTCCATTTAAGCGACAGATCATCTGTTTTGCGCCGGATAAAAAAACATTTCTATTAAATACAACTATAACTGTAATTTGTATAATAAGTATGTTACAATTTTAGCACAATAGTTTTAAAATAAGAAAAGTCATTTGCAACAATTATGTTTCGTGACAAAAACGCTTTTACAGTAACTTTAAAATGTGCTCAATAACGATTGTGATTTTACATAATCGTTTCAAGCTGAATAGACAACTGCAGTGCAAATCTCAACAACAACTTCCTGTAGATTGTGTTGTCTGGTTCAAAACATTGATAAACTAGATGTCTGTTACGTTGTTTCTTTTGATTGGATGCGTTTTAACTCTTTCAGTGCTGGACCGAATTTTGAAGGCCTTTGCAAACAGTTTGGATCCAAATGAGCCGCCACAGAACGTGGCGTCTCATCAGGATCCAAACTGTTTGCTATTCTGATAGTATTCTTTGACAAAAAAATCGAAGAAAATGCTAATTTTAGAAATTCAGCAGACGACGTTTAAGCAGACGACAAATTTCCCAGCATGCAAAGGGTTAAGCAAACATAACTTATCGTCTTTATGATAAGTATACATTTATATATTATTATGTATATGTCGTTGTTCCATTGTTTGAATCTGTATTGGTTGTATTACTTTTGGTCGTTCATTGTTAGCCATAGGGTCTATGGTCGTAAATGGATATGTATATGTATTTGTGCTCGTTTCTGTATTATTCGTATAATTTGCAGTTGCTTCTGAATTGATTGTATGAGTAATGAATGTGTCTGTAATGGTCGTGAGACTTGTTGTCGTTTCTAAATAGATCGTATTATAATATTGGTATTTATTATATTTACATAACGATCGATCAGGAACTCTATTATTTTTCAACATTCGTGGGTGGTTTTAAATGTAAACATATTAGTACACCGTTTATACAAACATTAAAAGATAAATATCTAAACGTTAACAAAATAGACAAAGGCAGTTTATTGTTTACATAAGTAATTTATCCCTTTACCTCAGAGTTATGGCACTGTCCATTTGGCGCTGGAGTGATATCATTATGCTAAGAAGTTATTCCGCAAAGTATGTAAATTAAAAAACCCTGATTACAATAGAAAATATCACACTAGTACGCGTCCTTGTTTCATTCATGTTAGGATTTCCATTCAACGTCCGCCATTTCCATCACGCCATACTGTTCTACATCAGCGGTGGAAATGAGTATAGGTTTTTCTTGGAATAAATTATGCAAAGCTACGGAAGCACTAGCGTCGCTGCTCTGTAAGACCTTATTTCATTGTTTACATAATTGGATGACGTCAATAAAACCGACTGTCGCTCGGATGGTAATACGCAATTCCGTTGTGGTCGAAACACAAAAGTGGGCACGTCATATGTATGGTCGAATAAAACCATACTGTAGAAAAAAACACGGGAATCCACTTTAAACATAACATCGTATTAACATAGAATACTTAGTTTTATTACGTTAATAACTTAAGAAATAAAGTATTACACATCTTTGTAAGAAAAAAACACGCGAGAAAATCTAAATTAAATCGCTTTTTAAAAATTATTTTATGCAATTTTCAAACATTTAAACCGTGCACCTGAAAATTTTCTTGATAACAGGACTATATCTGCATTATTCTTAAGCATAGAATGCTCATAAAAATTCATACCAGATGCGTTTGTATTGCTAGTTGCATACATATACTTGAGTATATAAACAAAATTGGACAATGTGCAATACCAAAAAAAAGTCTCATAATAATGATTTTTTACAGATTGTATCATAAATGCTGGTGTCGTGCAATTGGTCACTTAACTGTAGAAAGTACTCTTTAGAGCAAGAGTACACATACATTTGCCCAAACTAGCTAAAAGTATATGTGATTGCAGTAATTAAAATGTAACCAATGCTATATGTGTACATGTATAGTATTCAGCTAAAGATGTACGCCACTCGTCATATTTTTCTGTCCGCGGTATCATTTGTCTGACCCAAGATGAAAATAAGCAGACGGTCTATGTGGCCGATTGATTAAGGTTTTATAGAAAAGCATGCTCAGAATATATTTAATGCGATTAATCGGGATGTAAGAAATCAAATATAGAGTTTAAATAATCGCGAAACTAAACAAAATGTACTTAATTACATGTTTACATCACTATGTTATCAATGTTAATCGTATGTTGCCAAAGTTGAACTTGATATCATTACTTTTGCATTTTAAATACTACTTTGGAGTGAAATTACAATTCTAAAGAGAAAGAATAATGCCTTTTCAATCTTTGATAAAATGTTGGACATATGTTAATTGGTCAATCAGTAAACTTGTACCGTTAAGACCAGACTAAATTAGTATATGCATATTTTTATATTTAATGAATGTTATGTGTTAGACTGTTTGAATTAACCTATGTATGCCTAGCGTCTAGAAAAAAGGCCTTTGCAAACAGCGTAGACCCAGACCCAGGGTCTGCGCTGTTTGCTTAAAGGATTTTCTGTAAGAAATATTCTAAATATAGAAATAAATATACTGGACATCTCTAATTTTAGAAATAAATTGATCCAATTTAGCAGTATGGGAGAGTCCACTAGGCATAAATGGGTTAAATGTGCTGGGAGTAGTGCACGTGTAAGAACATTGTATGGAAATGTTTTACTGGTCCAACATTTTTTGGTCGGAGTCAATTACTGAGACCGATGTGGTCCATAGATCATCGATCACGAAGATAACATGATTATTTTTTATTATCTATTGATTGTATAAAACGTTTAAATGATAAGGTGTTTGTTGACTAAACTGCTCAGTACGGGTCTTCACGGGTCTCTTCATCTGGTGTAACGCTATGAGCGCTTTGAAACTGAATTTCAAATAAAGAAAATCGGGTATATTTTCCAACAATGCGAATTATTTCCGAAATATTAATCCATATTTTATCACTAAACAGCAACTAAAACATCCTGACTCGAATGACATTTCAAATGTGTCTTATAAATTATCCCCCCCCCCCTCTGTGAAAATAGTGCAACAAATAAAAACAAAATATTTGCAAAAGTCATAAGCAGTTCACAGCCTCCATTAGATTATATCATGAATGTCAATGAAAACTGTTCTAACAATGGGTTATCTTTATCCGCGTGAGATTTATTTTTAAGGAATCGTCATTGCAGGCGTAGCAGAAGGGGACACCACAATTAGACGGTTGACTAAATCCCATCGTTGTTATCTCCCCTATCACAGTCTGCAAATGAGAACGGTGGTTCGCTTCATTGTTAGACCCTACACGTTGAAATATTTTACCATATTTATAATCACCGGTCGATTTTTAGCAACAAGAAACTCTTAAGAAAATTGTCACTTAAAAATTATCAGTTTTAGGAGGGAAATCTTATGATTATGTAAAGCAATTGCTACATGGAGACAAAAAGGACAACAACAAAAAATAACTTTAAGAAACAGACAAACACTTCAGATCATACGGAATTGTGTGCATAGTGATATATATTGTTCGATATTTATTTGTAACCATATGAAATGCAAAAGACGTCAAGCTGAGAACAAAGTGTACCAAGTAAAAATCCATGCACTGCCATGTTAGACGCGCTTTATGAAAAGGGGGTTTAATGATTGTTCGTATAGTGTCTTCCTAGATTAGCCTGTGCAGTTTGCACAGGCTAATCTGGGACGATACTTTCCGCCTAAACTTGGATTTTGCTAGGAAGAGACTTTCTTGAAACAAAAAATGTCATAAAAGCGGAAAGTGTCGTCCCTGATGAGCCTGTGCGGACTGCACAGGCTAATCTGGGACGACACTTTTCTCACATGTATTAAACCCCCTTTTCAATTATACAAATATTGCACTCAATGCATTACATTCAACAGTCTGTTTTAAATATATATAAATTTAATAGAAATATAATTAAATGATGTTTTTACTAATCATTATCATAGCCACACGCTTACCACATGTGGTTAGCGCGTGGCTATGATATTAAATAGTAAAAACATCATTTTGAATAAAAAACGACCAAATTATAACAAAAATTAACTTCTCTGAAATAAAAATCACTATCAAATATATATAACAAGATATTCAACTAAAAAAACTCGAAAACAGGGTGCATCGCTTTGAGCAAACATAACTTATCGTTTTATTTCTTCAAATTGTATACAGGATTTGTAAAAAATATTGCAACATATATACATTTTCAGAAAGTAAATTAATTTCTGCGTTGAATAAGACCGAGTCCACATAAACCGCTGAACAATTAATAAAGTTATGTCTGTTCAAAGCGATGGACTATGTTTTCGGGTCATTTTGAGTTGAATACCTTGTTATATACAATTATTTATACGATAGTGTGTTGATAGTGTGTTTTTTTTCAGAGAATTTGATTTTTCGTTATGATTTGATAATTTTCATTCAAAATGATGCTTTTGACTAATTAATATAATAGCCACACGCTTATCACCTGTGACGCTAACAAACTGTGCATTTGTTCAGTGAGTTTAAACTATTGCAATATCCATTTCAAAATTTAATTATGACTGAGCGTAGCTGTCAATGTTCAGTCAACTTCAGTCCACAAGGTATATTTTCACTTTTTGGACCTGTGAACTGTCAATAAACGGGAAAACGAGGAAATATGAACATAATTATCATAATAACGCAAATAATCTTCGTTCAGATGTGGAAAGATATCCGACTTTATACAATACGAGACGCTGCGAAGTTTGTTTGATTTTAATCACGTACGGGTTTACTCAAATAGAATGAGCGTTGCACAAATTCGCTGGAATAGAAATACAGCTGTGCTTGTTGTTGTAATAATAGTCAATGTTTGCGTTCTAGTATTAAAAGCATCCATACGCCGACCAGGGGAAATAATGTGTTCTGAGAACGACGACTTTCAGGTTGAAAAAGACGATGTTACAAATAGGAACGACAATTTTCAGATTGAAAAAGACGATGTTACGAATATGCTGATTGCGCAAAGGAATAACGTATCCGGGGCTTTAAAGGGGCCTTTTCACAGATTTTGGCATTTTTTAATTTATTCATTAAATGTTTTATATTGATAAATGTAAACATTGGATCGTAAAAGCTCCAGTAAAAAATCAAGAATAAAATTAAAAAACGGAAAAGAACATTGCCCGGAGCAGGTTTCGAACCAGTGACCCCTGGAGTCCTGCCCGAGTCCTGAAGTAAAAACGCTTTAACCTACTGAGCTATTCCGCCGGGTACACATGCTAAACGTATTTTATACGTTATATAAGCAATCTTCGTAGTTTCACAAAATTTCACGACAAAAACAGAACTCTCCAAATTATTCAATCGTTTCGCGTTGCAACGCTTTATAATTTTTAGGTTTTAAAATCGTCAAAAGATGCATATAATGGCTATATTAGAGCATGGTAAATGTTCAGTATTACTGTTTCCTCACAAATATCATAACCAAAACGAAAATTTGCGAATCTGAAACAACTTTTTTCAATTTTGTCAATTTACCAAAGCGTGAAAAGATCCCTTTAAATCTCAAGCAGCAAAAACTTGGTCAACTGGAATGCGAGTTTTTTTTTACATAATCCGCATACTCGTTATTCGCATCCTCCTCCTCCTCCTCCTCCTCCTCCTTTTTCTCCTGTTCCTCCTCCTCCTCCTCCTCCTCCTCATCATCATCATCACCATCATCATCATCATCTTCATCATCATCATCATCATAATCATCATAATCATCATCATCATCATCATCATCATCATCATCATCATCATCATCATCATCATCATCATCATCATCATCATCATCATCATCATCATCATCATCATCACGAACATGCTGATTGCGCAAAGAAATAACTTGTCAAGAGCTTTAAATCTCAAACAGCAAAAACTTGGTCAACTGGAATGTGAGGCAACAAAACACCAAAGCCATCATTATCATCATAGTAGCTATCTTTATTATCATCATCAATATTTAGTGTTGAACGCTTTTTGAGCGGCCCAGTGCGCGCGCCGTTTTTAA
Organism: Dreissena polymorpha; assembly: GCF_020536995.1. NCBI lineage: Eukaryota > Metazoa > Mollusca > Bivalvia > Myida > Dreissenidae > Dreissena > Dreissena polymorpha. The sequence continues at coordinate 21,551,629 of NC_068366.1, forward strand.
GAGCCGAATTGTCCTTTCTAAAAGAGCAAAAGCCGCCACGCGCCCTTAGCGCTTATGATATTAATTGCCTCTTTACCAAACTGGTCATTAAAAGCGACTGTACTTGATTTACTCCATCGGCGTCTTATCGAGAGTTTTAATTGAGTAGATTTAATAGCAGGTTTGTTCTCCTCCTTTGAGACCCAACAAATATCGGCCCTTTCCCCTAGACGTATGTTTCCCTTCGTCATATAATTGTTTCCAAACGATCCATTAACCTCCATATCTGCTTTTATATGAAAACAATTGAAAACTATATGATATTTAAATATATGCAAAACATATGTAAATAGTTATGTTATCGTGTAAGTTCAACAATCGTTACGATATAGTTCCATGGAAACAAATCGTTGATGATGTTTACATGACGGAAATGTCTCTCGATTGCTTACTCTCGAGTTGTCGCCGAACGACATCAGACTTTAATATTGGTTTGCGAATGTAGTCGGAAATATAAGATTGTTCGTTGCTCTGCAAACGTCATTATTCAAAGACGGCAGACAATGGAGAGAAGAAATAACGATTCTCGTCGAAAATGACAAATTTATATTGAATTAACGACGGACGTCATATAGTTGGGATTACTAAAAAGCGTGTGTCCATTAACGATTGAGAATACGTTTTATATACAAACAATACATATTTCGAGAAATCAACAAAGTCAATGTGTGTCAAGGAAACGATTGTTGGAAAAAAGAGTTCAGTCTAATCGTAAAGTTAAAACATTTTAAAAGTTTATCCTTCAAAATTGGAAAACGACCAAACATGGTTTGATTTATATGTTAGTGGAACTGTGTAAAATCAGATTCATATGCATATTTTTTGTATTGTCCGTCATTCTGTGCGATTTACTGAATTTTCATGGAACTTTAATGAGTGGTATTGAATGGTAAAAATATAAAATAAAGTAATTAAACTGAGTTAAATACATCAATAACACAACAATAACAGTTAAAATTTTTTGCTTATATATTTTATTTTTCCCGAAACGGCAACTTATGCGCTTAAATTTCCCCCCTAAACCGGCTTTCGCGATTTTTAGGCTTTATTCGAGTTAAACGCGTTTTAACATGCCCTTTTAAAATGATTTTCGCCATGCCCCTATGCCCTCGTGGGTAAAACACTACAATCACCATCGGCAATTGTTTAATTGCTGCTGCAGCAACAGCTTAAACGGGGACACTCAACGACATTAAAAAAAACATTGACAATAAGAGCAAAGGCTTCACCTATTTTTATTTATTTTTATATTTAAAAATGCATCATTAACTATATTTGTAGAAGTGTAATTCTTTTTACAAATAAGTTGATTTGCTGATTCAATGTGTTGGATTACAGAATTCCTCACATTTATTTGTTTTAATGATTTGTGATATGCACTTTCCATTAAGCATATTGATAAATCCTCTTTTAGTAAAGCCAAATTCGATCAGTATTGCCTTAATACGTACTTAATAATTCTATTAAGAAAATCGATACAAACACTTGCATACTACGGTAGTTAGTATAATTTATTAATGATACAGCAATTACAAGATGTAACTAATTACTTGAGGGATTTGGGTACCCGCGCATGCGTAATAGAGCGTGGTTTATTTTACTGAAATCTCCGTTACCGATTGCAAATTTGATTGATTAACGTTTTTTTGCATTAGTACGCTAAATGAGACGCGTTCGGGGAAAACGTGGCTTAATGTATGTGCGTAAAGTGTCATCCCAGATAAGCATGTGCGGACTGCAAAGGGACGACACTTTACGCACATGCATTAAACCCAGATTTCTCAGAACGCGACTCAAATATATTATAATAAACCTTTTATTATTGCCATAAGGGATGAAGAACACCACTTCATTAATGAATATACATTAACTTGTTCGTTCTAGATCTTGAAATGTTATCTATAACGAAATAAATCTATTAATCTATCTTATACGTGAAACAGAAACTCAAGGGTAAATCTGGTGCAACGAGCAGGGGGATTGTGCAAGCAGACTAGCAGAGAGGACGGTGGTGAACATAAGACCGACAAGAAACTGGTGCCGGTTTTAATAGAATTTTTTAAAGGTAAAGAACAAACAAAATCAACCGCTTTGAGAATATGCTGATATGGCCTATAAAAGACACCATTGGAGATTATAATTAGTAGCCATTCCATTATTTCCTGTTACTTAAAAAATGCTCTTCTTTTACAAAATATTTTTATATTCAACATTAAAGCCAAACCTTAAGTATTATTCAATAAGTTTCAAATTGCTGTTTTTCTCATACACGAAAAAATGACGTTCATGTGACTGAAAGCATGTTACGAAATGCTACTAACAAAATGAACATACGCACACATGTTATATATGCAACATGCGGGTTTACTCAATAGACATCAATATATGCTTTAAATGTTACCGCAAACATCTTTATTTTACCGAGTTCACTGTGTCGTTTTTAGTTGTTCGATTGCGAACAACTAAGGTTAGTACTACGCGTTGCGAGTCGGCGTGCTCATAACTAGGCTAAGAACGATAACCACCATTTTTCTCTATTAAATATATGTTAAATATATAATAAATTAAATCATAGACGTAGGTTAAATATTACGCATCAAATTGCTCATTTATGTTTAAAGAATGGTAACAAACAGACAAGATAATAATAATAGTATAACAACGATTGTGAATTACCATTTTTCGACGAGTTTAAAAACTTGATGGGTTATGTAAGGTTATTTAGAAACTCAGCAAAATATTGCGACCCCCACACACATACACGCGAGTCGATATACGTAGATTAAGAAGCGCAACAAAATAACTCCTGTTTTGAAACAAACAACAACACTGTTCTACTTCTATAGCCCTTTAGTGCTTTGTCAACGTGATTATTTCCATTTGGCTTCAGGAAAGTATGTAGCCAGTTTCGGTGATGGCCCAGGTCGCTACAAGCAACTTATTAGCGATTCTGGTAGGCTCATTGGCTACGACGCGTATGACGGCGCCCCTTACTGTGACATCACCAGCAAAGGTCGCGTAAGATTTATCGACCTAACGCTGCCGCAATACGGGCTTCCGTTGTATGACTGGGTCATGAGTCTGGAAGTAGCCGAGCACATTCCTGCAGATTTCCAATCAGTCTACGTAGACAACATCGTCCGTCATGCAAAAGAAGGTATTGTCCTAAGCTGGGCACGGCCGTGTCAAGGCGGATACCAGCACATAAGGGAACGACCTTTTGAATATGTTGTTAACCTATTGGACGGTCTGGGCTTCTCGCATGATAAGGATACTTCGGAGAGACTGAGAAATGCCGCCGAGTTTTCTTGGTTACGAAACAATGTCAACGTGTATAGACGCAAAGCGCCATATTCCGATACTTTCTCAAAGTCTCCGGAGGTATACATATGAACACATCACCACCATTTGCTTACTTAGCTTGTTTGGATTTCATGACATTCGTCATTCAATCTTGAATTACAAAAAATATTGTTAAATGCGTGTCCCATACAATTGAAATGAAAAAAACATATCGCAAACTCGAAAAAGTTCAAATCTGATTCCAAGATCCACACACAAAGTTTGAAATCACACGTATTCATCAGTAAATGTATTGTTACATCATGGAAAATGAAAATCTGAATGAAACCCACCAATTGTGAGTCTTTCAGTTTTGCTGATATGAATCGTTATTATATTGAACAAAAATTTCGTGTTTTGCCTTTTTAATGTTAATGGTCATTCTATGAAGCGAACATAACTCTGTTTGTTTACTTCCTGTTAAAATATTTATAAGTGTGAAGATAATACGTTATACAGACAACTCCAATCATTGCTATAAGTTAATTAAACACCAATGAACTACACAAGAGGTATTCTTACTGCTGTTTTATCCTTACACGGATCGGTGAACGTTATATCCAAGATGGAATATTACCGACATGACATATTCCCGACCCACTTGCTTGAACAGGGATGGACTATTAATGTTTCTTATGGACAGTTGATATTAAAAAAATGTACTTCTTATTCTACGCCACACAGAAAGAGAAACACTTTTTATCAATGTTGTAACACCAAGAATCCACTTCCTATGCTCTTATTGCTTTGTGGTGACGTTCATCCCTGTCCTGGGCCAACTGATCAGGGGAGTCGTTCTTCTCTATCAGCCGACCAGTCGTGTGCATCCATTGACAGCCAGTACAAGGACGGTGTTTATGAATCGTGGCTTAAATTTCCTTCACTTATATGTCAGAAATTTGATCCCCAAGCTAGACGAGTTAATGTAATTTTAGACGTTTTTATTATGCCGCTCACAATAAGTAAATAGGATAATTATACGAACGTTTCACTAAAAATAAGTCGACATTGGCGCTTGAAAGCGTAATGTACCGAAAATCTCTTCAACTTTAAGTGGAAGTTATTACCATGTGTATGCAAACGAACAGAATGCGCGTTGCAGAAATGTGTCGGAATAAAACAACAGTTGCGCTTGTTGTAGTAATAGTAGTCCTCTGTTGCGTTCTATTGTTTAAAGAATTCCGAGGACCCGAGGAGAGGAAGTTTTTCGTGAACGACAACTTTCAGATTGAAAAAGACGATGTTATGAATATTAACGACAACTTTCAGATTGAAAAAGACGATGTTACGAATATGCTGATTGCGCAAAGAAATAACGTATCAGGGGCTTTAAATCTCAAGCAGCAAAAACTTGGTCAGCTGGAATGCGAGGTATGTTTTCTTTTAATTAATCCGCAAACTCGTAAATCGCATCCTCCTCCTCTTTCTCCTCTTCCTCCTCCTCCTCCTGTTCCTCATCCTCAGGTTCCTCCTCCTCCTCCTTCTTCTCCTCCTCCTCCTCATGTTTTTGTTTACATAATCCGAATACTCTTTATTCGCATCTTCCTCCTCCTTCTCCTGTTCATCATCCTCAGGTTTCGCATCCTCCTCCTCCTTATCCTCCTCCTCATCATGTTTTTGTTTACATAATCCACATACTCTTTATTCGCCTCCTCTTCCTCCTCCTCTTCCTCCTCCTCTCCCTACTCCTCGTCATCATCATCATCATCATCATCATCATCATCATCATCATCATCATCATCATCAACATCATCATCATCATCATCATCATCATCATCATCATCATCATCATCATCATCATCATTATCATTATCATTATCATTATCATCATCATCATCATCATCATCATCATCATCATAATCATCATCATCATCATCATCATCATCATCATCATCATCATCATCATCATCATAATCATCATCATCATCATCATCATCATCATCATCATCATCATCATCATCATCATCATCATCATCATCATATAAACCATCATCATCATCTTCATCATCTTCATCATCATCATCTTCATCATCATCATCATCTTCATCATTATCCTCTTCTTCATATTCATCGTCATCATCATCATCTTTTTCTTCTTCGTCTTCTTCATATAAACCATCGTCATCATCTTCATAGAAGACATCACCATTATCATCAGATTAGCAATCATCATATATTTCATTATTATCATAACCATCTTCTTTTTGTTCTTCATCGTCATCAGCATAAGAATCATCAGAATCATCCTAATTGTCCTCATCATAATCTTTATAATCGACATCATCATCATTATCATTAGTAGTAATCGTTCATCAGTAGCAACAGAAACAGCTGTTGCCGATTATCACTGCTTATACGGTAACAGTCAGCGACATATAAATAATTTTGATCGTGCTCATTAGAGCACATTGTTTATATATGTGTTTATATTTTCATCCAATTACACCAATGTGTACTATTTAAGTATTGTTAAAGTACTAATACGTTTATTTGGGTGAATGATGTGTGTGATGCACTTTCATTAAAAAGATTGATAGCTGTACGTTAAGCATTGTTAAATAGATCGATAGCACCTAATTGTGTACTCACACGGGGGATTCCTGTACCCGTTTGGCGTTTGTGGATGTGGTTTACTTCCCAATAATAACATAATACACCCATATTTTGTGTAAGAAGATAGAGAAAACAACATTTAATCAAATTTGTATTAAGGAAATCGATACATAATTTTGAAAACTAGTAAGTGATATTTACTGTTTTACCATCAGTAGACGAAGTAAATAATATCTTGAAGGATTTCGGTACCCGCGCATGCGTAGTAAAGCGGTAACAACCGACGTTACCGACGGCTCATTTGGTTTACAAAATTATTGTAATTTACATGGTACACTGATTATATATTAATAGTGTCAAAAGGGATGAAAATGCACCAATACATATCATATTTATTTGTTTTATGTGAATCCAGCAATTTTGCCTATGATAAAAAAAAACATTTATCTATCTACACTGTATTGTGTAAACCAGAAACTTCAAGAGAAACAAGGTGCAACGAGCAAAACAGGGGGATGGTGCAAGCAGACAAGCAGAGAGGACAGTGGTGCACATATGACCGACAGGAAATTGGTGCCGGCTTTAATAGAATTTTTCCAAGGTAAAGAACAACACAATAATCTACACATTTGTAAAATCTGCCTCAGAATGCATTGCCCGGTAAAGCGTTGCGAGCGACATTTGAAAACACGTTCTATGTTAAGTCGTTATACAAAGTATTCATGCGGTGTCTTTTCGCAACCTATGTTTTTCTTTTGTGTACCGATTCATGGAATCGTTGCTTTCAAATGTTTTTTGCATTTATGTTTGTTTTTATTGTTAGAAGGAATATAATGCATGGATTCATTGCATTACAGTGATACTCCTAATCGCTGTATCGCATCTGTCGATCATTGCGAGACATTGCATTTCACTAGCCCTTCGGGCTCTCAGAAATCAGCATTAAAAACTTCAATCGTTCGGAAAAACACACCGGAACATCGTAGTCGTGTACTATTTTCTATTTATTTCATAGATTATTTGAAATAATTTTTTCTCTATAAAGTCTTTGCTAAATGTATAATAAACATTAATTTATAGACGTAGGTCAAATATTACGCCTCAAATTGCACATGTTTGTTTAAAAAATGGTAACAAAGAGAAAGATAATCATAAGAGTTTAACATCGTATGTAAATTACCATTTTTCGTCAAGTTTTAAAACTTGATGGGCTATGTAAGGTGACATAGACACTCAGTAAAATATTGCGCCCCGATACACATACACGCGAGTCGATATTCATAGATTAAGAAGCGCAACAAAATAACTCCTGTTTTGAAACAAACAACAACACTATTCTACTTCTATAGCCCTTAAGTGCTTTGTTAACGCGGTTATTTCCATTTGGCTTCAGGAAAGTATGTAGCCAGTTTCGGTGATGGCCCAGGGCGCTACAAGCAACTTCTCAGCGATTCCGGAAAGCTCTCTGGCTACGACGCGTATGACGGCGCCCCTTACTGTGACATCACAAGCAAAGGTCGCGTGAGATTTCTCGACCTAACGCTGCCGCAATACGGGCTTCCATTGTATGACTGGGTCATGAGTCTGGAGGTAGCCGAGCACATTCCTGCAGATTTCCAATCAGTCTACGTAGACAACATTATCCGCCATGCAAAAGAAGGTATTGTCCTAAGCTGGGCAAGGCCGGGTCAAGGCGGATACCAGCACATAAACGAACGACCATTTGAATATGTTGTTAACCTATTGGACAGTCTGGGCTTCTCGCATGATAAGGATACTTCGGAGAAATTGAGAAATGCCGCCGAGTTGCCTTGGTTACGAAACAATGTCAACGTGTATAGACGCAAAACGAAATATTCGGATACATTTGCAGGGTCGCCAGATGTATACCTATAGACACACTTTAATGTGATTATTCGGCTTCAATTGTTTGGATTCTATTACTGTCGTTATTCGATATAAATTAAATTATATTCAACGCGTGTCCCCTACAATTGAAATGAAGACACATCACACACGCAAAAAAGATAAACTCTGATGGCAAAAATCCCTCTCACGTTTGAAATTCCAACACTTACTTGATTGCAATTTTTTTGGAAAATGTTAATCAAAATGAGCCCACTGTTTGTGAGACTCTAGGAATCAAATTACATTTCAATCGCTCTATATTTTCGTTTATGCCTCGGAATTTGCATTGTCATGATGTAAAGTTACTTGTTTACACATGTAAATGTACTGTAAATATCTCTGGTTCCTGTTCATGTTCATAGATGAATCGTTGTTTTAATATGTTCTGTTTCCAGTCAGGTAACATGCTTCTGCTACTTTTCAATAACTGTAGACTGTGCTTAACAATTTAATAGTTTATTTTTGTACCGCCAACTATTCCGTACTCGTAACACTTACAGCGATCCAAGTAACAACCTTCGCGCAGAGATTTTACTTGTTCATAGCACAGCCAGTACAGCACACATGCTGTAATTACGTACCCCGTACTGTATGGATTCAAGTAACGTGTGTGAGGTAAGTCAAATCAGCCTATTTAGGCTTTTTAGCCGGTTAAGTACATAGGTTGATACGTACTTCATTTTTATCCTATTTAGCCTATTGAGATGAAATATTAAGCTTATTTAGCCTATTAAGCAAGTTGGGAACGTAGTTGAAGAATATATTATCCGATTGTGAATTCTTCCAATGGCGAGTGGAAATGCACATTTAAGGACCCCTTTCGGACAAACAAGAGTTATCCCCCGGAAGCGACCTAGTGCAAGTTGAACTCCCGTTGGCTGCCTGTCGGGCTGATCTAGTTTCGGCCAATGTTTTTAATTAGGGTCGCGTCACCTACAGCCTATTTAGCGTATGTATTATGCTCTATTTACATGGCGAGTGGGTAGGCACTTTTAAGGCCCTTTTCGGACAAACAAGAGTTATCCCCCGGAAGAAACCTAGTTCAATCTGAAGTCCCGTTGGCTGCATGTCGGGCTCATCTAGTTTTGGCCCGTGGTTTTACTTAGGGCCTGCGTCACCTACAGCCTATTTAACAAATTAGACTCTATAAACATGGCGAGTGGGTATGCACCTTTAAGGGCCATTTTCGGACAATCAAGAGTTATCCCCCATAATCGACCTAGTTGAAGCTGAACTCCCGTTGGCTGCCTGTCGGGCTCATTTAGTTTCGGCCCGAGGTTTTAATTAGGGTCGGCTTCACCCACAGCCTATTTTAAAGTATGTATTATGCTCTATTTACATGGCGAGTGGGTATGCACCTTTAAGGGCCTTTTTCGGACAAACAAGAATTATTCCCCGAAAACGATCTAGTGCAAGCTGAACTCCCGTTGGCAGCCTGTCGGTATGATCTAGTTTCGGCCCGAGGTTTTAATTAGGGTTGGTGACACCTACAGCCTATTTAGCGTATGTATTATGCTCTATATACATGGCGAGTGGGTATGCACCTTTAAGGGCACCTTTCGGACAAACAAGAGTTATCCCCCGGAAGCAACCTAGTGCAATCTGAAGTTCCCTTGGCTGCCTGTCGGGCTCATCTAGTTTAGGCCCGGTGTTTTAATTAGGGTCTGGGTCACCGACAGCCTACTTCGCGAATTAGGCTCTATTTACATTGCGAATTGATATGCACCGTTAGGGTCCCTTTCGGACAAAGAAGAGTTATCCCCCGGAAGCAACCTAGTGCAAGCTGAACTCCCGTCAGCTTACTGTCGGGTTGATCTAGTTTCTGCCCGGGGTTTAAATTAGGGTCTGCGTCACCTACTGACTATTTAGTGTATAATGCACTATTTACATTGCAAGTTTAAGGGACCCTTGCGGACAAAAAAAGAGTTATTCACCGGAAGTGTCCTATTGCACGCTGAACTCACGCCGACAGCCTGTTGGGCTGATCTAGTTTCGGAACGGGATTTTAACTAAGGTCGGCGTCATTTTCAGCCTATTTAGCGTATGTATAATGCTCTATTTACATGTCGAGCGGGTATGCATCTTTAAGGGCCCTTTTCGATCAAATTATAGTTATTCCAAGGAAGCGACCTAGTGCACGCTTAACTGCCTGTCGGGCTGATCTAGTTTCGGCCCGGGATTTTAAGTTGTTTCTTCCTCACATAGGCCTATTTAGCGTATTATGCTCTATTTGGCGGCGTCACCTACAGCCTATTAAACGTATTATGCTATATTTACATGGTGAGTGGGTATGCACCTTTAAGGGCCACTTTGAGATTTTATTTTATCTAAATGGTCTAGCTATCATGATACATCAACTATCTCCGGAATCCACCGTGAGATTTAAGCAATAAATCGTCTGCTGATACAGAGTACGGGACTAGTTTACATATTGACATTTTGACAATAGTCCCAACGCGTGTAATACATTTGAATGGAGTGGAAAAAAACAACAGTGTAAATAAAGCAGAGGATAAAAAACTTTTGGAAAATAAGTAACAGATAAATGTGATAATGATTGTTCTTAAAATCATGACAACACCTTATTCATGTTAAACTTCTTAAAATTTATTGACTGGTATCATTATAATTGGTGTCACATGTGGTATTTGGTTACCTACGTTTAGGGTAACTTACTGATGCTCGATTGTTTATTGTCGGCTCGGGTACTACTTAAATGTACCCCGGGTACTCTCAAATATACTTATATGTATCTCGGGTTCAAAAAATATACTGAGACTAACCCGGAAATTGTTACGCGAAATTGGCCGTTGTCGCAAATCCTACTTAATAAAAGCATGATGAGGCAGGTTTTGTTCAAAGAGAATTTTGTTTTGTTTACCGTAGCGCGTTTTACGACATCGGATTTTGGGCGTGAATAAAACTCGGTTACAGTCTAAATTTTATTCGGAACTCGCGCGCTATGGGTTTTTCCGATTTCTGAGCGCGCGGGGGAGGTACACACAGTCATTAATACAGTAATGACCAGCAACGTCCGTATTTGATTTGCTTCCCATTCAGTAATGGATAATAAGTATTTAAAATACAGTAGTGTTTCTTTTAGGAAATGTAAAAATTCATGTCTTTTTTGTTGTTATTACAATTACCATTATTATTAGTAATTACACATAACAAATCTAATACTGATATACATGTACGTTTAATACAGGATTAAAGTCTAAATACACCGTTCAGGTGAACAGCCGTCTACATGTATACGAATGGGTCCAGTAGCTAACATCCTTAAAGACACGAAAAACAGACTTTGTCAGCTGTATAGTAATGAAGGACCTATGCAAACGGCTTGACATACACATGTATGCTATATTTCTTCTGAAAACAGTTTTCGTGTTCTTGTTTTTTCGGCATGCTTTATAGATAGAGCAAATAAAAGCCATGTATGGTAAAGCTCGTTAGTGATGTGCCTTCTAATCTAAAGGTCTAAGTCTTAAGCGAATAATTTTCTTTACTTTTCAGAGTAGATTAAAGCAAAGCATCACAATAGAGCTATATCAATAGACATAAAAATACCCAACTGATATGGAACGATATATTAGTTCTAGTACTACTAATGGACTGAGGATAGTTAGGTTTTTGTTGTTTTGTACTTGTCTGTAGGATTTTAAATATATTTGAATAGTATAATATATATATATATATATATATATATATATATATATATATATATATATATATATATATATTGGAGGCAATGTCTTGATAGTTTCGTTGACAAACTTCCATTAAAACTGAAGCCCAGGCCTACGCACAGTATATGCAATGACATAGTTACGTGACCGAAGCTGTTTACATGTACATGCAGCATTATATCGTGTTACATAGTATTCTAACAAACTAAAAACGTTCAAGATTAGTTCATCTAAAGAAAAATGATTAAATCATGGTATTTTTATCAATTATAAAGAAAGTTTGAGCAGAACAAGTTGTTTTAATATTCAGCGATAAGAGAAGTTATTGATTCACTATATTTTAAAATATGCTAGTCAGCTTTTGTTTCTACCTACCGCGCGTGCTCAAATATCAAAAAAACACACTGGAGAGTTCCGAATAACAACTATTTGGCCGGATACGTGATAGTATATTTTCTGTACCCGGAGAACATTAAAGTACCCGTTGGGGTATTTAAGTAGTACCCGAGCCGACAATGACAAATCGAGCATTACTGACAATAACGCAAACTTTCTATATTAAGGAAAAAATAGTTAAAGTAAACAGATATAATCTGAGAAAATTTTACTATATTTGTCAAATAATGTACACGTTCAAATATTAATATTAACATTGTTTCTTGTGTCGTTGCTTATTTGAAGCATCATTATAGCAAAAACTTTATTTTTGCAGTATTCAAGCACTGGTATAAGCGCGGATTACAATTAAATTTATGTTTATTATGTGTGTGAATTTCGATCAGTAATGTATTGTGTTTTGTTTTCGGCAAAGCTTTTTAACCCAACTTTCCACCTTAAATGACCTTTTACATGACGCCAGCATACCCGAATGAATACACTGCATTTATTCCAATGGCTGATGTAAGTATAATCTACCAAAACCTTGGCAACATCATCGCCTCTTTGAAGTATATGATGTAACACTGCTCAGTTTAGGTTGATGCGAACTACACTTTTCCCCACTTAAAATTACGCTTTGCCGGTAAATTTCATCCCCGAGACTTACATGGTCAGTGCTGGGTCAGTAAATTGTCGGGGTAAGACGGAATATGATGTACTTAGGAAGATATATATCTTCCTTAGGAACAATTAAATCTTCCTAAGGAATTCGTGACTTAAGACCCTTTTAGCCGCGACATATGAATTCTTCCTGTGAATTTCGAATTCTTCCTTGGGGAGATTTGATTGTTTCTACAAATGTTATAGCCAATCAGGGTTGTGCAAAAAAAAAACAACCATCAAAATACGCGTTACATTTCACGCGCGCTATTTTATCTTCCTATGAATTTTGAATTCCTCCTAATGAAGATTTAATTGTTCCTGCGAATATTATAGTCAATGAATATTATAGCCAATCAGGGCTTTTCCAGAAATAACAGCCAATCAAAACCTTTTCATTCCACGCGCGTTATTGGCCTCGCACTGGAGTGCCGCCACTAGTATGTAATCCTTTTTTTTCGCTTATGGGAGGAGAAGTTATTTTACGGATCAATGTATATATTTTTGCTTTAAGAATATCTTGCATAGTGGTGATTTTTTGTGTAAATTAGTGTAAATAAGTACTGCATTTATGCCTATTACATTTATTACAGCATTTATTTCCAATAATGCAAAGCTAATTGGTTTAAATAATAACTGATCACAGGGGAAAGATCACAGGGACTTGGCAAATACGCGAAACTTTCTGGTTTTTTATAAAAACAAGACATATTCAAAATATATTTATTTTGTGGTTTTTCTAACAATAGCGCAGACTTTTGCTGTTCGAGTTTTGGTTAACGCGTATTTTCTTCAATTTTACAGGAAGACAGCGATTACACGGTTTATTGCTTTATTATTGCATAAACTCTATCTATAATGCCCTCTGGCGGGGTGCAGAGACTTGGCAAAATGAGGCATTGAACGGGAGAAATCATGTTTTAACAAGGCGATTCACGTGCCGTTCAAGCCCTGTTATGTGTTTTTCATATCCATAATCTGGTCCACGCGCAGTTACTTCCCTTCTCCAGCCTTCGACGACTTTCCAAGCATAAATGGGGAACTGAATATGCACCAGTTTCCTTATGCATGCAGGGATAATGACTATTTCAATCCACTTTTCAAATTATACCATCTGCACTCGCTTGACAAGAGCTATAATTTATTGGCAACGTCAATGAAGTTAAGGTTATTTACTCAACACTTTCAAAAGACTTTGCTGTAAATGTAAGTGTTAATGTACCTTCAACGTTCCTGCTGTAAATTCCAAAATAATTCCTCATTTCTTACTTTGCGCGGCTGCATTTCAACTTTGCATTAATCCACTGTTTAAACACATTTTAAATCGAAAACTGCCTATCCGAAGGTAAAGCCTCGTCATTTCGGATGATGACCGAGTGAGGCATATGTAAAACACAACATTGAACTGTGTTGAAATAATCGAATTATTTTGTCGATGTCGAATGAACAAAACATAGTTTTTTCAATGTTATTTTAATTCATTTTGGTATGTGTGATTTGTTGATGCAATAATAGCGAAAATACACATTTTCTCGGACAGATGATCATGCCCTCGAAAACGTGTATTATCCCTATATTGATAACCGTTACACTACAGTCACTTACTAAGGTAGTAGGTGCCAAGTGAGATCGGAAATAGTCGGTCGATATCGCCGTATTCGGAAAGCGTTTCGGCTATAAGCGATATCTACGGTTAAGTCCGAAAATATACTAAATACACGAAATAAATTTGTATTTTTTTATTTAAGAGTCAAATTTTCTTATCTCTTTAAGATTTAATAACTATTCAATACAAATATACGTGAAATAAATTCATTTTATAAAATATTTGTGTTCATGACGTCACGGTTGTTGACATTTTCTTAGCAAAATGAAAGTGCGAAATAAAAGCGAGCGATTTGCAAAATAAAAAAAGAAGCAACCACCGTTCGACAACGTTGTGTTCGATAACAGTTATTCATTTACCGAGCTATGCGCTGGACATTTGTGTGCAAATGACTCACGTAAAAGCTATTCGCATTTGCTAAATGGCGTGAAAAGAGTAAGCAGAAGTGGGTGGGGGATGGAAAAAGATTGATTGACTCGTTGAGCTGGAGGGTTTGGTAAACAAATGTTAGTATGGTCAGTTTTGTAATATGTGTCCCATTCCTTTGACAATATATAACATTGTTGGCGAACTACAAAATGGCCCCAGTGGTTATTTGTACGTTGTTTGTAAAAACCCTGATTGTAAACACTACAAAACTATCGCCCGGTTTCGAATCTGCCATATATTTCCAAATTATTGGAGAAAGTTGTCAGCAAAAGAATAGATGAACATTTGACAGAAAACAATTTAAATGAAGAAAATCAGTCTGTATACAGGAAGTTTCACTCAACAGAAACACCTTTATTAAAAGATCAAAACGATGTCCTACACTCATTAGATAAGAAAAAGGTCACTGTCTTTGTAATGCTGGATCTCTCTGCCGCTTTCGACACCATCGACCACATAACCCTTTTAAACCGCCTCGAACAACAGTTCGCTTTGCTGAACAACCACTACAGTGGGTAGCTTCCTACCTATTTGACCGCTTCCAAACGGTGAGCATTGACGGCAAGGTATCAGAACCAGTGCTGTTGACCTTCAGCGTACCCCAGGGATCTGTGTTAGGCCCAAAATTTTATGTATACTAAACCTGTTGGGGAAATTCGCAAAAAACATGGACTCGGGCATAACTTTTACGCCGATGACTCGCAGCTCTACCTTTCCTTTTGAACCCACCGATGGAGCAGCCCAAGACGAAACACTAAATCGAGTTGAAAAGTGCCTCCACGATATCATCTCGTGGATGAATACAAATATTCTCAAACTTAACACCGACAAAACCGAGGTCATAGTATCTTAAAGTCAAAACAACGCCAAGTACGTAGATGGGTTAACTATAAAAGTAGGGAACTCGACAATTAAACCATCGCAATACGTTCGAAATCTCGGTGCTTGGTTTGATTCAAGAATGAACATGGAACACCATATTATTGCTATAAGTAGATCATGTTTCGGTCAGATTAGGCAAACAGGTCACATCAGGCAATATCTTACACCAAATGCCACAAAATCATTGGTCAATTCACTTGTCACGTCTCGGCTAGACTATTGCAATGCACTGCTGTATGGAAACCAAACATCAGCTATCAAGAAACTACAAAATGTTCAAAACACTGCGGCGCGTGTCATCACAAGAACATCCCACATAATACCGATCCTAAAAGAATAACACTAGCTCCCAGTAGAAAAAAGGATCAACTTCATAATACTTACCAATGCGTTCAAAGCCTTAAATGGACAATCGCCTGTATGTCTGAAAAACCTGCTTGAAGTCTACGAACCAAGGCGAAACTTTAGATCAAAGAACGAAGCGACTTCATTAGTGATTCTAACGAAGATTAAATCCGTATCATACGGGAAGCGAAGTTTCATGTACGCTGCTCCCAAACTCTGGAACTCACTTCCATAAAAAATTCGAGGCTCTTTAACACTGAATTCATTTAAAAAGGCACTAAAAACTCACATCTTCTTCCAATCTTATGCAATATAAGCAGTGGATTATTCAATTCATTATATAAAATCTCATTCATCATGAAGTTAAATTATCCCTTTTAAAGGAAGCATAATTATTCCTTTGAGGGTTTGTGGACTCGTGGTAATGGTATCCTGACGTTACCCTTGTCTCAATAAGCATGAACTTGAATTTACCCTTTTAAAGGATGCATAATTATTCCTTTGGGGGTTTGTGGACTCGTGGTAATGGTATCCTGACGTTACCCTTGTCTCTGTCCCGTTTTGTCTCTGGTTTGTCTTGCCGATTTTTCAAATCTATGGTTACTGTGCATGTTGTTTTTTTTGTTTTACGTAGTACTTATTGTTTAAGTTTAAGATTTTATTGTTTCATTAATTGTCTTATAGCTTTACACATAGGGTAGTTTTATAGTGTCTTGTTGATCTTTTTAATCTATAGTTACTGTGCATGTTTTTACGTAGTACTTATAGTATAATAGAGTAGTTTTATAATATAATTGAGTAGTTTTGATCGATTTCTTTTGAAACAGTGTTGCAAAATGTATTCGTATCTGCGATACGTCAAATTTTCTTATGTAAAGCGCCTTTGAACGTGCACTCTTGCATGAAAAGGGCGCTATATAAATCCGGTATAATAATGATAATAATAATAATAATAATAATAATAATAATAATATATCATCTCTCTTCACGGTGTTCAAGCAGCCAAAAACAAAGACTTTCACACCTGTGTCTACAAAGAGAAAGCAGGTTTGGGCGACGCCGGCGACGCCAGTAGTATGTTTAAAGTCGCCACTTCTCGGCCTCTCAAATAAAACCCCGTCAAGACCACCAGAGAAGAAAAAACCAAGAAAGTCACTGGTGAATCAATTTACAGCAACTCTGAGCCTAAATCCAGAGACAATTACACCTAAAGCCAGTGACTTATCTACTACCGAAACGCTCTGGGCTTGTGCACTTGATAAAGTCAAAGAAAAGGGAGTTGACGGAGCTATCTTTAATTTTTTTTAATTGGTCAGCACTGATGAGTTTCCCTTGAATAATATAGCGTTTAAACTGTTTAAAGACGTAGTGGAGTGGTACACGTGTAAAAGTACAAGTGACATGCGGTACTCCAGGGAGAGTAAAGTCTTCTGGAAACTGGGGTACCGACTCTTCGGAGGGCGTTTTGTACACTTCATGGGCGGCCTAAAACATCATGGTCAAGTTGTCACAGAAAAAAGGGAAAAGGGGTGTCTGCATCCTAGGCATTCAGAAATAAATTTCGCCGTCCCAACAAAGAACATCCTGCGGCAGTTCGATCCATATGGGCTCGCAGAAATAGTGAGCGAGAATGCATCGTCACATGGAATTCTTGAGAGTATGATAAGCACACTGTCGGAAAATCTTGATGGATGCTCCTGTTGTCTGACATTTGATGGCAAAAAATTAAAACAAGGCTTAACAGCAACGTCTGGAGATGTAGACATTTTTAGATTTGAAGACGGCCCCAGTCTGACAGACAAGAGAATGGTATTAGAAGATACGCTATCTCCATACAAAGAACTTCTAAATAACATCACGCAAAGGGAGAGCGATGGTATTGGAGAAATCAAAAAAAGAGAGCATTCTGTTCTGTACAGTAATCTTCAAATAGCCCAATAGAAACTTTCACTTGATATAATTGAAATACAAGCATTGAGAAAAAAGAAAGAATATGCCAAATTGAAACGTATTGAACGTTGTGGTAAATCCAACTGGAAGGACAGTAAATTTGTCATGGCAATTAGCAGCATGATAGCATACATCTATGGCAAAGATGAGTACATGATCATGGCAAGCTCAGTATTGGAGGAAATCATACTATTTATCGCATGCCTTAATCAATCGGCGACCTGTTGAAAGGAAGAACGGGAAATCTTGAACAATTATATTACTATTGCTCGCTCGCCGAAAGTATAACTACAGAAACAACTCGAGAAATAACGCAAAGGACATCCACTTGGAATGAACGGCGAAAGGTCACCAAAGTCACCGGCAGTTCCATATATGGAGCACTAGGATAAGATGGACTAAAAAAGCAAAAAAGAACACTTTGATAAAGGTATATGTGGAACAAACCCAAGTGAACCTTCAGAACAAGTTAAGGGATATATGAAATACGGACAAGATAAGGAGCCAAGTGCAATGGCAACGCTTGTTGGAAAGGTATTACCTGTGATTTTCCCAGATAAGATTGTTTGTGAGGAGGGTTTTGTTGAGAAGGATCTAAATCAGAACAATGAACCATTTATAGTAGTGTCGCTTAATGGAAGCCTCCGGAGTGATAAATGTCTGCATTCTACAGAAATGGCAGTTGAACTTAAATGTCCTGTCATGGAAATTCATACAACTATACCACATAGATACATGCTACAGTGTGAATCTGAAATGGATGCACTAGGCGTCGAATCACTGTTGTACCTTTGTTTGAGGCCAGATTTTAGTAGCGTTTTCATTATAAGAAGAACACAAGAACTGTTTAAAACCGCATACAGTATTGAAGAAGAAGTGTATAAAACGCAAAATCCGAAGCGCGTGAAAGCAAAAAGCCCTGAGGTAAAACAGTTGAAGGTTGATATTGTCGACGCCTGCAGAGATACAAATATAGTCGAATAGAAAGGATTCTTTCCATCTGTGCATTATGACAGCAAAGAAATTAATACATAATAATGAGGAAAACCACTTTAAAACCCCAAGAGTTGGACTTTTGCTTTCTCAGATTATTGCTGTATTTGAGAAAAAAATTCAGCTGATGCGTGAAAAGGCAACAGAAGCAGTTGTATTTTTGAGCAGTCCTTTAGACAGAATGTCTACCAGATGTACCGCAGCACCAGTATGCTGGTTCACAAAAGGCTACTCCCTAGATTGCTCAACGATGCGAAATGTTGCAGAGTATGTTCGTAATGAGTTTGCAAAGAAATGTATTCATATACCTGCAATATCGTTCGATGGACTATGGCACAATATTTCAGTTCGTGATGCCACCAATAGGCCGCTGACTAACTAACAGCTTCAGAAGAATGTTTGGCGAGAGATTTGTGCTATGAAAAACAAGAGATTCGTCTGTGTCTCCGGAAATGCAATACGAATCCAATGTGGTCGATAACCAAAAACAACAGTGGAGATATAAGTGGATATACGCTGTACAGTGAAACTGGAGACAAAGTGCCCTACATATCAGAGAGTGTTAAGGTACACAGGAACCGTTAGGCTAGAAGTAAGAAACAGAATAAGTCGGAAGCTAATCCAAGAAATGAAGTCATAAGAGATGGTGAGATAAACGATAGTATGCACGAGATCGTTGAAATAATAGATCTAGCAGAAGAAGTTGAAAGGTTGGAAGGTGCCGACAATAACATTGTGATAGTTGATACAGTAGAACTTATAGACACAATTAATGAAGGCCATTCATTGGAAAGAGAAGAAGATAGAGATTGTAGAGACAAAAGTGATAGTGGAGAAGCTAAAATCGTTATGATAGACCATCCTTCTGCACTAACAAGAAACGGTGGAACGGGCACATTGGCGTGAGAGGCGCAGATCATAGACCGGAATACCGGACCATGTGACAGTGTAAATGACAAAACCAAAACACATGTCTTTAAAATAGACAGTGACCGTGCGAAAATTATCTTGAACATGTTAAAAACCGACCAAAATGCAAATAAGAGAGGTGTGTAGAATCAAAAGACAGTCATTGATGTCAAATTGATTTTTGAAAGCGCTGATAGCCTGAAAAATCTACTTGATACTGATTTAAATATCATAGTAAGATATCTGAAAAAAGCAGGTTATGTGCATTTAAAGGAAAGCACCAACAAAGCAATAAAGTTGAAAAGTATCTGCGAAATACTTGGATTAGAACATGTTGATACGAACATCGATAGCGGTCGAAAAAGAACCAATGTCAAAAGAACAACTGCTTAAGTACAGAGATTGTGTGATATTGCCATTGCAGAAGTGTCAAAGTTAAGAAAAACAGATTAAAATATAATATATGCTGAGTATATTTGGCCTGAGAGATTATTCGATTGGAGGAAGAGGGCACCGATGCTCGGATCAGATTTGTACCTTCAAGAATCAGATGAGATGTGTACTAGCACATTCTCCATTATTAAAGATTTCTTTTATATTCCTTCGCACAACATCTCTAGGAACCAACTTGAGGTGAGCTGTATCCGGTCATCTTATGACACGATTAAGGAGAAAATATTGCAAGGGCGGGCTAGATGGATTTTCAAATGCTGCATGGATTACAGTCTCAAAATCAGGAACAACAAATATTTCCCTCCCTATGGTTGAATGTGTTATAGATCATATGTCTGTCCCCACAGCAGTTGCACACTTCAGTAAGTCTGTTGAACAAGAAATGGTTAAAAGTGGTAATATCGAAGAAGCAAGTTTGTGTAAAGATGTCCGTGACTGTTGGAGAGCAGAGGATGAGCCCGGCATACCTGCCGCTGATCGAGTGCATCTACGAATGCCGTTGAGACGACGGCTCTTGAGTCGATTAGATGTTGGAACATTCCCCCCACCAGGAGTGTATGTCAGAGGATGGCCTTCTCAATTTTGGGAGACTATTCTCGCAAATATAGATGCCAAAACACAGCTGTATTCACTTGTACGGCAGAAATCGTACAATACTAGAGCATTTTCTAGCTTGGTTGGAGAGACATTCTTTTTGGAGCTAACATTATACGACAGGCGAGGTCATGGGACTGTATCTGCATCTGAATTCCAGTCCTTCACTGGAACTGCCATAGAAAAGCTTCATATGCGATTTGACAAAGAAAGGTAACCATTATTCGCAGGACTTAAATACTTGTTACTCTTAATTTTAAATAATTTCAACGTTTTTCCCCATTTCTTTCAAAATCGTCTGCAATTGTATTAATTCCAAATTAGATGTATCTAGTATAACAGTGCTATAAAAGTAACTAATGAAATCTACATGTATATAATAAAGTTATTTTACTTTTTATACGATCCTTCGAGCGTTTTATGTTATGACGCGTGCGTCCGTCTGTCCGTCCGTCTGTCCGTCTGTGTTATCAAATTCTCGTGTGCGCTAGATCTCTAAAAATATACAATGAATGTTAACCAAACCGCACACGAATGATAACCTTAATTGATAAGTAGTTGTGTTTGACTTAAAAAATGATGCGGATCGGATTTGTAACCCCAGAGTTACGCGCCCTTGACTTAAAATATCATGTATATTGAGTACATAGTTCGTGTGTGCTAGATCTCCTACACTATTCAACGAATGTTAATCAAACTTTACACAAATAATAACCATACCATGTAGTTGTGCATGAAGTAAAACAATCCCAGATCAGATTTCTAATCCCAGAGTAACGTGAAAATACCATGCATACTGACCTTCTGGCGTATATTGTGCCGCTCTGCGGTGCTCTTATCATTAAAGGGATTTAAACAGCAGCAAAATGTGAAGTTCCTAATGAGATGCCAAAGAGATATGACAGTTGATCTGGAATTGCACTAATTGCTATATCGACTTAAATCCATATGTGTATAAAGATGGACTTACTTAACGGGCAGCATAGCTAAGTAGGTAGAGCATATGCTAGCGGAGCGGGAGGGCCGGATTCGATTCCGAGTCAACCCAATGACATATGAATTGGTAGTAATGGCTTCCCTCCCAAGCAGTCCGTTCACAATTTAGAGAAGAACAAAATGATCGAGAGGAACAGAATAATACCCCATGATGAATTGTAAAGCAATATTATGGTTAAATACAAGAACTTATAACCTTTTATATAATAAACATACTTTTAGGCACTTCTCCTACCATACCAGCACGAGAACAGTTTATCCTCTCCTGGACGCAGATGACTTTGAGGCTGTCGAAACCGACGAGTTTATAGATGATGCTGGAATCCAGTGAGTACATTAAATTCTTGGCAAATCCGCCATCTAGAAGATGCATAAACACGAAGCTATTCAAAATGTCATCTGCTTTAGTTTGATAAATAGGTGCCGTCTGTATATCTAGAGAATTGGTTGATGTTATTTAAATAGACACATTATTTAAAATATGTCTAGTAGTTGCATAACAATGGTCTTTCTGTAAGATTAATATGTTTGTTGATACAGGGTCGGTTAACCGAGGTTTATTGTTAACCAAGGTATTGAAAACAGTATTCTGTAATTTTACATCGAATACTGACATATTTGAAAGTGTAAAACGACGATATTTGTTATGACTGGAAACACTTTTCCATTTATTCTGAGATAAAGTTTATTTTCATAATACGTTTTGTTGCAGCGACGACTTCTTTGATTCAAACCAAAGAGCCAGGGTGAAAGGTCGAAAGAAAGAAGAAAGTATATCATCAGACAGGAACGCTGTACAGAGAGGTTCACTAGGCGTAAGGTGGGAGAGGGCTCGGCGCAATGACAGCAAGTTGTTACCAACAATGAGGATGGGCATAGACTGCTAGTCAAACGTGTTCGTGTATAGGTCTGATAGTATTGTCACAGGACATCGTTGTACCATTAGACTTGTACATGTTTTAATCGATCTTACTATGGAGAATACTGGGGTCATTGTGGAACGGATGTAGATTCATGCTGGTCAATCGTTATGCAGTAAGCTCCAGACGGACGTTTCTGCATTACGTGTAACCTCATTAAGAAATCATTTGTCTGAAAGGTCTTGTTTTCTACGGCCGCTTAAAACAGGATTGACTGCATTATATCTCGCTGGAAGCCTGGGCCACCAAATATATATTTTCTAATATACTTTGTAAACACAAATACCCATTGTGAACAAATATTTACAAACAAATGCTTACATTTCTTTCACCAAATGTACATTGACAAGCGTAGATTTTCTATTAACCCTTTCGCGCCTAATTTAAAATTGTCGTGTGTGACTAGTTTTAAATAAATTGCTTGCTATAATAAAAGAAGAAGAATTGAGATGAATACATACTTTTTGTTAGAAAGATCGATAATGAGACCAAATACCGAAAACAGACGGTGATATGCTGTAAAACGACAGCCATCCTTTTTGCCTATTAATGTCTAAATGGACAGGTGGTCGCTTAAAGTAGGTAAAAATTAATGCAGACAAATACCTTATTGTATTGTTCAGCCTGTTATGCGAAAATGAGTTAACACTTAATGTGTTTTGGAGTTACAGTCCAAATTAAAAACAAACCATTAAAATAACAAAAATTATTTAATCATAGAAAAATCGTTTTTGAATCAGAGACAATATATCACATTTATTATGAAATGATAAGATTGATTGTATAATATCAAACAAACACATATACTTGTACGAGATCGTAATTGAGAAACAAGCCTTCAGATACATTGTCACTTGGCTTTAAATTGTATATCGTATGCATATTCCGCGTTCCGCTTCAGATACAAAATAAACACAAAAATAATATCAGAAAAATCGTATAGGAAAGCACCGGAACTATTAATTGAAACATACAAATATAAGGGCGATATGAATAATATAATAATGTGTATATATATATATATATATATATATATATATATATATATATATATATATATATATATATATATATATATATAAATATATATACACATCGCAAGACATTTTACAAACGCAAAACCAATTAAGTTATAGTAAATCCTGTATTAAGTGAAAATCACGTCAGCAAATGTGGTGGTCACTATCAGATGTCACAAAATGCAGATTTAAAGCAGTGCATACATTCAGTCATTACTTTCAACGTTTATTTAGCGCCCACCAGTCTGACATGCCCCGAATGGTCTTCGAGTCGCTATATACAGTTTTTACTGTGTTATAAAACGTAGTTTTCATAGTTTCTCTCTAATGATAATTGCGCAGATATTAAAAATATTCATGTATGTTTTGTTGCATTTATTGGGACATACAGGAAATTGCATCATCACACTGCCAATAATACCCGATGGGCATTATAATGGCAATGTGATCAGGCAATTGTCTTTATTTTACAATAAATGCATTAACACATACATTAATCACTTATAATTGCTTCAAAATTAGAGAAAATGCGATATTAATAATTACTAAAGAATTCATTTTCATTGTGATATGAAGGAACCACGTTTCTGGTCATTTGCTCTGTTTAAACCAATGACATTTGTTGAGTTGGCAGTTGAATGTTGTGACTGCCGTTATAGCAGCTTAATATTCATGATGAGGATGCGTCTACCAAGTGCAGGACTGTGTCTCACAGCACGAGGTAGATTTATCCGTAAAATACTGTACGAGTCAGTTATATTATTATCCTACCGCTAAAGCTTGCTAGTGACGTCACAGTTTGTTTACCTTATCATATCGAATTGATTGGCTGAAATCTGCACTTGAGGATTTCAGCTAATCAATTTGATATAATAAGGTCAACAAACTGTGACGTCACTAGCAAGCTTTAGCGGTTGTATAATACAGTACTTCGAACATTGAACATTGCTAGACATGTCGTCCGCAACAGTATGTATTGTTGACAACTAAGAAGTGTTGTATTGTGTAAGTAACAAATTAAGTTCTAAAGCAACTTTATATGTGTAATCTTGTTGGATTGAAGTGTTTTTAATTTATTTGGAAATGTAACCCTTTTACTCAGGTATTTTTACGTCGTAGACTGCTCAATAAAAATCGTATTGTTGGACAGATGGACTAACGCCGGACAAAAATCTGTCCCAATACCTCCCCTGAGCTTTAAGCTCTAGTGAGCTCAAATAATAATACACTGCAAATTTATGGTCACGACAAAGTCAGTTACAGACTGACAGAAGAACAAAAAATGAACAAAAATATAAATCAATCAAATACTATTTCCGTGATTGAAAATGATTCGGACAACCCCTGACTTATGTATGCGTAGGCCTTTTAGAGTGTTCGGTCATGAATAACACTATATTTATTTCTTATCGTGGGACTTGCTGTGCCGTGAAAGAATAGGCATATGCGTATATGCCTTTCCACAGGTACACCTGTATCTTTTCTCAAGTGCATGACTTCCTTCATGCTGTTTCAACAGCTTCTCTGAATTAAAAGTCTTTCTACACGTTGTGCACGTCACAATTTCTTAGTTACTGTTCTTTGACCTTTCGTGGGCGGCCAGTTGATGCCTCGTTGCGAATGACCTTGGACATGTTGTACATACGTGATTCTTTGGCCCCTCATGATGTGTCGCTCTGTGTCGTTTAAGGTGATCTGAATCCTGAAATATAGGCCAAATGAATTTGTATACGCTCGAAGGGTCGCATTATGTTAAGGCGCGTGCGTCCGTCTGTATGTATGTATGTTCGTCCGTCTGTCAACGATTGTTTGTGTATTATATCATTCATACTATACTACGGATTTAAACCAACCAAACCTCGCACGCATGATTTCCATGCTATTTAGTTGTGCATGAAGAAACACAAAACCGGATCGGTTCTGTAATTTCAGAGTTACGAGCCCTTCACTATGATATTCTTAAATGCCTTTGGACGTATATTGTGCCGATCGGCGGTGCTCTTGTTTTCAGGTCATATTTGGAAAACCCCTTAAAATAAATGCCTAAAACTAGCTAAAACTACCATCCAAAAGATTACCATCAATTGAATTTAGACCTATGATGAACCGCCATTCAGAAAACGCCATTACCCTTTGTCATAGTTTTATCCTGCATTATCCCACAGGAACTTGAAATTATATTACTATAAATCTATACGTCTGTATGTTTTTGTTTGAACATAGCCCCTCCCTATATAAAATAAAAACCAGGAATGATACACATTTGATATATATATGTCTAGCCTCAACTGACAAAACCACATGAAATAACCCATGAAACAAACAAATCACCAATGTTGTTTATGTATCAAATGACCCGATACGATTTCAATCGATCTTTGTTTCGTCGGTGAATGCATGTGCTTTTGACAGTTGGGGTCTAGCCGTATATCTTTAATGTGTTTCATTCCTAGTCGGATTTTTAATATAAAGAGGGGGACTATTGGCATTTATGAACATACAGACGTTCTTTTGTGATAAATTTCAAGTTCCTTTGAATATCATAAGTCAGACGTTTCATTGCATTTAACTATAATCAGATATCGAGTATGGCAGGCTTGAAACTCACTGCTGAGTCACTTTGCGTTTCTTCCGGATCTAGGTGTAAATAAATAACAAACGCCATGTGGGGATCGTCTAGCCAAGCCATCCCCTCTTACACTCTGAATAAGAGCTTAAATCATTAAATTGATAAAATCAAAGATCCTAATTGACCCAATATATTTCGAACCGTAGACAATGCCTAACTTGTAAAGTATTTATATATTGTGTAAACATAAAAGAAATTGCATTCATTTACCTGGAAGACTTTTCCACAGCAGTGATATATCCCAAGGCCTGCATGGGTTCGCAAATGCCGTCTTAAACTACTTTGATGCGTAAACGCTTTTCCGCACGTCTGGCACAGCACATCTGAAGACAATCACATTAACCACAGGTTAAAGCTCAAATTTGAAGGGGAAAAGACATGATATACATTAAATCATCCTACTTGAACATATCGACACCCAGATCCAAAGCAGAGAAACAAATACAGTATAACGTATATTCAGATACATGTGTGATCATTTTGCCCAACTCTATTTGTCATATGTATTTTCACAAGTGTTCGCAAAGATTACGTCATACATCTTTGGAAATCAAGCGAATTGCTTTCTATTGCACTTTCAACTTGTGTTTGTGTTTACACACTGTTCTGTAACCTCGATTAGAGTTGCTTTTCTGTGAAGGTATCGTATTGCTATTTTGTGGCGCCTGCTCAATTTAGTTATACAAATGTGAGAATTTAAAGATATTTCTTGTCTTATAGTGTATAGCCAATGTTCTTGTTTTGTATATTGTCGTTGTTCAGCAAGACGTCGTATCCCCTTCATTTCAATGAATGAGATACGACATTTTAACTGAACAGCGACAAGGTGGCCAAAGTTAAATAGAAAATACTACCTCGATAGTTTTGCTTGAAAAGTGGTAAATGGTCAGATGTCAATTGAATTGCTATTTCGAAAAGTT
The DNA here is from genome assembly GCF_020536995.1 of Dreissena polymorpha. Lineage (NCBI taxonomy): Eukaryota > Metazoa > Mollusca > Bivalvia > Myida > Dreissenidae > Dreissena > Dreissena polymorpha. Next base: position 21,578,843 of record NC_068366.1, read on the forward strand.
TTGCTTTGTTCTATGGTAAAACGTATATTGCAAATGGTTTTCTAGTTTATGTTTACTGAAACGATATCTTGGAAGAGTTTCTTTGTTCCAAGACCAAAAGTTTATTCGAAAGTGCTTTATAGAATATGTTTTAGTTGATTCTATATAGCAAACGGTGTCACGCCTTATCCGTCATGTTAAGGGATAAACCACAATACAATGTTATAGCGTGGTTTTCTATTTTGTTTTACACGTTGCTGTCTTATGACGGCATTATCTTTACTAGTTGGACAAGTACAGTTTACCAGATAGAACCACGATAAGCAAGATTTAGGAATGAAGGCTATGTTATCGGGGAGCTATTTGCCTCTTCCAGCACAGTCTGAACAGTCGTAGGAGAGAAAAGGAATGATAATCAAGTCAGTGCGACCAAAGAGGTATCCATAAGTTATTTTAAACGCGTCATTACATCGCTTATATATGTTGGTCAAAATGTGACCCCAACTTAGCAATTTTGTCCGAGTGACCCATAACTCATCATTTTCGGATTGGAGCGATAAAACACTTCATTCATCATGAATTTCTTCTGGAGAATGTTTTGGCTAGTCATATTTGTCGATGTGTTATTGTGCGACAGCCATGAGTCTGTCTTGAACAACCAGAAATACATGTATTTTGAAAAAATAATGCTCCGTGACCCCTGTTTATCGGCAATATTTTCTGTTACTGAGACACGCGGTTTCATTTTCAGAGCAAGATGGGCATTTATCAGCAACATAAGGTGTCGCCGATCATGTGTGTTTGATATGGCACGGCTTTTATACATATCATTCTGTATTTCATTCAGTATTATACAATAACATACCAAAAAAACTCATCTGAAGCGACGGGCGGCGCCATTTTCTAGAACCCCTACTTAGCAAAGTTGTCACGTGGGATACTTACCCTGATAATATGGATGCCGCAACTCATTAAAACAGTTGTTCACACCTTACTTAGGAACGTCGGCTAATTAAAGAATCAAATAAGCAACCGTATTACATGAAAGGAAGCCGTAACAGATGAAGATTTTTTTAACTTTTATGAGCTTAAACAAACTTATTACTGATTAAAAGCACTGAATGACAATTCAAAACTTTATAAGCCGTACGGCTAAACAATCTCCATAGGAAAGGCTATACGAACAGAGCCGTACGGCTAGCCTCTTGTCTACCCGTACGGCTAGCCTCTTGTCGACCCGTACGGGGCCGTACGACTAGCCACTGCCTATTAAGTAACAACGGCCTTATTTCGTTTTCATGTTCTTATCATTTCCAATTCTCTTTTCAGCAATGAAAGTCAGTTTGGGCAGGCCGGTGAAGGTAAATAACTTCCTAACCACTCAAAACATAGCGCTATTTGCTTATAGAAATCTTAAGAAGATGGAGGCTCGTGCTGGGGAGGCCATCAAGAAAATCTCAACTGCGTCGTCTAACAAGGCTGCCATTGATGCTTATGAGAAAGAAATGGAGTTAGTGTAAAAACTAGCTTTTAATACAATGTTATTGACTATTCTGGTGCCAAATGTTAGTATTTTTTCTCATCAACTGTCTTCTTATTTCCTATTCCAGATGAACATGGAACATATTAATAATAATTGTTTTATTAAAGGCACTGTGTTCATAGTTTGCAGGCCCGTAGCCAGGGTTTTGAAAAGAGGGGGGTGCGAATTTTTGTCATAGACGATTGTTATTGAGCAACGAAGTGGGGAAGGGAGTATGTGCGGGAGGGGATGTTGAAACGTAAACTCCTGCATTCTGGTCATTTTTCAGAGACTGAAGTTATAGAGCATTTTATATGAAAATTCACTTTCATTGACCATACTCAGTGACTGATCTACATGAATATGTTACAAAATACACGTATTCCCCACCACGTTTTTCAATAACCACCTTTTTCGATCAGTCACGGGAATACATCATTTTATACGGTGTTTAACCCGACACTAGTATGCGCACACACAATTCGTTTACCTATGCAACAAAAATTTATAGAATGTGAAATCCCCAATAAGAACGGTATAAAATATCATTATTTATTGGAATCTTGGAATCTTGATAAAATTGGTGTGTTTTACCATTCTAACATTCTACCATTCATAAATCGAGCAGATTAAATGAAAATATTTGACTTTTTTACAAAACAATTATTTGTCTGCTACTATGGATAGTACCAGAGGCCTTGCATTGCTCAAAACGTGTTAATAGTGTATTGTAAAGCAAACACTGATTAACAAAACTGGGTCTTCTCTAATGTGCATCAATTCTAAAAAGAAATCAAAATGGTATAATTGGTTACTTATTTATTTTTTTTAACTATTTTTAACAAATAAGTTATCTTTTTCAAAACGAATTTCGGAAACATACGAACACTTTAGGCTTCATTAAGACCCTATAACCACAAATTACTGGCACTATGGTCTCAAAGTCCTAAACAATGTATACCAGGACGTTGAAGCAAAAAGATGTACTTATTTGCCCATTATATGCTCAAGATCCGTCACAGCTGATGAAAATTAAACGTTAACGTCCAGCTGATCATATAACGTTTTGAATTCATTATAACAACTGTTTAAGAGTAGGACATGCCTAGTGTCAAGTTTGACATAATTAAAACATTGTGGAAAGTTCTGTATGTGGAGCAGAACAGATGCCATTAAGTGTTGGTATATAGAAAAAAGCTACATTGCTTTGTAACAATGATTTGTTTTATTGTCATTAAAAAAATAATCACTTTAAATATATTTTCTTGTTTATAAGATTATTTATTTATTCAAGTTCATCAAATTGTTTTTCCAGCCATTTAGATAATTTTCAAAAAAAGGTTATTGAACTGGGATTTCAACCCACATAAGTAGGCTTCAACATTTTGTTATGATATCTCTTGCAGTTATAGCTTTAACAGACATTAAAAACGATTACAAAAGTTACAAAACAATCATTTAGTATCAAATATCTATAAATAAGTATCGATTGTATACGGATTAGATTGCCAGATTAATAATTTTGCATTATACAGAAAACAAATATCTATTTGTAACAATGATTCCATTCCATTTTGCGGGGACCGGTTTCTTAGATCTTGTAAAATTTTGCTTGCACTACTTGTAATGATTTCAACAATTCTACGGTTAAAACTTGTTAATAAAAATCACGCACTATCTTGGAAATTACTTAATCAAAAAATTAATTATATGGAATCCTGTCGGTTGCATATTGAATACAACATTTTTTTAACGCTTAAATACGAAGACTCACTGGGTTTCTGGAAAAAATAAATTTCCGTTTTTGCGTCCAATAAAGTTGGGTGCAACTTAGAGTACAATTTTTTACTCGTCCAAAAAGATTGGGTGCGAACGCACCCAAGGCATCCCCCCCCCCAGGCTACGGGTATGGTTTGGTATAATTACATCTTTTAAAAGATTTTTTGTTAGAACCCCAGGGCAGGCACATTAATAAAAATATTTGTGATTGTAATTATAAATTGTAAAAGCTATTCCAAATATTACAATTTAAAAAAAAAAAATCATTACTTTTAGTAATAAATCTTATGAAGGAGCATAGTGTATTAAAATTCTGAGCTATTCATATAAATGGTGAATTCTTTTTACAAGCGATAATGACTTGTCAATATGTAATGTGCTTGTTGTGCTGAAAATTGATTTTTCTCATAACTTACGATCATATAAGGCGTCAGAATGAAACTTAAAGGGGAATTATAAATTTCATGAAATAAGCATTGTGTGAATTTCATTTTGTATTTCAGTTCGACGTACAGTAATGCCTGATATTACTCAGATTGCTGCTGTGCATTTGAAGACGGGTTTTAAGTTCTCGACATTTGTGAAGACAACAGTGCCAATTTCTTCCGAAGCTCAGAAAGTGATTGGCATCTCTGTTGACGATCATGGCATAATGCGTGTAAATGGTGGAAGTATTGATAGTGTATCAATTAAAACTTCTCTACATGATTGTATGATGTGGCTTGCAAAGTTTCCCAGAGCCATTTTTGTTGCTCATAATAGGCGCAGGTTTGATTTTCCGGTTTTGGTTAGTGCATTGCTGAACACACACTGTTTTGAAATGTTTTGTAATTGTGTAAGCAGTTTTGTTGACTCTTGGCTGGTTTTCAATAATCGTATCCTGGACAGTCACACAAACAGGAAGATCAAGTGAACGTGTTCTCTAGGCAACCTGAAACGCCCACAGTGCACCTGATGATGTTGAAGCACTGAGATCTTTGCTTTAAACATGTAAAATTACTGACAATATGGCCCACATCTTAACTGTTACTGCAATCCATAATTCAGTTTGTTTAAGTCATGAAAAGCCTTAAAGGCAAAGAACATTAGATTGTTATACGTGCTGTTGCATAGAGGAACTCTAAAGCGACCAACAGCTGAAAACATTGCGGGATATGGACTGGCCTTGTATCATTTGAAAGCCATATTTTCTAGTTCCGGAGAGGATGACTTTAGGGATATTTTCATTGCTAAAAACAATGAGGGACTACCAAAAGTCACAAACGCAAAAAATATTTTATCTGAAGTGGTCCCTAAAATCGGTCAGTTTTACAGTGACGAAAAGTGACGGAACGAGATAATATGGCTTTCAAATGACACACGCGGCCAGTCAAAATCATGCAATGGCTTTATACTGATACTAAATTATGTACATCTAGTTGTCATTAATCTGGCTGTTTTTATTAAAATATAAGTTGTATATAATTATTGTGCTACATGTTTAAAGAAACATGATAACTTATACATATTTATGCTACGTAATATTGTGACAATTTTGACATTTTGTGGTGAACTGCGCCTGTATTCATATGTTGCTTTTTAACTTTAGGTGACCTTAAAATTGTATTATTAGCTCTGCTGTTTTCGGAGAAAACTCCGAGGTATTGTCATAGCCTCTTCGTCGTCCGCCGTCCACCGTCGTGCTAAAACCTTTACATGGGCTCTAAAATTCAAGTGCTTCCACCTACGACTTTGAAACTTCATATGGACATGCACATTGATGTGGTCTACACGCCACACCCATTTTTTGGTCACTAGGTCAAAGGTCAAGGTCACTGTAACCTCTAGTATAAAACTTTAACTTTACCTGTAACATCACAGTATTTCCACCTACAGCTTTGAAACTTCATATGTAGATGCACCTTGATGAGTTCTACACGCCACACCCATTTTGGGTTACTTGGTAAAAGGTCAAGGTCACTGTGTCCTCTAAAAAAATCTGACAAGCTTTCGCAGCCGAGCGTGGCACCCGTTATGCGGTGCTCTTGTTAATGTATTATTATATCAATATTAATTCAAAGTTAGCTAAAATTCTTCACATGTCCGGGTTTATAACTGTAGCTTTTAATAAGCAACTAAAAAAACCCCAAAAAGAAGTGATATACAAATTTATACTTAAATTCATTGCGTGAAAATGAATTGGGGTAGGCATACACAAAGTAAAATTTCTTGAGATAGGAACGATTAAAGTTCCTGAAATTCATTCAGTGTGAAGAAAATATGTTGCGTTAAATAAATCTGTACAATATATGCATTTCATCACACTACATGATACATAAAATGTTATTAACGTTCCTTTAACTGAACCACTTGTTGTCGTTTTTGCCATTTTATCCAGATAAGTGCATATATTATTGGACATCAAAGGCACAATTCTCTTTCAATGACACTTCTTTTAATTTTGTATCTTCTAACAAAATCCAGTCGAGTACGTTTATTAAGTTAATTGTCAAAATCTATGTATATCCCATTACAAAAAACTATATATTTTGGATATAGGGTAAATCAATAGAAAACGCCCAACCGAGTCAAGGGGTAGGTGTATTCAACCAAGTATAAAAAGTTAACCGGCTGGTAAAAAGTTTTAAAATTTTGCAATTAGTTGTGATATACAATTAACATGTGGAAATAGTAACAAAGAGTGTTTCTGGAAAAATACCCATTAGGCTCCCACTACCTTAATATCTTAATTAGAAGGTGATTTTTTAAGCGGTTCCGTAGTGTAGTGGTTACTATCATGTCCTCCTACAGTTTTTTTTTTTAAGAACCACATATAGAAGGCCGCAGGCCTGACCCGTATCTTGCCAGTGGTATTGACCATTTGGTATGGACCTTTAATCCCGCTCACTATCTAGCGTTTAAACTATCGGGTTTACATTTAAACCGACTATTAATAGCTTATTAATATCTGAGTTAGAAGGTGATTTTTCAAGCGGTTCCATAGTGTGGTTACATGCTCGCTTCACATGTGAGAGGCCCAAGGTTCAAGCCCCAGTAGAATCAAATTATTTTATTTGTGTTCTATGTTAACTTTTTGTTTTGAAGTAGACATTTTAGTTTAAATAAATATGCTGTTTTATTGTAACCATTTTTTTTATTATGCCCATGAAATATATGTGTGAGAGGGTGTTGGGGGGGTCTTAAACACTTTAAAACTTTTACAGTGTTTCCATATCAATGAGTACTCAACCCCTATCGTAAATTAGCAACGTAAGAATAAGTTCAGAATCATCTCCCCATCGAAGTTGAGAAAAATATGAAATTACGTTTACAAGATGAAGCCGATTTTTTTAAACCTACACAGTTCTGTTCCATTAATGAAAACTGCACACGGATGCCAGTAAAAAAGGAAACCAATGTAAATAAAATGAACTATGAAATATTTGTGGGTTCCAACAAAAAATCATAGATAATGGTTATTTGGGGGTTATTACACAACATCATAGCACGGACTCTAGATGAGATGTCACAATATACGCTCCGTGATCATAGATAATGGTTATTTGGGGGTTATAACACACAATCATAGATAATGGTTATACCAGTATCTTTTTCTATTTTGTTTAAAATAATCGGCCAATATATTAATATTTACAGTAAAACAAAATCGTTCCATGTAACTTCATTGAGTGCCTTTAACACTGAAATTCCCGACGCCCTTTGATGCTTTGCATAATACTTATCTTGTTCGATCTTCATATGAATTAAGAATTCTTCCTGAGACACTAGCAATGTTCCCAAGGTAGATGTATTTTACATGTACTGAAAATATGAAAGAAGTTCAGCGCTAAAGTATGCTATTTTGTATGTAGTAAAATTATTATAGTATTCAAGTGGTATTTTAAAGGGGCCTTTTCACGGTTTGGTAAATTGACAAAATTGAAAAAAGTTGTTTCATATTCGCAAATTTTTGTTTAAGTTATGATATTTGTGATGAAACCGTAATACTGAACATTTACCATGCTCTAAAATAGCCTTTATATTTATCATTTGACGATTTAAATACCTGAAAATTATAAAGCGTTGTGACGCGAAACGATTGAATAATTTGGAGAGTTCTGTTGTTGTCGTTTTTTTTTAGAAACTACGAGGATCGCTTATATGAAGTATAAAATACTTCGCTTATTGTTAAAGGAAGGATGGCCAAGTTGTCTAATGCGCAGACTTTTTACTCATGGTGTCAGTGGTTCGAGTCCTGCTGAGGGTAAACTTTTTTGTTTGCGGGAAAGTTTGCAAGAACTTTGCAGGACTTTGCTTTTAACCGCATAGTTTCTGCAAAGTTGCCGCAATATTGCAAGAACTTTGCGGCTAGCCGCAAAGTTCGCAAGAAGTTAGCAAGAAACTTTTTCAAAATATTAGTGTTGCAGGAACTTTGCAAGAAACATTTATTGAAAATATTGACATTGCAGGATCTTTGCAAGAAACTTTGATACAATAATGATGTTGCAGGAACTTTGCCAGAAACTCCGGTTTTTATGACAAAATGTTAATGCCCTACATGTAATATAAGAATATGAACTGAGTTTGAACCTATTAATATTACTGTTGTAAAAACTCTTAACATTTGCTTACTATAGTAATAGTAGTTTTCTTAGCCAAAAATGGGCATACTTTCAACAAAATGCATCAGAGAGTTGCCTTCTCTTGTCTGATTTCAGTGGGAGATCATGCTTGTAAATAACTGCGCAACATTACAAACAATAGAATATGCCAATGGACTAAATAGTATTTCAAAGTAGCATAAAGACAAGAATGCATAAGCTCTGGTGATTAGCTCTCCTTATTCTTTGAATAGTACGTAAAGTTAAATAAGGAAATAATATAAAAACATTAATTGTATGTTTAAGTATGTTTATTTAAAAGTTTAATCTTTTTTATCTCCATTGAAATGAAAATGTATTTACAAAAAATTAATTCAGTAGAATCCCTTCCTTTGGATTGTTATTCTTCAGACGACAAAAGCACTGACAAAGGATGCTGGAAGTTCGACTTCAGGTGCTTGACGAATACTAATTTTTTAGTAAAAAAGGGGAATAACTCTTACAAATTTTTGACAGAGTTGTCGCCTCAAGTCAATAGAAGTATATAGATCATCGAATTATAATGTGCATACAGTTTCTAGTTGAAAGATTTGATAGTTTTTGAGAATCCACCTAAGTTGAAAATGTCCATTATAGTTATGTACTAAGTCAAAACAAGGGTAGATAACTTTATGAATACAGGTCACAGTGTTTCCAGCCTTGCCACTATGGAGTGGACAGATGTCCTGGATCCAAGATTGAAGTGGATATCTAGAATAGTTTTTAATATAAAATTGGCTTAAAGAAAAACTTAAATTTATCTAAATTTTGACCTCACACGTGCCACTGTATACTTCAACTTTAAACAATAATTAATATACTAGTATATAATACTACAATTTTCTATCGTTATCCCAGATTAACAAGTTTCCTCTTTAGCCAAGAATCTTAACCATTCACGCTGACTCAGATGGCAGATTGAAGACAATAGCTGCACTATTTTTCTTGCAAACCTTCCCGCAAACAAAAAAGTTTGCCGCAAAGTTGCCGCAAAGTTGCAGCAAACATTCTGTTTCTACAAGGGATCTCTTCAATATCCTGAAATACTTACTTTGATGAACATTCTTAAACAATTAAGTAGAATGTGGAAATCAACATTTTGTGTGTCAACAAGTCTAAAGGAGGAATTCAGTGAGTTATGAAGTGGTCCTTTTGGAAATGCTTTGAACTATTAAACAGGTTTGTATTGTTTTTCTTATACTGTTACGTTTAATTTAATGATTTTGTTTAACAGTTTCAAATACCTGTTTTGGTGGGTGATTTACATTTGAAATAAATGATGAAACACATTATCTTTGCAGTAGGTCACATAAAAGACATATTAAGTCAGTCAAAGGTATCTCTATCTAACAAAACCAACATATTTGTAACAATCAATTGCTTAATCAGTGACCAAATGAAATGGCAATGGAACCAATACTTAGATTTATTTACTCTGCCACGAAATGTTAAGCCTTTATTTTCACTTACATATATAAGAAAGCTATTGCTATCGATTAAAAGGTGTAAAGCAAAAACTTAGTATAATATAGTTTGTAACTTAATCAAAAGTATACAATATTCAATCAAACATAAAACTTTTCTGTTTTAGTTTTATGTTTGGTGATCGAAGCATTCATATGACATTTTTTAACATTCACAAAAAATAGATATAAACATGTATTTTTATGCTTGCAGTTTCATTTACAGAACATTCACCATGTGACAACTTTGCAAGAACTTTGCGGCAACTTTGCAAGAACTTTGCGGCAACTTTGCAAGAACTTTGCGGCAAAATTACCGCAATGCCCCGAATGCAAATGAAGTTTGCGAGAACTTTGCAAGAACTTTGCGCAACTCTGCAGCTTTTTTGCAAGAACTTTACAGCAAAGTTACCGCAAACTCCAATATGCAAATGAAGTTTGCATGAACATGGCAAGAACTTTGCGGCAAATTTGCAGCAAACTTTTACCATGTAAATTAAGTTTGCGGCAAAGTTGCTGCAAACCCAAATGCAAATGAAGTTTGCGGCAAAGTTGCCGCAAAGCTCTTTTGCATGGTAAAAGTTTGCAAGAAAGCATGTTTGCGGCAACTTTGCTGCAAATTAGCAAGAACAGTATGCAGGAGGCCTGTTTTTTCGGTAAGGGTCGAGTTACTCAACCTACAGACCAGAATACAATACATTTATATACAAGAATAGAATGAAATGCTTAACGCGTATGCCTCAAAAGCACGGTATTATACTTGAGATTCGACAGTGTTCATTTGTAAAGATTTGTAGTTTACAATCAAGCCACGCTAAAATGCATAATTGTTTAATGTGCATCGACATTGTTCATATCTGAATATCAGTTCTCCATGATCGTCTCGCGACCAGGTTTTAAGTTACTTGAAAACGTGCAATGTTCATGTAATTTGAGACGTTTTTATTATGCCGCTCACATTAAGTTAATAAGATACACGACCAAAGTGATCATGTATATGCAAACGAACAGAACGCGCGTTGCAGAAATGAGTCGGAAAAAAACAACAGTTGCGCTTGTTGTTGTAATAGTAGTCCTCTGTTGCGTTCTATTGTTTAAAGAATTCCGAAGACCAAAGGAGAGGATGTTTTTCGTGAACGACAACTTTCAGATTGAAAAAGACGATGTTACGAATATGCTGATTGCGCAAAGAAATAACGTATCCCGGGCTTTAAATCTCAAGCAGCAAAAACTTGGTCAACTGGAATGCGAGGTATGTTGTTTTTTTTACATAATCTACATACTCTTGATTCGCATGTTCTTCATACTCATCGTCATCATCATCATCATAATCATCATCATCATCATCATCATCATCATCATCATCATCATCATCATCATCATCATCATCATCATCATCATCACCATCACCATCATCATCATCATCATCATCATCATCATCATCATCATCATCATCATCATCATCATCATCATCATCATCATCATCATCATCATCAACATCATCATCATCATCATCATCATCATTATCATCATCATCATCATCTTCTTCTTCTTCTTCTTCTTTTTCTTCTTCTTCTTCTTTTTCTTCTTCTTCTTCGTCTTCTTCATATAAATCATCATCATCATCTTCATAGAAGACATCACCATAATCATCAGATTAGCAATAATCATATATTTTATTATTATCATAACCATCTTTTTTTTGTTCTTCATCGTCATCAGCATAAGAATCATCAGAATCATCATACTTGTCCTCATCATAATCATTATCATCGACATCATCATCATTATCATTATTAGTAATCGTTCATGAATAGCAACAGAAACAGCTGTTGCAGATTATCACTGCTTATACGGTAACAGTCAGCGACATTTAAATAATTTTTATCGTGCTCATTAGAGCACATTCTTTACATATTTGTTAATATTTTTATTTATTAACACCAGCGTGTTCTATTTAAGAACTGTTAAAGTACTCATACGCGATAACTCGTAGTAATTGGGGTTTTCGGTACCTGTGCGAGCGTCTGCGAGTGGCAGCTTCAATAGTTAGCATATTTTTATCCCCCTTGTAGAACGCACATTCATTTGGATGAATGATGTGTGTGATGCACTTTCATTAAAAAGATTGATAACTGTACGTTAAGCATTGTTAAATAAACTGATATCACCTTATTGTGTACTAACACGGGGGATTTCTGTACCCGTTTGGCGTTTGAAGAGGTGGTTAACTTCCCAGTAAGAACATAATACAACCATATTTTGTGTCAGAAAATAAAGATCTTTTTAGGTCAAATTTGATTAAGGTAATCGATACATAAATTTGACTACTAGTAAGTGCTTTTTACACTATACCATCAGCAGACGTAATAACTTATTACTAAAAGGATTTCGGCAACCGCGTAAACGTATTATAGCGGTAATGAATACCCCGATAATTTCCGTTTCCGACGGTTAATTTAGTTTACAAACTAATTGTATTTTTCATTGTACACTGAATATATAATAAAAGCCCTGTCACAAAAGATGATAAGCCACCAATATATATCATATTAATATTTTTGTGTGTGAATCATGCAATTGTGCTTATGCCTAAAAAATCCATTTATCTATCTACACTGTATTTTGTAAACCAGAAACTTCAAGGGAAACCAGGTGCAACGAGCGAAACAGGGGGATGGTGCAAGCAGACTAGCAAAGAGGACAGTGGTGAACATAAGACCGACGAGAAACTGGTGCCGGTTTTAATAGACTTTTTCCAAGGTAAAGAACAACACAAAATTCTACACAATCTAAAATCTGCCTCCAAATTCATTGCCCAGTAGAACTTTCCGAGCAACATTTGAAACCACGTTTTATGTTTAGTCGTTATACAAAGCAGTCATGAGGGTCTTTTCGCAAACTATGATTTTCTTTAAAACTTGATGGGATATGTAAGGTGACATAGACACATAAAATATTGCGACCCCCACACACACACACGCGAGTCGATATTCAAAGATTAAGAAGCGCTACAAAATAAATCCTGTTTTGAAACAAACAACAACACTATTCTACATGTACTTTTATAGGACTTTAGTGCTTTGTTAACGCGGTTATTTCCATTTGGCTTCAGGAAAGTATGTAGCCAGTTTCGGTGATGGCTCAGGTCGCTACAAGCAACTTCTCAGCGATTTCGGTATGCTCATTGGCTACGACGCGTATGCCGGCGCCCCTTACTGTGATATCACCAGCGAAGGTCGCGTACGATTTCTTGACCTAACGCTGCCGCAATACGGGCTTCCGTTATATGACTGGGTCATGAGTCTGGAGGTAGCCGAGCACATTCCTGCAGATTTCCAATCAGTCTACGTAGACAACATCGTCCGCCATGCAAAAGAAGGTATTGTCCCAAGCTGGGCACGGCCGGATCAAGGCGGATACCAGCACATAAACGAACGACCTTTTGAATATGTTGTTAACCTATTTGACGGTCTGGGCTTCTCGCATGATAAGGATACTTCGGAGAGACTGAGAAATGCCGCCGAGTTTTCTTGGTTACGAAACAATGTCAACGTGTATAGACGCAAAGCGCCATATTCCGATACATTCTCAAAGTCTCCGGAGGTATACATATGAACACATCACCACAATTTGCTTACTTAGCTTGTTTGGATTTCATGACATTCGTCATTCAATCTGGAATTTAAAAAAATATTGTTAAATGCGTGTCCCCTACAATTTAAATGAAGAAAACTCGAAAAAGTTCAAATTTGATTCCGAGATTCACACACAAAGTTTGAAATCACATGTGTTAATCAGTAAATGTATTGTTACATCATGGAAAATGACAATCGAATTGAAACCCACCGATTGTGAATCTTTCAGTTTCGCTGATATGAATCGTTATTATATTAAACAAAAATTTCGTGTTTTGCCTTTTTAATGTTAATGGTCATTCTATGAAGCGAACAGTACTCTGTTTGTTTACTTCCTGTCAAAATATTTATAATTGTGAAGATTATACGTTATACAGACAATTCTAATTATTGCTTTAAGTGAATTAAACAACAATGAACTACACAAGAGGTATTCTTACTGCTGTTTTATCCTTACACGGGTCGGTGAACGTTATATCCAAGATGACATATTCCAGACATGACATATTCCCGACCCACTTGCTTGAACAGGGATGGACTATTGATGTTTTTATGGACAGTTGATATTAAAAAAATTGTTACTTCTTATTCTACGCCAGGCAGAAAGAGAAACACTTTATATCAATGTTGTAACACCAAGAATCCACTTCATTTGCCGTTCATCCCTGTCCTGGGCCCACTGATCAGGGGAGTCGTTCTTCTCTATCATCCGACCAGTCGTGTGCATCTATTGACAGCCAGTACAAGGTGTTTATGAATCGTGGCTTACATTTCCTTCACTTAAAAGTCAGAAATTTGATCCCCAAGTTAGACGAGTTAAGATTACTAGCCAATCGTACGCGTGAAGCTTGTTTATGTCTTACTGAGACATGACTGGATGATTCAGTATCAGACTCTGAAGTCTCCATTCCAAACTATGTTATTAGGCGGCACGACAGGAATCGACATGATGGCGGGGTGTGTTCCTATATTCGACAAGACCTAGTCTTCAACCATAGAGATGACATGACGTGAACTGATCTTGAGGCCACATGGATTGACATTTTGTTACCTAAAAGTTAACTTATACTTTTTGGCACTATCTATCGTCCACCAACACAGCTGAGCTTTTTGAACTGCTGGAATATTTGTGTTCAGAATGGTTTCATATTGGGAGATATTAACGTTCACGTTTTTACCAAATGTGCTATGGTTGACAAACTTTTTTCTTTTACAAATATGTTTAATTCTACCAAACTTATTAAAGAACTCATAGAATTTGTAAAACTTCATCAACATGAATAGACTTCGTTCTTGTCTCAGATAATGATTTAATTCACATTGTGGAGTCATTGATTCATCAATTAGACTAAGTGACCATTGTATTGTTTATTGTACACGCAAGACATTAAATATGTCAATTGGTAATCATAACAATGTACACATCAGATCCTTGCAAAATACAGTAAATAAAACTTTGAACAATGTCTTTTATCAGACTGGAGTAGTGTCTTACTATATGACAATGTCTCTGTAGCTTATGATAATTTTTGAAGTACATTTTTATCTGTTCTTGATAAAATTGCACCTGTAAAAGAAGTTAGATTTTAACAACGCACTCAGCCTTGGATTACTCCTGATATTTTGCATAGTATCCAGGCAAGAGACAAAGCTTTTTATGTATATAAGAAAAATAGAATGGTATAAAATTTGAATTCTTTTAAGGAGTTGAGAAGTAAAACTCAGTCACTTATCTTTAAGGCCAAAAAAAACATTATTTTTCAGATAAACTTGAACAGTACAAAAACAATTCTAAATCTCTCTGGGACACACTTAAGCAGTTAGGTCTTCCCACTAAAACGGGAACTCTTCATCTGGTAGCATAGGGCTTCAGATTGATGGGCAAATTTCTTTAAACAAATTTACAGTAGCTGAGCGAACTTGAACTCATTTTATACAACAGTGGCTTCTAAACTTGATGAGAGAGTTCCGAAAAGTTTTAATAAATATGGAAGGAATTATGTAAGTAAGTACTACGCTACTAAAGGTGTTGTGTCAAACAGTTTTTCATTTTCCATTGTGTCTGAAAATACATAAAGCATATACAAAAATTAAATGCTAATAAGGCCACAGGTTTAAGTGGCATTCCTGCTAGATTTGTAAGGGATAGTGCTTTTTCACATCTTGTCCCCTTGCTCTTATTGTTAACTTTTCAATCATACAGTGTTCTGTTCCCGATGACCTCAAGTCAGCGAGAGTTATTCCCCTCTATAAGAAAAGTGTAAAGACTGAGGTTGAAAACTACAGACCGGTTTCGGTCTTAAGTATCATCTCAAAGATCATTGAAAGAGTAATTTATGACCAAGTTGAAGGCTATTTGAATGACAGAAAGCTTCTGTATAGATATCAATCAGGATTTAGGCGTGGCTACTCTACAGACACATGCCTTACACATTTATCGGGTTACCGGTATATTCGTTTTAAGATGGATGAAGGTTAATAGGTTGGTATGGTATTGTTACCCTACAGAAGGCCTTCGAAACCGTCAATCATCGTATGTTAATCATGAAACTTGAGGCTATTGGTCTCCATAGTGACGCAGTCAGGTGGTTCACCTCCTATCTCTCCGATCGCAATCAGGTTTTTGACGTATCGGGTACTATGTCCTCCGAAGCCTCCATCTCTTGTGGTGTTCATCAGAGCTCCATCTGAGGTCCCCTTTTATCTGTAATTTATGTGAATGATATGGCCGCTGTGGTTAAAAATAAATTTTACTTTATGCTGATGATACTGATGCTGGTAAACAAATTTCAGAAATTGAATCCATTCTTTCTAGTGATCTCGAACTTATAAGTTAGTGGACAATAAACTGTCCCAGCATCTTGGTAAAACGGAGTCAATATTGTTTGGCTTAAAGCCCAAACTAAGGTCAAATCCTCAGTTAAATGCCTTTTGCAATGATGTGTCTATTATTCCATCAAGTTCTGTTAAGTACCTAGGTGCTATAATGTACCAGCGCCTGTCTGGTGAAACTATTGCTAAGTCAATTATTACAAAAGCAAACTCAAGATTAAAGTTCCTATACAGAAAAAGTAAGTTCTTAACATTGCACACCAGAAAACTCCTTGTCATGTCCCATATACAGTGCCACTTTGACTATGCCTGCTTCTTATGGTACCCTGGTCTTATTCAGTCACTTAAAAATAGGCTACAAACTACACAAAACAAGGTGATTAGAATGTTTGTTCTGAATATAGACAACAAATCCCATGTTGGTCAAGAACAGTTTTCACATTTAGGTTGGCTGCCTGTTTCAAAAAGAGTAGAACATATCATACTATGTCATGTACATAAGGTTAAAAATGGCATTGCACAAGAATACATGGGTGAGCATTTTGAGCCAGTTTCTGGCGTGCATAGTCGTTGTACTAGGTCCAAAATGGTAGCTCAGCCAGAATCTGATTATTTTGCTGTATATTTTACATTTGTAGTTCTGCAGTTTTTCCAAACCAAAAGTAGGTAGTTTTGGTTCTAAAACATTTACAAATAATGGTATCAGTTTATGGAACAATCTTCCTCAAAACATCAGGGATGTAACTAAACCAAACCATTTCAAGGGTGCCATCAAAAAACACTTTTTACAGTCTTTTCTGATCTTTATAGTATAATTTTTAGTGTGTATTTTATGTTCTTTTAAAAACTGCAATACATTTTAAGTCTTATGATCATTATGATGCAAGGATCTCATATGTATTTATAAACTGTTAGTGTGCTACAGAGTGTGTTTATTACCTACATAATTATGCAGTGTGATATTTTCCTAAGCAACTTCTGTGATATAATTAACATGTGATAAAATTTGTTCAAACTTAATCAGTAATATGCTTGATATAATAAACAGAACATATTTGATACATATAAATTATTGAATATCTAATACATGACTGTTTCATGGTTACTGCCACCAATAGCAAGGACCACAATGGAAATAACTGAAAATCATTTTCTCTGTTTTGTGTAATCCTTGGTATTGTGTGTGGTTTACTATGTATATTGCTGTGATAATACATTTTATGGTGTCTGCATTATGTAGTAACTATGTTATGTTCATATTTTTATCAAATAAAATCAATCAATCAATCAATCAGTCTGTTTCAAGATAGGTAACATGTTTAAGCTACTTTTAAATTACTGTAAGCTGTGTTTGAAAATTGAATAGTTTAAATTTTTTTCACAACTATTCTTGAGTCGTAACAGTTCAGAACGATCCAAGTAGCATCCTTCGCTCAGAGATTTGACTTGTTCATAGCACAGCCCTTATAGCACACATGTCGTTATTACTAATCTTGTACTTTACATGGATTCAAGTATCATTTTTATCAGGCATGCTTGATTTTCTTATTTTTGACATGTTTTCATGTTTGACCTCAAACTTCCTAAATTTGTTAGTTGTTCGCTTGCAAGTTTTGCAATAAAGTTTTGATAATGACCCGAAACCTGATCACTGCCTGCATACGCGCCGAGAAATAATTCGTGGCGTTGTTTCAGTTCTTGAGCTACAATCATTTACAAATTTAAACATAATATGAATATCGTGTAAAACTTAAATAATTTTGAAAGAATCATTTATATAAAAAGTAAAAAAAACTAACATTTTTTAAGCAATACGTTTTGCGAAAGAATAAGTTTATGAATGATTAAAATAGTCCTCTACGTGCCACGTAAGGTAAGGTTTTGTTTTCCGCAGCACAGTTCATTCCAAATCTGAGGCTATTAATAGACGACTGCTGAATAAAAATGTGATGTTGAGATTGAAATACACTATCATGCGTCTTTTGCGTAACCACTTTGCGCTTGACTGGTTTTTGGTTGTACAGCGGGATTGTTGGGGTGGGGTCTGATATGGCTGGGAAATGTTCGGAGGTTCGCAATAGACTGATCCCGGAATAGCGATTCGGCCAGTGTAGCTCAAGCCCATCCTGTGCATTTGCGAAGTCTGGTCAGAGGCGATGCTGTCCGCTATAAAATCATTCAAGGTTTGGTCTCATTACGTATATCCTGACCAGACTGAGAGATACGCAAGCTGGGTGGGCTATAGCTATGTTTAGCGCAAATGGCATAAAACCCATTTTCGCATGACGCGGATCTTTTTAAATCTCATTGCGAGTTTTAAATGGCATATTTTCACAATACATTTCGATATAAAATTGAATTTAAAAAAGCAAATACAGCAAGCTGACAAATATTCATGCGTTCAGGAACGATTTCCAGACGTTCTGACCGAGTACGGCAAACATTTGCGGTTAGATAATTTAACGATTTGCTCTTAACGTGACACTATGCTATTTCGATATTTTTTTCTCATCTTGAAAGGAAAATTGTGTTTATTTATAGTCAATTATGTCTTCCCCTGACGATTTAGTTACCGAGTACAGACCGTGAAATTCTGCGAGGCGGATTTTAACGCGTGATTGTAACTGGGCCACAATTTGTGTCTATGTGTCGTTTGAACATGCAGAGAGTAGTCCGGAATTCTGTCCATTGAACAGTGTTACATCCTTTACGCTGCGCACAGACCCAGTGATGCAGCCAAATTTTAGGGGATTTCTCTCGATTCAGCCTATAAAATATTCGAATGTAAGCATTCGTGCCTGCTGGCGTTATGTAGATGTCATTTACGGTGAAAAGCTAGGTAAAACAGCTACGCCGAAAACGCGCACGAGTGTTGTATACCGATGTTAAGGTAATGCTTGTTGACACTGTGTGAACTACTAGGGTAACAAGTAATGCATGAACAACAAAGTAAGGGTAAACAGCGCTGTCTTTATGACTACCTAAATCGTGAGTAAAACCTACGCTCGCAGAGTTATTTTTTATTTATGTTCATCAATTATCTTTTTGTATATTTTGAATTGTATATGGTGTCAACAACATTTTGTAAAGGGAATTTCCATCATGAAATTATATTCTTTATGTGATAGGTATTCGATATTCCAACAATATTCATTTAACACGATGGTGATTGCAAATTTTATTTTATATTTACTGATTCTCATTATACCATGTCCATCATATTTTAAAGCGTTCAGAACGTCAAAAAAGAGACATGTTGTTGTTATTTTGTATAAGTTATCTTTATAACATAAACATGAGGATAAACAGTGCACCCACATCTCGTGCGTTAAGACACACAGTGTATAACTTGCGATTTAAAAAACTATAACATAATTTTGAAAAATGAGTTGCATCTAAGATTATGCAATAGCGAACAACTTTAGTGCCTTCAGCGGTTTGATTAAGACATTTAATTGTCAGGGAAGCGGTTACCTTTAAATTATAAGGGAAATAAGTACGAAGAGTGGTTGACATTATAGAGGAGATAACCGCAATAAGGATATTGTCCCAGTAGCTTCATCTGCCTTGTTTGTATGTTGTTATATAATATATATTGCGTATATGTGCGATTGTTTTAAATACAATTTATTTATGTAGACTCTTTTATTAAAGAATATTGTTGGTATCATGTGATACCAAAACATTCCAATCATCGAATAAATAATTTATACTCCCAGTACAAATAGGTCAGGTTCTTGAGTTTTAAAAGCACTATCATAATAAAAGGATACATATGAGTCGTGTTCTGAGAAAGCTGGGCATAATGCATGTGCGTAAAGTGTCGTCCCATATTAGCCTGTGCAGTCCGCACAGATTAATCAGGGACGACACTTTCCGCCTAAATTGGAGTTTTGCTAAGAAGAGACTTCATTTAAACGAAAACTGTCATACAAGCGGAAAGTTTCATCCCTGATTAGCCTGTGCGGACTGCACAGGCTAATCTGGAACGACACTTAACGCATATGCATTATACCCAGTTTTCTCAGAACACGACTCATATATCCTTTTATATCGACGTTTTCATTCGCTTTCCTCACTGCGAGTATCAATATCATACACTGGGACAGTGTTCACTCAAAACATTCTATAGTTCCAAATATGATTAGTTTTGTTTGAATATTTATTTCGACTTAAGCATTCAACAGATCGTAATAATGGTAAATAATGGTTTGCAAACATAGCACGGTGTACGATTGTCGTCGTATATTAAAAAAAACTAAATGTACTGAGCCCCGACCCCAGATTAGTACTCCGCATATCATACTCAAACATACATAACTCGAACATTCAACATATGAATCCTTGTGCAATATGTAGAACAAACCACTTTTTCTGATAAAACAATATATTGTACCATTTACTGAATATCACAAGACGCACGACGATCGTGTTTACTTACAAAGAATAACAATAATTGTCACCATCTCATTACCGTACCTAAAGGCATTTTACTATTACTATTTACATATACACAAAAAATGCTATACTTTGAATTTCCATGTTTTCATTCAATAAACATAAAACAGTAGAAATGTCAATCATATCATTTGCGCAGTCTAAAGCTACGCGGATCGAATATGACATGAGACCTATTTTCGAACGAAGCGGCTCATTTACTAGCAAACCAATGAGTTTATATTTCCACTTATTCATCAACTCTGCATTCTATGTCGTGGGACTGCATGAGTCGAACGAATGGTTCCGTTTCCTCTGCCAGTTTTGTGCGTATCCTGCAATAAAACGCGTTCACATTGTGATATGATGTATGTGAACAATTAATATTGATTAGTGTTACTGCAACTATTCCTTGCTGAAACCAATTGAGTAATAGGGCAGGTCTAATTGTTTAACGTGAAATATCAAATTCGAATAACATGTACGATACTTCGAAATTTTAAGGTTTCAAGACTAATCGCGAAGAAAACGATAGTTATTTGTAACTATAAATTGTACGAAATTTGAAACAAAAAATAAGCTGACACAACAAAAATATTATTTTTATATACTTCTAGTCATGCGTTAACACTTAAAGAGTTATGTAGATAATACAAGGATAATTTTTTAAACAGTAGAGTTTTACCAACACGGTAGGTTTGAACTTCTCAGTGTTTTATGATATTTACGCATTTATAATTAATTTATAAACCGCGTATAAAATGATCATTAGTGAAACCAATTACTTAAGTTTCCGTAATCTTCATTAGACGTATATTTGTCTCTTCGTATGACCAAATAGGATTTACGCAGTTTTCGAGGACGGTACATAAACTATACGTAACATGGCAAGCATCCGATGAGGTCACAAAAAGATGAGACTGGGTGTCATTGATTTATTCGAAATTCCGCAACATGCCGAAAAATAACATATCTAAGTTAGTGATGGAATGACTAGGTCAATAACGATGGTATAAAACGACTCTTTACGAGCATTTTCCATACTTCATACTCACCAAGCATTTGTTAACATGATCACGTATTTGCATTCCTCCTTTATGCCATGCTGTTTCAATGCGGTGATTAAACGGCCTAAAGCAACAGCGGGGTCATCTAATCGACTGCGGAGTTGATCCAAAATCTGAAATTGTTATCTAATGTGTCTTGTTCTGTGAAAATTGGGCAAAATGCATGGGCGTAAAGTGTCGTCCCAGATTAGCCTGTGCAGTACGCACATGCTAATCAGGGACGACACTTTCCGCTTTAATGGTACTTTTCGTTTAAAGGAAGTCCCTTTTTACCGAAAATCTATTTTAAGCGGAGAGTGTCGTCCCTGATTAGTCTGTGCGGACTGCACAGGCTAATCTGGGACGACACTTTACGCACATGCGTTATGCCAAGTTTTCTCAGGACAAGACACTAATATTTCTTACCTAGTACATCTTACGTACGTATTTTATATATAATTGTTGTTGTATATCACGGTATGGTTCCGCATCCATGCAGCTAATTCATATTTAACAGCGAAGTAACATGTACAAGTCAGTGTGTCTATGGCACTAAAACTAAATTGTGTCGCATAAATTGTTTTACAAGGAAAAGGCATTTTTTACAAAAACATTTATTTTTACAAGGAATTTCGAATTTCAGTGTGAACAAAAATAGGAACACTGTGAATACGGTTCCAGTGATGGATTTGCATTTCGAACAAATCCGGGTTTTTGTGATTGATTTGTTTTTCATTCTGATAGACATTGTGGTCCAATTTTAATAAACACGTGTATTGAAAGAAGTTTTAATCGGCCTATAAGCATTATTTAATAGCACGCAAATATGTTATGGTGCAGCATTTCATAAAGGGAAGCAAACGGGTATTAGGTGTTTTTTTTTGGTCATACGTACATACTGAAGCGAGATATCTCGATTTTAACTGTGAATTCCTAAAAACAAAACTGTCCGATAAGACTTGACTAACATCTTCTATTTGTTTGCTTTCCGGTTTGATAACTGAACATATGTGTGATTGGCAATTAGCATGTTTCTACGACCATCCCAGTTACCTTTGATTCAAATGGGTAACTGTGCACTTGAAAAAAACCCGCAGTAAACCAACTATCGCAGGAAAATTGTGAGTTTGTTAAAGCCCTAGTCCCATATAAGCACGGATGGACACGGTAGTCCCGAATCGCAGCGGATCACACCGGATCAAGAACCAGAACAAAACGGGACGATCCGTGGCCTTTTGGGATTTTTGACTGTCGACGGTATTCCAAAGACCATCAGCCCGATGACAACAAGGCATCCACACGGACCAAACCCGGCAGCAGCACGCCATCAACACAGCACCCAAGCGGACTGTCCCGGGCAGTCACGGAAGAGCTACGGATCTACACGACAGGGACACGGAAAAACATGGACCAACACGGCATGCACACGGACCAAACCGGATAAACCACGACAACGACACGGACTAACACGGCATTCATACAGACCGAACCCGATCTGCGCCAGACCGAAATTAACTTGTATAAAAGCATGTTTATTTTCGGTGATTCCAAACAGTCAGCAATCAAATCTCAAAAGTGTTGCCTCTTATACATATATAAAACGTCGAATTTCCACCAAACATGAAGCGTATTGTCAAAGCGCGTCTTCCAGTTCTCAACAGATTGTCACGAGCAGCATCCGCTACCGATGAAGAACAGCACCAACAAGGAGAAACAAGCTCGAGACCCAGATCATTACATTTACAAGCAGATCAACACCAATCAACACCACATCTAATCAGCTTGTCCTCAGTCGTCATCTTATCGCCCATGTTGTATCGTCGGTAGCACAGGAGACAAGCGTACATCTGCCGTCACGGTCCTTGAAGGACAGGGGTCTGAATTGTGTTCCCGCACTGTCAAGGACGCACACGGACAACCAAGGCATAAATACAGTTGTCCCCCGACCCTATACGGCTTTCAACGGACCCCACACTGCAGCTACACGGACCATCCCGGATGGTCACGGATCAACACGGTAGTTTTGAACTTCCAAAAACTTCCGTGTTGGCCTCCCGGAGCGCCAATGCCATTCCCGGGCGTCATAGGACCTACACGGATCGACACGGAGCTAAACGGCGGCTACACGGTTCACATGCCGGATCATCCGGGATATGAACCGTATTGGTTCGACATCTCTATGAGACTTGAGCTTTTACTGACCGACCTGCTATGACTCAACTACCGTAGAAAACTACGTTAAACCCAAACTCTCAATCAAGACATCAACCTTGAGCGACTGCAACTCTTTCAGTGGATACGTCTGCGTATTCGCTAGCGTGTCGGAAATCTCCTCTCTAGATATCTCCAAACCGTCAGCGAGCTCTTCAGGAAACGTAATTTTGTCTGCCACCATAGCTAGAAATTCGTCGGACATCGGTTTTCCAAATCCTAGAAAGGTATACTTTTCATTTTACTTATAATTTACGGTACACTAAGATCACTATTCGATATCGGTATGTGACTTTTTGTTCCCTCAGATTTCACTCAATAAGACGAATTTCTATTCACATCTAAACTGACTTACATTCTTCATGTATAAAATGTAATACGCAGTTTAAAAGTGTTTATTGCATTCTAAGTTTGAACAGAAATACTATATATTGGAAAATATGTTTTAAATAAACACACAATTACAACAGGCTCGTAGAAATTTGGTAAACCCTAACACTGTGCAATATATGACTGCCTGTTGGCGAGAGAGAAACAAGCAAGACAAATATTAACATTTATACAAATAAAGCCCCACGTTTAGCATTATAAATACGTATAACAGGCAGTTATAGCAAAATACGAAAATCTTAAAAGTATTTTCAACTATGCACTTACTAGGTTGAATTAGCAAATCGTATTCATAGGCGTCGGTCAACCAATTGCAAAGAGGATTCTTCTTATTGATTGGGTCATTTTTCCTGAAAAAGTCAAATTAGAATTATGTTTAAAAAGAACAACTTAATATTTGCAAACTACTACTACTACAACTACTACTACTACAACTACTACTACTACTACTACTACT
The DNA here is from genome assembly GCF_020536995.1 of Dreissena polymorpha. Lineage (NCBI taxonomy): Eukaryota > Metazoa > Mollusca > Bivalvia > Myida > Dreissenidae > Dreissena > Dreissena polymorpha. The sequence goes on from NC_068366.1 coordinate 21,603,216, forward strand.
ACTACTACTACTACTACTACTACTACTACTACTACTACTACTACTACTTCTACTACTACTACTTCTACTACTACTACAACAACTACTACTACAACTACTACTAGTACTACAACTACTTAAACTAGTACTCCTTCTTCTTCTACTACTACTACTACAACTACTACTACTACAACTACTACTACTACTACTACTACTACTACTACTACTACTACTACTACTACTACTACTACTACTACTATTACTACTATTACTACTACTACTACTACTACTACTACTACTACTACTACTACTACTACTACTATTACTTCTACTACTTTTACTACTACTATAAATACTTCTACTACAACTACTAATACTACAACAACTACTACACCTACTACTACTACTACTACTACTACTACTACTACTACTACTACTACTACTACTACTACTAATAATAATAATAATAATAATAATACTAATACTACTACTTTTAAAATTACTACTTTTCATAATCATCATCATTATCCAAGTCACACTGTCATTTCAGTAATTTGTGCTTCTGAAAGGCCGTTATTTAAACATTTTACCAACGCAGCAAATCTCTCAGCAGGTTCATAACGAGATGTGTCAGCCTGGAGCGTTTCAGTGCAATCAGCAGATCAGGCAGTCCTCGATTAGGATTGTTGCGATGTTTGTCCCGCCATTCAAACAGCAACTTGAACAACAAACAAAAATGAAAGTTGTGCTTCCGAGTTGGTTTTTATTCAGAATATGATAATTTTACAATCATGTGATAACTTTTAATTTTTCCAACACTTTGCTCCATAATGTTTGGAGTAACATTATTTTGCTTTTAATATAAACATATTAAACATATTATACAATACAACCCACTTTAAAAGCTGACCAGTGAATATCATAATATAGATATATTATTCATATCACAGTTTAAGTGTTGTGTTTCGTTATTATTTCGGTTTCACTGCAAGCATATACGTAGGGACTTCAATATATTAAATACCGTGCTATACACATAGTATGCTAGTACTCGTCTAAAAAGCACGCGATGTTTTGACATTGTGAGCAAATATAAAGAATTTCAATATATTGCATTCCTAGACTTATTTAGATATGTTACATACCGTAACGGACACATACAATTATATTGCCCGTTTCAATATCGGTGCGAGGAAATACATATTTGTACCGATAACATACCCCATTGACCAAGGAGGAGACATCACCACGATAATGTGACATCATCCTCTCGATTGTCTTGAAAGGGATGTCAATTAGGAGAAGCACTTTCCACCATACGCCTTCAGTTTCTATCGCATGCTGGATTTCCATCATGCGTGCGTACGACAGGAACGCTGCAAAAGATAGAAACTGCAGAAACTTTACCAATAAAGTCACTGGTTTCCAAGGAAGTCATTATTTGCCACGGAAGTAGTTGGTTTATCAGGGAATCACGTTCCCGGGAAGGGAAAGAAACATGTTTATGAGGTGATTAGTTGATGCTTTTCATTAGTTTTCAAAATTTGTTTCTGTGTAATCCTATGTTATATTTTGTAAATGCTGTATTTTGGGCCGGTGGCCTATATTACTTAATAAACATGTCTATGTCTATGTCCTATGTCTCTGAGAAACAGTACTGATGATAACGATATAATGATAACAGTTGCTTAAAAAGTGACATATTTTAAAGGAAGTTTTTTTAAATCGTGAAAGAATTTAACAGACAAACTCCTCGCAGTGTTGCCTTCCGTGGGTGTCTGGAAGAAAACCGGACTTCATTTATATTGAATTTATTTTATGGAAATCCGTGTGGTGGTTTTCTTCATAACCGAAATATTTAATATATGGTTACCAGTAAACATGTAAAACAATATACAAAGGAATAATATTTTAATCGAACATCATCACGCGGTGTTTTATGGCGACATTGATATACAGCTCTGCTCGCAACCAGTCATATTCTGCGTATATAATGGCACTCGCTTTATATATACATAGAATTCATACACATTCATAGGACACAGTACTTACATTGACTGTCCATCTCGGACAACATCTTCGGGTCGAATTTGATCAATGATAGTTTTGCCGATACAACTTTGCTTTCATTGGACTTAAGGTCAGCTACACGTGTGCTGCTATTTTGATCTGGTTTTTGATCATCATGTATCAAATGTATGTGAATTGTTTCCTGCATCAGTGGTTCGTTCCCTGGAATAGTAACTCGAACCATTCTTGGAGTGTCAACTTTCCGGTGAAACTCCACAATTGTTTCGTCCTTTTCATCTTCGAAACTAATGCTATCGCTTGCAATACGGAACTTTTGTTTCGTCTTTACTTTCAATTCCTGGAAGGCCGGTTCTTTGTGGGCAGTGTGATTTTGATAACCATCCGCCGTGAGTTCTTCCAGTTTTTCGCTGAAAACCTCCTCTTTACAACACATGATCTTGACATTGAATGAATTCGACGTGCCGATTCTTCGCGAGGCTACAATAAACCCCACGGTGTGTTCCTTGCGACGGGACTTTCGAAATACGCGACTCAGTTGAGACTGTAGACTTGCAATACTGCCCAATGATGACACGGAATTACTGGACACTGTGGAGGCTTGTCTCTCTATTGCAGCTTTTCTTCAAAAGGAAAAAGCATACGTTTGGGACAATTCACGCATACACGTTCACGTTATTTTAACGAATAAACATTGCATATTTAGCCGATAAAAGAATGACCGAAATAGTCATGTGCATAACACGATTGTCGCTGTAGACCATTACACCGGCAATGCTACGCATAGAACACTGTGATGTGCATCATGATTAGTAAAAAAGACATAAAAAATAAAATCGATTTCAAATTAACAACTACAATATCTATAATATTGCAAGATACAATAAGTGTTCTTCCTATATTTTATTTTGATATAATGATAATAATAATAATAATAATAATAATAATAATAATAATATAAGAAAGTTCTATTAACACGGTTTGTTATAAATATGCCATGATGGAGTTGTTTTCATTTGCACTTTAGAGGGCGCACACATACTACAAGTGAACAAGTAATGAAAGCTTTTCAATTATGTCTTAATTATAAGACATCGTGTTAATATAACTATATAGTTATGATAATCGATGGCTTTGAGTAATGTTCATAGCTCATTTTCACAACTAATCCTTTCCACATCTCCTCGATAACTGTCCCTTTCCACTATATGATATCAAATCATGATACCCTCCGGTAAACAAATCTGTAACTTAAAAATATTTATTCCATACTTACATCAACCTCCGCGTAGAGAAATGACTCGTTCCGAGCAAAGCTCGATATCAAATCACTTCCGATATAACCTACCACGTGATGATAGCTGAGCCTCTTGGTCCCATAATGGGATCTTATAGTATGAAATGCGTGGATAAATGTTCCCGTTGTTATTTCTACTTTTTAAATTCAGGTATGTGTTATATTATTAACCTAAACTAATACACAAAATGATACTACTTTTCATCATAAAATACTTAAACAAAATACACAATCCTTCCAGATCTGGAAGGATTTTCTTGGCATGGCAGTGGTTATCGGCAGTAGCTGTGTGGAGTTTGTACTTACATGGAGAACGAAGAAACATGGAAGACCACCCTGCCATCAATGATGGTGTGTGGGCTTTGAATTTGCTCCCATGCATCTGGACCTTCATTCTCGTCCTTCTGGTTCATGGTAAAGAGCACTATTTCTCCTCCTTTATAGTTTGGTGGTAAAGGAATCTATTGTGAATAAAGTTGACAATACTAAAGTTTAATTTAATTCGCACGCTTTTACTAAAAATTCTTACATTTGAAAGTATTAAGTATTAAAGTTTTAAGTATTAAAATCGCGACAGTCTTTTTCTTAATTGTATATACACTGGCAAATTTGTGTGAAGCTTTACAGGGCTATTTTTATGTTTGTTTTATTATATATTATATATTTGAAATAATTCCATAATCGAACCTAACTATACACGACTAATCCACTTAATAGATTAAGACTACATAAGTTTTTTATCACGGTGAATTTGGGTAAAATTATTCAAATAAACAGCCCCTCCATTGGTTTAGTAAATTGATCCATCGTAAAATGTCCTATCTGTAGCTACATTATTTTATCTCATGTGGCTTATCAACAGTTCGCTAAACCGTTTTATCTACATCTGTTCCTTCAGAATTACCGATTGAGTCGCGATCCCAGCGGCTTGAAAAATTCTTACAAATGAAGGTATTAAGTATTAAAGTTTAAAGTATTAATATCGCAACAGTCTTTTTCTTAATTGTTTATACACTGGCAAATTTGTGTGAAGCTCTACAGGGCTATTTTTATGTATGTTTTATTATATATTATATATATAGAATAATTACATAATCGAACCTAACTATACAAGACTAATCCACTTAATAGCTAAAGACTACATAAGTTTTTTTTATCACTGTGAATTTGAGTAAAATTATTCAAATAAACAGCCCCTTCATTGGTTCAGTAAATTGATCCATCGTAAACTGTATTATCTGTAGCTACATTATTTTCTCTCATGTGGCTTATCAACAGTTCGCTAAACCGTTTTATCTACATCTGTTCCTTCAGAATTACCGATTGAGTCGCGATCCCAGCGGCTTGCCAGTCCACATACGTGGTATTTTGGAATTGTGGCAGTGAGATAAATACAGAAGCTTACCTTTACGGCTACTGGCTGCATTATGTTGGGCTCGCTTGCCTCTATCGCATAGAAAGCCGACACCGATGCTATATCGTTGCACTGTGTCATGACCTTGTCAAAACTGCTGTCTGTAGGGACGTCTGTAATCTATACGAAAAATGAAAGTACTTTTAAATGAGTGAGATACTTATGGCATCGAATCAGTTCCTATTTTATAGTTCTCAAGTCCTAGAAATTATACATTTCATGCACGCCATATACACACAGTTTTCTGTTAAATATATTTTTTGTGCATTTTGGTAATGCATCATCAGGAAGTTAGACACCTTTTCCTGAGCGCTAGAGCAAATGCAACACTTCGTAAACGAGTCTCTCTTTTTTATGTTTATATCAAGGGCTATGCCACCGAAAGAAACATATCGTCCTCATTTGTATTCAATGGTGTATATTTTTTAATGTACGATCACTATTAATTAAGAGTGCATGACCAAAGAATACATCATATTGTTATGTTTTAGTTTTGATATATACAACAAAATAGAAAAACTATCAACAGGACATACCTCTACAGACAAAGTGACATCCTTCTCAAAAGTACCCTTCGGAATGTCTAGTTCGACCCTTTCGTCTACCGTCGATTTGATGACTGCACACTCCTCGCCAACAGTGAATGTCTCAACCTTAGGCCTTGACACGATGATAAAAGAATCCATTTCCGTAATATCCAGGGATATAACGCAGTGAAACATCTGAAACAAGGCTTTAATGTTGGTATGAAGAATTCTAACACGGCACGTGCCAAATTTCATATAAACAAAGAAGAACATCGTCTATGGGTTTTACTGCAATAATTATGGGCGGAGCTTATACACTGAAAGCACGCGCTGTAACTAAACAAAACATGCCGATACATTTTCCACCAGCGTAATAATCCGGTTTGGCTGTTATTGAGGGCAGAGATCTGATCGACAGAACAGGCGAAAGTTATTGTTATGGGCGGAACTTCACATGAAAAAGTACACAAGAAAAATAAGAAACATTGTATAAATCTTTAGTAAAAACCGTGTTAGAATTTAACTAATTCTGTCGACAACAAACTATAACGTACACGAATTATTTCTTAAATGAACATTTGCCTCATAACTACTGAAGTCTCTAAACCCACACGAGAATACGAGGGTTAACTGTATCCTTGTATGGATATCAATACAACCATTAATGAGGTATTTCGCGGGCGCATAAATAACTGAGGAGCTCAATACAGAACTCACGCTAAGTTATTATTCGCATATTTTATCAAGTTGAGTTATAAACAAAAATGTAGAAGCATTATATAAGAAAATTTTCTTGTATTTGTTAATCGCATTTCAGTGAAACATAAAAAAACGGGGTCAAGATGTCCTTACAAACGAAATAATACCTCGTTTTCCTCCGTGACAGTCTTAACTGGATATTCTTTCCCAGTGTTCGCTTTCAATACCACCTCCTCTTTTGCACTTGGGGGCGACAGAATCGGAACTTTGATGTCAACAACAGTTGGCTCACTGACTCGGCTAAGTTTGTAGGAAAACGCATCGCTGCATATGTCTTCGGTTTCAGTCAGATCTAAGAAAAAACAATTAATGTTGTATTCAATTGTGTTAAGAGATTTAAGTTGATGAAAAATAAATGTGATGTAACATAATTATCGTCAATATTTAACCGTGCATATAAAATGCTTTCTTTTCGTAGGTCGAATGTTGAAAGGATGAGCGATCACTTACTGATTTCGTGAGATTAAGCTATACCTTTAATATACATGAATAATGCCACTCAATAAAAATCATCAGGTCTGACATTCATATGAACACCCGTTATATAAGACGAATGACCTATTGCGTAAACAATACTCGTTAATGCAAAGCTTAGAGGGTTTAGATGTACCTGCCACTCAACCTAAATGTACAATCATACGTACAGTGCGAAAGAAACTTGAACATGAAACTAATTGAAAAAAAAATCCGTTATGGATAATTAAGCAGCACAATTCATTGTACTGCAAACTAAAAACTAGGTTTTATAAGGTAAACTCCATATTTGATTAAGTTTAATATTATGCTTTTGGGAAAGATATGTGATTCGAAAGTATAGCTCGTAAAACGAATGCTTTTGGCAGACATAGTCAACATAAAAAACAAACATATATCGTTAACTAATTAAATACGCGCAGCGATAATACAGGAGCTCGTGCCTGTGTATAACCATTGAGTAGTTAAATGTTAATACGATATAAGTGTATTATATTGTATTGCAGTTTAATTTGATTCGTATCGATATGCGTTTAGTTTGTATGTAAACATAAGGTTTAATGAATATTTCTTGACCAATTGTGAAGTAGCGAGCTTATTTACACCGGTTTAAACCACTAAATGCTTTTGTATTGGCTGTTCCAATACGATGACTCCAGTTGTTGTCATGTTATTGGGTTTGTTTCGTATGTGTGTGTCTTGTCCATGGCATACGTATGGTGTCTCACTGTTTGGCAAGGGGTTCATTGCCAGAAATAAGCGACCGTATTATATATTAAGGTTTCTCTCCTGCTGTGGCAACTTAAGTTTCACTTCGTATTTTACGTATTTTTAATATTGAATTAATAAACGATAAAACATGTTATCGACTATACTGAAGCGATCGCCGATATTGTCCGATGTTATCCGAAATATTGTCATTTTGAAGCTACTCGGCTCTGCCTTAGTTTCGGTAGCAAGTGGATCCTCCGAGGCGGGTGTATCTTTATCCGTAATTGTCTGGCTTCTGGTTACGACAAGTCCGATGTTAGCAAATGCTGTTGGTTTGTTATATTCTACTTCGTTGATTTCGACACCGCAAACACCTCTACAAACCAAATTGACGTAAGAACATTTCAAAGGACTGCATAGCTAACGAAACTCTCTTTATATATATATATATATATATGGCTTAACAATATAAAATGTTTTCGACAAAGTTAATTAAACGAACTCTCTTTAAATATAAAGACATTTTAATCGACAACGTGGTTTCCTAAATATATCCTTCAAGCCAACACATCTCCTTTTTGAACACCAAAAGGTACTGACAAATCTTTTTATGGAATCTCAGTATTGAGTTTATTACAAATATGACTTAAACGAGGAGACTATAATTTTATTTTTCAAGAAGTCGATATATATTTTATTTACATTTAATAAAGGCATGGAAAGAACACTTTACGTAGCAAAATAAATCACTATTCAGAATAACATGTTTGAAAGACTCGTAGTATTTTTAATTCTTATAAAACACGAAAAGTAAAGAAATGTTTTGTACCCATTTTGGCTATTCCTTGTATACGAGGACACCACTAGAATATCTTGAAGTGATTCGTTTTTGCAAATGTCCATCGCAGATTTTCCACTCTTCAAACGTTACATAAAAAATACTTAATGAATTGCAAAGCAGCAGCAACGAATTGTACATATTATCTCATCGTTAAATTGGGCTTCTAAATTATTTGTGTTACAATGTATCTTTGTTTAAAGTACCACATAACAACTTGTATGTCAATTTTGATGGAAATAGTGGATCCGAAATATATAATAAAATACCGGCATTTTAATCTCTAAATCTATAACTAAATAACCGTACGTAATAAAAACCCTTTACACCATGACCTTAACACTATTTATTGTTTATGTCTAGTTGTTCAACAATTCCTACATTGCTGATTATTCTGATTTTATCAGTGCCTTGCAAAATGTGATGCTCTGTTTGTCGATAAACGTTCAATGACCGAATCAATCAAACACAACTATGTTGTAAATGAATTTACCAAATCTTTTTTCTCTGGATCGGCGCCATAATGGACCAATTTCTTTACCAGCCCCTCAGGGGTGAAATTAGATTTACTCGCCAGAGCCATGTGAAGAGGCGTGCGGCCTGTTCGCTAGATAAATAAAGTAATGGAAAGATGTACTTCCTGACGTCAGATAATATTGCCCGAAGAAATTAAATATTGTTAGCATGTTTCTTTTTGCGCAAAAGTAAACAAATAGGAATTCTGGTTAGAGTCAAGCAGACTGTTGTTAGATAATTCAATAGAACGATGTAGTCCTTCTCATCAGATGATAATATGAAACGCCGTAAACATTCTGGTCTTCATTTTTCTTTGCGTGAATGTAAACGTATTAACTGTGAGAAATTCTGGCTAGGGTAATGCAGAATTTGCAGGACAATCAATGTTCCGGAATAAAGATCCGATGTTTGCATTACTGTTTGGCACACATTTCTCATCCAGTAACAAAGCAGACATTTCATGTATATACAAGTTCCAAGATGATTGTGAGGACATTGAACATAACTCTCAAAATGTCAAACATATATGTTTTTCTTTTAAAAAGACACCCTTAACTTGTTCAAACAATTATAGGGATTGTGACTCTTTACAAACTACAGGCATACATCGCAAATATCAAAATAATAATAAATATATAATGCAAAATAATCTTATTTAACTAAAAGAAATCTCTTAGTAAAAGTGATACCCACTTTGTCGACTGTGTTAGGCTCTGCTCCAGCCTCACAAAGCAACTCCACGGCGCAAATGTGGCCGTTCATCGAGGCGTAGTGGAGGGGGGTCAGGCCAATCTGCCAAAAGAGTAGCGTTAAAGACGTTCATTACATCGGGTGCAATAATATGAATAACTTTAAGACTATCATTCCATCGCGAGCATCAATTTGTCAAAACGAGTAACGTTAGAGACGTTCATTCCATCGGTGCACCAATCTGCCAAAAGAGTAACTTAAAGATGTTGATCCCATCGGATGCATGGGGTTACCATAATGTCGTTTAGATACGCATAATGTTTTGGAATAAGACATGTCGACACTTTAAGTATTGTACGGAATTATTGTTATGTTTTAAGAGTAGTTACCCATGAGCAATGGATAAGTTGTTTTTCGGTATACTTCTTTTGAATTTGCATGGGCATCATAGCGGCATTTTAACAGTATGAACGTCGCGAAGACGAAAATTTTATTGAATTATAAAAGAAAACTGAATCACTGAGATTATTAAATAATGGTAATTGTCAACGATTAGATTTGCTTTTTCACTAACGCATTATAGCTGCATCATTAAGTTAGTACTTGATTAATTAAAAAAAATATTCTAAAAACAAACTACTTGCAGTAAAAGAGACATTTACGTTTGGAAAGCATGGTGTCTAATCGAGAGCGTTTGATTGCGTATATATCGTACAGATAAACACGTTGCATCGTTCAAGATAATGTAATGATAATTTACTTGCAATACAATCTATGGAAGGATGCAGTGTAACTGGAAAATTTTATAATATCGGTCGTTATTCGGTATTTGTATAATATTAAGGGCTTACGGCTGAGTTAAATTATGTAAATGCACATCTTTCCGAGTTGTTTTAGTATCATATACAAATATTGACCCATTAATTTTTATAATATGTTTGTTCGTGGTCAATATCAATTATGTAGTATTATTACAAATAGTTGTACAACATACCTTATCAACTGCGTTGAGGGCTGGTTTGTGTGCAAGGAGCTTGTTTATACAGTCAACATAGCCGGATATGCACATATGATGGAGAATAGTCTTGCCAAGCTGATTAAATAAATTAAACGTGTATGTTAATCTTATTTAAAAAAAAGAGTAAATATAATTTTTGTATTGTATTGTGTTGCCTTTACTTCTTTGAAGCGATTGAAAGTTATCTTACGCCTATAGGCAGGTATGGCAAGCGGTTCGACGCATAATCCCAAGAAATTAGGTTTCTCATGAGAACCTAGGTTTTCAAATGAGAACCTATGTTCTTATGAAAACCTAGGATACCAAACGAGAACTTAAGTTCTCAGAATGAGAACCTAGGTTCTCATGAGAACCTAAGTTCTATGTGTCTATGAGAACCTAGGTTCTCATGAAAAACCTAGTTTCTCATGAGAACCTATGTTCTCAAGCGTAAGCTAAGGTTTTCAAATGAGAACCTAGGTTCTAATGAAAACCTATGTTCTCATGAGAACCTAGGTTCTCATGAGAAACCTGGTTTCTTGGGATTTCATAAACCTAGTTTTTCATGAGAACCTAGGTTCTCATGAGAACATAGGTTCTCATGAGAAACCTAGTTTCTTGCGATTATGCGTCGAACCGCTTGCCAAAATTAACCTCCAGTTGTCTCCAATTGCTTGGTACACGCTGGCGGCATATGTGTAGAATGATAAGCAATAGACGAGAAACAGTGAATGTTACTCCACAAGAACATTTTTTGAACAATGTTCAGACAATGCTAAGTAATATTCAACGAACCCTGCAGGAAACTTCTCGAGGAATGAAATAAGTAAAGTAATCGGTCGACATGGGTCTGAACACGTTAATAAAAAAATAAACTGTTTATGAAATACATCTTTAATTGTTAATATTATTTTGAAACTAAAAATTGAAACAAATTCAGATCAGTCGTTACATAATACATTGTTACAGCATTAAATGAGTTTCAGATATTCAGTTCCCTTGTTCGGGCCTCAAACGACTGTACGGTACAGTTTTCTATTTTAAGTATGGCTGTGATATAGTAAGCAATCATTATGGTATAAATAAAAGTTTTATCTCTATTGATAATGTGTAATAATGTATTATTCAATCGTAATATATCGGCAACACTGAGAGAAAAACTTATACACTAAAGACTTTGCAAACATATTTAACTTGAGATATCTGCAAAAATAAAGTTCTTAACGGCGTGTTTTCATTCTGTCTAGCCCGTGTGTAATCATATGTGAATCCCATTGATCCTGCGCCCTGAATAATATGTGTCCCGTATTCCAAACGAGCAAGTTTACGCCGTCCGACGCGTTCTCAGAGAACCTAGGTTCTCTGAGAACCTAGGTTTTCAGAGAACCTAGGTTCTCAGAGAACCTAGGTCCTCATAATGAGAACCTAGGTCCTCATAATGAGAACCTAGGTCCTCATAATGAGAACCTAGGTTATCATAATAACCTATGTTCTCTGAAAACCTAGGTTCTCAGAGAACCTATGGTTCAAAAAATGAAAACCACGGATATGGCAAGCAGTTCGACGCATAATCCCAAGAAACTAGGTTTTTCATGAGAACCTAGGTTCTCATTATGAGGACCTAGGTTCTCTGAGAACCTAGGTTCTCATGAGAGTCTAGGTTTTCAAATGAGAACCTAGGTTCTCATGAAAACCTAGGTTCTCATTTGAAAACTTGGGTTCTTGAAGCCATGTGCAATTTTCAAGCGAGAACCTAGGTTCTCATTCTGAGAACCTAGGTTCTCGTGAGAAACCTAGTTTCTTGGGTGTATGCATCGAACCGCTTGCCATATGCAGGTATATCATCTGAACATCAGCGCTACGATAACAGAGAAAAACTAGGGCCAAGTGCGAGAGGTAAGTTCTTTAGTGTGTTTTTTATCTACATCCTTCATGGTAGTTTTTGAAACACATTACATGGTTAAGTTATTATATTATATATCCTTTTGTATTGTAAAGAAGCAATATCACGACAGAACGGTAGATGTTTCCCCCTAAAAGAAAATTATATCGGAAAACAGAATGAACTGGATGATCAGTACGTATTTCATCGAAATCAAAATACGTCGAAATATTGCAAGAACATGTTAGATTTTCAACCATGTAGAGTATTGAATGAAATAGACACGGAGATCACGAAGATACTCCTAACAAATGGTTATTCTTTTGCATTTTGAAATAAAAAATCAAAATAGAATTATAACTTCTAAATGTATAATTCAATAATTCTAAGAAATGTGGCACTCTGGTATGGTGTAGACTGGCAATAGTACCAGTGTAGTTACAAGGAAGCAGACTTCGATAGGAATGTATACACAATGTAATCATAATCATATTTTACTTCCATACAGAAATTGTTCTTCATTGCCTGCTAACAAGAACATTATTCCATAGCGAAGTTATCATTGTTAGTTCACTGAAAGGAATGCGTAATATCTGTTACAAAGTTTGCGGCAATCGGGAACACAAGTGCCATTGTAATTAAGATGATCGCTAAAATAAGTGTCCTTGAAAATGTGACACCAGACTCTTTAAACATTTGAATGTTCTCAAAAACGTTAGCGAATTTCAGCATTAATATGTTGTAACAATAATAGACATATTGATACTTTTATTTGAATAGTAAATTCGATCTTGAATTATGTCTAAGTATTTTTTTATTTTGTTGAAATATGTACTGACATCTAGTCATATATGCTTATTTTCGATAGAATTTGCTCGTGTTTGTGTTCATGAAATCCCTTAGTTCTTTCCCGAATGTCTTTCTCCGCAATACGAAGCGCTTTACCATTTATCGCCCAAACAATTTTCCTTGTCTGAAAACCAAATGAGTAAATCATAAATGCAAACAAATTGAAGAACTCGCCTCTCGCGCATGGCTATTGTTTTCTCTGTAATTGTAGGTCAATCAGTATATCGGAGTATCCTGATGACCGGCGTGGTAGGATGATGTGGAATTTTGTTTGGGGTTGAGCAAATGAATTAATTACACTCTTTATTTCTTTCCTAATGTCAGCTTAAAAAATATGATTTAATGTTTGGTATGGTTTCCTTGCAGCAAACGGCAAACATGTTACTGCTTTCAAAGCACAAAAACAAATACATTATTTAAAACCGATTAAGATTTTACCTAGTTGACTGAAAATATGTTCTTGAAAGTTAGAACATGTACTGGTGTGCTCTCTTACCTCGTCTTTTTTGTTGACATGCAATGACTTTGATGCAGCCAGTATTTGGGATGCATATCTTTCTTGGCGACATTTAATAGCTCTCCACAACTATAACATAAAGTTCAGACAGTAAAAACAATTTAATCATATATTATAGTTCAATGATTTATACTAATAAAGACTTTAATAGATATTACACTCACTTTACACAATGTTGCAGTATTCTTAATAGAATTCTTAATACATAAATTATTATATTATGCGATCACCATTAGCCTCGAAAACCGCTTGAAACTTATATATACGCGCTGTTCGACAATTAACATGCAGTTCGAGAATGCAACAATTTGACAATCGTATCACAGTTTTATAACTATATTTGAGGAGATTGTATAAGAAATATAACACAATCGTACGGCAGATGTATTGGGCCCAATGCCTTTTGAAGTAAACGTTTCATCCTTGGGCGATGTTTCTGATTCAAAAGGATCCGCTAAATCTGCGTTGAAGTCCGATTCATCATGCCTGTCCGCGTCATTCTGAAAAAAAAACGTACCATCTGCGATGTAGTCTGGTCAACATACAAGTCCGCGTCATTCTAAATCAAAGTACTGACAGTACTGGTGTGACGATGCTTTTGAGAGGATGGATATAAAAGCATCAAGTTAAGTTTATCTACATCACCACAATCACCACAATTGTGTATGTTGGTACGAAAAAAAAATTTGGTACAAAAAATTTGCGAAAAAAATTTGGGTATGAAAAAAATTTGGGTACGAAAAAAATATTTGGGAACAAAAAAATTGGGACCGAAAAATTTTTGGGTACGAACAAAAAAATTGGGATGAAAAAAAAATTGGGTACGAAAAAAAATTGGGTACGAAAAATTTTAGGTACGGAAAAAAAATTGGGGGAACGGGAAAGTAGTACCTGTGGGGAACTTGACCCACACTCGCACATTTTCGACCCTTTCCGTCAAATATCAGATAAGTTCCTCGAAGGCAAAATTATGAATACACATTTCGGAAGCGGTAATGCGGTCCTACCTACGCGCGTCAAAATGTAAGCGAAATATGTACACAAGTCTGTCAGGAATGATTGAATTAACGAAGAAAATCGTGTATTGATGTAAGTTTTTTTAAGAAATGTGCAGACAATATATTAAACAAGAGCTGTGTTTGTGAAACACAATGCCCCCTGCTGCGCAGCTTTGAAGCCATATATTTTATCTTTGACCTTGAAGGATGACGTTGACCTTTCACCACTCAAAATGTGCAGCTCCATGACATACACATGCATGCCGAATATGGAGTTGCTATCTTCAATATTGCAAAATTTGACCTTTGACCTTGACCTTGAAGGATGACCTTGACCTTTCACCAATCAATATGTGCAGCTTTATGAGATACGCATGCACGCCAATATTGAAAAAGTTATGGCCAATGTTAAAGTTTTCGGACAGACAGACAGACGCTTTATATTTGACATTTGACCTTGAAGGATGACCTTCACCTTCACCTTTCACAACTGAAAATGTGCAGCTCCATGAGATGCACATGTATGCCAAATATCAAGTTGCTATGTTCAATATTAAAAAAGTTATTGCCATTAAAGTTTTCGGACGGACGGACGGACGGACTGACACACTGACTGACTGACTGACTGACAGTTCAACTGATATAGGCCACCCTACCGGGGGCATAAAAAGCAATGGCGATATTTTTCTCAGCCACATAATTGTTAATAGTTTGATATCACAAAATGAAAGTGAAAGTAGAACTGTCAAAAATGACAACCTGTCAACGTGTTGTTTTTGCTGGCACGAGAGGGCGATTACACTCAATGTGTTCAAATTTTGACCATAGGCTTTGTCAATGACCTTTATAGTATGGGTAGCTTTGATATTATTTGTTGCTATCATGTACCTGCATGATTGTGTATATGTTTACAATACACAAAGCATAAATAATGATATAAATATACTGATTGAGCTTATAATAATCTGAGAACTATAGCCAGGTCAATTAAGGACTTAAAATACAATTTTGTGTCCTGATTTCATGAAGTAATGACCATGCATGGCCTAGATTTCAAATTCAAGGCCCTGGTGTGACACATTGGTAGCATTACCGTTGAACTGTTACCAGGCTTATGAAATTAGTTTTTATTGAACTATCTAAGGAAATCTAAATCAGGCACTGATTTTTCTTGTTTTAATACAGTCATAGATCAGTTGTGGCCTCTGGGTAATGACCAATTTTTGCTTACTTGTCACACCCTTAAAACTTTCCACACGTCTATAATAGCAAATCTGGATTTAGGTGATCTTCAATGGTACATTTAAACTTTAGCTCTGTTACAAGAGTGCTGGTAAAGTCCAGTCACATATTTAAATCTATGCCATGTCAAAATCAAAGTGTCAAAGACAAATGAAAGATGCGTTCATTAATTATTGTCCAGTTGTTTACTACTGCTGTAAGTTTTTATATAATATGACTGATGAACATCATGTGAGAGAAAATTCACATTATCATTGTATATCAGGTTTAGCAGCCTTTTAGATAACAAAGTATGCTAGTTTTCAATGTCGCTTCTGGGGATCAAACCCGTAGGGCTTTTATGAAGATTCTGAAATTTTCGATTTTATCGAGAGCAACCAAACCGAAAATTAAGTCAAATATTGCCGACTCGGTTTTTTGAGTCGGTTCATGAGGGATAATGGAGCTTGATTGGTCATTGTCGGCTCTGGTACTACTTACATGTACCCCGGGTACTCTTAAGTATACCTACATGTACCCTGGATACTCTCAGTATACTTACATGTACCCCAGGTACGGTAAATAAACGTAATTGTACTCGGTCCATATTAGACTGTACCCGAGTTGTATTCGCGCCCAAAATCCGATGTCGTAAAACGCGCAACCGATTATCTTAAACACACTTCTCTTCAAAAAACACTGCATCAACATGCTTTTTGAGTATGTGTTCCGAAAATATAGAGGCCAGTCTACAGAAAATTGACATAAATGTGTATATATAATTATTACAAAAAAAATAGTCGACAACGACTGATTTAGGGTTAAATTCCCGGGTACATTTTAGTATATTTACCGTACACGGGATACATGTAAGTATACTTAAGAGTACCCGGGGTACATGTACGTAGTACCCGAGCTGACAATGAACAATCGAGCGATACTGTAAGGTGCAACATCTCTCACGCCCCCTAGCATCGCCTTTAGCAGTATTCAATTCTCAACAGGAAAGTGCTGGAGTCATTGATCACGAGGGACAAGAAAAACAATTGATTAATGTTCGAAATAAATAATTTGCTTAATGACAATTCTATTATTTGAGCCAGGTCACAGGAAAAGCGCAGTCAAATCAGTATCCAATTAAATTATTTGTTATTGTCAGAAAAACGCTTTTAAGCAAACAGCTTTCAAGCAACTGCAGGCTGATCTAGATCCAAACTGGCCACAATCGCCTTAATGTCTCTTTTACTGTGACACAGTTCATTTAACTTTAAAATGATAAAAAGTACTAACACTAAAAAAGAGTACAAACCAGTAAAGAGTTTGAAATCAATGTTGAATTTCAGGACAGCTTGGTGATCTGCAAATCCCCGATGAAATGTTGGTATCGGGTATCATAGTCATTCAATAAGTCGCAAAATGCTCGAATACAATTTATAAAGCACAATGTGACTTATATTGATAACTAAAAATACCAGTATGCCAGTTTTGCCGTGTCAAGCTGTTACGATCCAGAAAGTCCTTCATTCACATCGAGTATATATCCTTCGAATTCCAACTATTGTTGTCATAAGCGGAGATTTAGTGAATAAATAATTCATATATCATAAATGACAGCTTCTAAATAGCGAAACAAGCCAATTTATGCAGTAAGAAAGTTTGAATCGAGACTCTCATGGGGGCGGCCATTGTTGAATGTTGAAACACGAACGACAACTCTGCTAGGAGAATGTTATCAATGACGAGCAATATCCTACGCAGTGGCGAATGCAAAAGGGAAGTAACTGAAAAATTGAGTTATCTCAATCGGACTGGCTCGGTCTTTTACATAGGTCGCCATTGTGAATTTTTTTTTATGGTTATCATACCTTGGTCGATGCTGTTCCAGCATCGTCAAAAAGTGCCGATTAGCGGACGTTTTTTTATGTGAAGACATGAATATAACTCCCTGGTTACCTTTCAGAGTTTTAGGAGTAGGAATTTGTTTCTTGCCAATTGTCCAATCAGGCGATGTATGTTTGATAAGTTAATTCACATTCATGTGATATTTGTTTGCTTTCAGCGTATTTCCGTGCATTATTTTTATAATTAAAATATAAAAATTCATATTTTCCTTAATTTTCCCCTAAGCTGTCAATCTGTTGCTGATATACGATGGAATAATGACATGAACAGAATTAATAATAAGTAATAATTGTTTTCCTCTTTATATATAAACATTTCCTGCCTACACTGAGCTTTCGGTACGTAGGTTCTTCCTTTGAACGAAAAATTCCATAAGCGAAAACTTTCATCCACGCTTTCACAAGAAGCCCCATTTTTCCAAAGCAATGCTTATCTGTTCACGCTCAATATCACTGAGCATATTCAATTTCAAAACGACCATAGATATTCTAAAACAGTTAAAATCAGTATAAAATAAACATAGGCAACAATACTGTGCCCATTACCGTTGCTTGGTCCCGAAGATTCTGCTCGTCTGGTGCAGCATCAAAATTAAACGGGTCGTTCTCATTTTGGAAATTCATCTGAAGGTCGTTTGTCCCGGGACTTGTAAACATTTAAAACCGTATACATCAATTATATCTATCATTAAGTTTTAAGTGTGATGGGCACAACGACAAAACTACATTAATGGGTTCATATTTATAGTTAAAAAATGCATGTAAGCCGGCTTGCATAATAAACAATGTGTGTGTAAGGCTACATTCAGTTATAATGCTTCATACACGACGAAAAATATAATAAATAAACGATTATTAAAATAGGTAGTTGTGTTGTTTGAGATCACATAATTATTAAAGCAACAATACGTTGTTCCACGGTTAAAAGTACCAATTACTATGAGCTGCGTCATGCGAAAATGGATCGTATGCTTTATGTGACCAGCGTAGCTCCATCCCGTCATAAGCACGCGCGCGGTCTGGGCCGGAGCTGCCTTGTCCGTTAAAGAGACTTCGAAATTTTACGTGACTTTATAGTGGACAGCATAGCTGCTGACCAGACTGCGCGACGGCCTAGCGCGGTCTAAAGCTACACGTCTCAATTATGGCATAAGATCCATTTTTGCATGACGCTGCTTTTTTAGGTTAATTGAAAATTATTGTTATATTATATTAAATTTATATAAATCAGACTAGCCTGTCATATTCATCCATTTCAATATCCATTTATTTTGAAGTGAGTATCACCTTTGGCTTTGATGTTAACCCAATTCAATCGTTCGTTGAATAAAATATTTATAAAACAATAACCACGTTAGTCAAACGAAATACTATCCTATAAAACAGCGATTATGATGATTACGTGTGTTGTTTTCAACTATTATTGGTTAGTAAAACAGTTGCGAAACTCTATCCGTTGAGTGTTTTCTAAATGAACAAAGAAATCAATGGCGAGGAAAGACATTGTTATGTCAGTCGTGACTAAAAATGACAATGCAATTCGATACAATTCTTCCGTAATCTAACTTCTTTTTATCAGTCAATTTTCTTTAAACTCTTCCTTTGGAACGCATGCTTGTAAAAAATAGCTATAACCCGATTACAAACACGTTGGAGCCGTTTAATTTAATCAAGAATTAATAAAAATTAACATAATTTATAAACATAATGATTCATATTTTCTTTAGTTATGAAACACATTCTATATTTATACCTATTTTGTAAACTATAATTCAGTCTTCAATGATATGAGTCTTGTTCTGATAAAACTTGGCACAATGCATGTGCGAAAAGTGTCGTCCCAGATTAGCTTGTGCAGTCCGCACAGGCTAATAAGAGACGACACTTTCCGCCTAAATTGGATTTTTGCTAAGAAGAGACTTCATTTAAACGAAAAACGTTATAAAACCGGAAAGTGTCGTCCCTGATTAGCTTGTGCGGACTGCACAGGCTAATCTGGGACGACAGATTACGCACATGCATTATGCCCAGTTTTCTCAGAACGCGACACATATATATGTCGTATGATTTATAATAAGACAATTCCTGTACTCTCTGACCTCTTTGCGTAAAAACAGTTTTACGCCTTTTTGAAGAATCGGTTTGCTTTCATATTGAAAACTTGTTAAGCCGGCTAAAACGAACAAGCTTTCAACAGAGATATATACGAGCCGTGCTCTGTGAAAATGGGGTTTAATGCAAATGCGTAAAGTGTCGTCCCAGATTAGCCTGTGCAGCCCGCAAAGGCTAATCAGGGACGACACTTTCCGCCTAAACTAGATTTTTGCTTAGAAGAAACTTTCTTTAAACGAAAAATATCATAAAAGCGGAATGAACAGGCTAATCTGGGACGGCACTTTACGCACATGCATTAAACCCTTTTTTTCACAGAGCGCGGTCCATATGATGGTTACCCATTGCCTAACTCCCCATTGATATTCTGGGACGGCAACTATTATGCTCCTTTTTGGAATATCATTGCAGTCTTGTCTGATGTATTTGTTAATAGAACATCGATTATGTATGTTTAGTTGAGGCAGCTGGCATATCACATTATTTCTGCCACATTTGATTAGAGGAAAAACGATTAAGAACGTATGATCAACTATATAACTTTCGAAGAAAACGCAAATCAAATTAGTAAAAATGCAAAATCATGAATAATTTGCGAAAAACGGTTACATTTACCGTTAGCTTATAGAGTGCACTACGAAATGAAAGTGAAATAATTAAATATTTAAATCTGTGCTATTTTTTTTTTAAGTAGATTTTTCTTCCGCAACCATGCGCATATCCTTTTTTCAAAATTTTAACTGACATATCTTAACGATTGTCAAAAGCAACCACTCAAAATTTTAGCGTGTTTGTATTATAGTTTTATATAAACGAGATTTCGCCCTCAATTAAAAACAAAAGCAAAACTTTCCAAGTATCTCAGATGTTGAAAAATGAAATGAACCTATTGAGTTCGACACTGATGAACATTTGTTATATAAACCACGAGTGAAATGTAAAACCAACAAATAACGTTTACCTTTGTTCTTGATTTTGAACGGGAATAGAAAAGCTAGTCGACGACCATGCTTTGGGTACGTGTTAACCAGAGTACATTCACTAGCTATTTCACACTTCGCTAATATTGGCCTTTATACATTACACCATTATGTAAAACCGTTACCAAGATATCATCAGCCTTCAGACGCGCGTGACAATATTAAAGGTATGATATAAAACTTTCTTTTATACCTAATGATAAAATAAGACAGTTATGCAGTGAAATAACAGCAGTGAAAATAAACAATTTGAAATTATTATTTTCACCGGTGAAAATAACAAAATTTCTGAACTTTTTTTTCTATTTTTAGATTATCGTATTAAGATTATCATATTTTTTTTATGCTAACGAGTGAATTAAAATCGGTATTCCACCGAATTCAACAAATTTTCTTTTTATTTTATGCTTTTTTCAACGTTTATTTACATTGTAAAAGAGTTTAAATGGAGAATTTCGCTGGAATAATGGCGTCATTTTGTGTATTGAAATGTATTGAGGCACGCCATGGGAGAAATGGTTACTTTTCAGCGAAAGGGAAACAGTTGTTAATTATTTTCTTGAAAAGGGGGCATACACGAAACAGAAACTTTGTTCATGGCAGTGTAAGATCGTTCGTTATTTCACTCGTGATCATAGAAAAAAAATAACAATTTCACTTGTGCCTGCGCCACGAGTGAAAATATATTTTCTATGATCACTCGTGAAATAACAAACGATCTTAAATTGACATGAACAAATATCCTCTATTTCCTAACACGCTGTAGAACACAATCATAATACACCTGCATGCGACAAAATAAACATTTAGAACATTTTATCGTGTCTAGTATCATATTACGCTAGACTTAACGATTTTCGGTGTAATATGATTGACGCCTATGTCTTACATCATGCTCCGACTTATTGACTTTATATATTTCATGGTCTATATGACGAAATAACATTTTGTTATGTTTGTCACCTGTTTCCAAAATGATAAGTTCACAACAAAAGTATATTTTGTAATCAAACATTATGTGTTAAGATCAACATCATATCTGCTCATATACTTATTGTTTAATACCCGGTTACTTTACATAAACGACTTAACGGTAATTGTATGTCAAATGTATAATGTGTTTAAAAGAATTTAAAAGCTCCTTGTTGCCTTCGCGGTTGTAGAAAAAAAAGACAAATGAAAGAAATATAGCACCTTTTGAATATAGTTGTATAATTGTATTTGGTACAGGCAAAATAGTGCGTGTTACTGATTCTGACAGTCTATTTGCATCGAACGTGGGTGTTAAAAATATGTTCTCATCGTCAACGTCAATACCCTCATTTTACGCACAGAGGCGTCTTAAGAAAGAAATAAGACAGGGTTAACGCATATATACGTGTACTTACAGTACTTCAAATGCAAATTTATCTGTTATTTCGACAGAAAATAATCACGATGTATGTGCTCTTGTAGACAGCGAAACCATGTAACAAAAAGAACAAAATCTACGTCGGCTTTTTGCTGTCAGCTGCAAAGAGACACAATTCAGATCATTAGTGCTTATTTGTATATTGATAGTTGTATCTTGTAAAGCTTGCCAATATGATCCTGGCATTGTTCTTCATGCATGACTAAATTAAAATATAGTATAGTATAAAATAGTATAATTAACTTTTACGAAAAAATATGTCTCACTAATTGTGCTGGTCTAGTTTAACTCGTGCAAATCGAATGGGAACAGAACCGAATGCAAATGAGCCTTGCTCTGTGGATATGAGGTTTAATGCATGTGCATTAAGTGTCATCTCAGTTAAGCCTGTGCAGTTCGTACAGGCTTATTAGTCACGATACTTTTCGCCTTAAATTGATTTTTGATGAGAAGAGACATACACTTGAAACTAAAATTAGCATACACGCGGTAAGTGTCGTGCCTGATAAGCCTGTGTTGACTGAACAATCTAATCTGGGACGACACTTTACGCACATGCATTAAACCCCCTTTTCGCAGAGCACGGTCTAAATACAGAGAGCAACAAATTGTAATATCGATGCTTTCTAAGTTAACACGTTCCCTCTCAATGTGTTCGAGCCATAATTATTTATAAATAAGGCACACTCTATTGCCAAAACTTACACACGTATGGACATTATTTAAAAAATAACGTATTTCAGAAAACTAATATTATAAAGACTAAAAAATGATGTTTAATTACTTTATAATAGTGTTTTCTCTTCACGATGCATAACTCTTTGTTAAAGGGAGCATTAATATGTTAACTATAATTCAATATTTGATTTTTTCCAATTAGTTTTAGTCTGATGTAGTAAAAATTATCTTACACTTACGTATAGGATATTGTCATAGTATGAATGCCGTGTACCTTACTGAGGTTAATTTTGTCTATATGTGACAATTAAATGTCGGTCGTTAGTTTTAACCTCTGAATTTAAACTCGATTGCTGCGAGAGCCTTAAGCTAATTAAAACGCGTATAAGTTCGTTTCCTGGTATGAACCTAGTTAGATATTTTATAGTGATTATGAATTATTTCAATGACGTTGTATTTAGGCATAGTTTATTATAGTTATTTTTGATGCAATATTATTAAGTAAAATATGCGCATTTTTTTTTACTGGTGGCACGGCTGAAACAGAGACATAACCTCACCGACAGTCGTGTCACAATTTCTAAATGCATCCATTGTTCGTTAGACTCACATGAATTTTGATGAAAATGGCATAAATGAACGGGCATGGATTAACAAACATACACAATTTTTAAAAATCGCCTATTTGGATTAACATATAATTCATTTGAAAACAATAATAACAGTTGCGGTGCTAAACAATTTTTGGGTATCGTATCATTATTCTGTGTTATAAAACGTTATGCAGTTTGCAACTCCGATTTGTTATGTTTTTGTTTCTGCATGTGCCATTCCTAGACTGTTATCCCAATTTTACTAATGCTTTTATTAGATGCTTTATGTATGAATTGTCCTTCATCGTATTTAATAAAGAAGCTTAAGGTTACACTAAGTTCTCAAATGATGATGTTGTGGTATAAATAAAGGTTTTCGTTCAATTATATATTCATTTTTCACTGACTTTTGCCATTTTGTGAACTTAGTGCAGTGCTCTTGATGCCACGTTTGGCTTCCCCATAAGAGCTTTGTTATGCTTTTGTGAACTTGTATTTAAAATAAATTTACTGAATTCTCGGCATACCAAACTGTCGTTGTCAACAAGCATTAACCAAACTGACAAAGTTGATGGCATAGAAACGGAGTTGAAACACAACACAAATGATCTGAAGACCATTAGGCAGCAACAATCTGGGTTTCCCCTTTTCTGTGAGATATGCAAGTGATATATGTTTTCGTGCGCAATTGGTATAGTGTTATTATGCTGCTATATTCCCAGTCCAGACTTGTATCATGAAAGGCCCTTAATTGACATGACGCCTTATCTCTGATCGCTCCGCCCACTTAATCACGTGGCTCAGCGGGTAGCAAACCTAGACGAGCTAACACCAAAATGGCTTCATTGCCTATATACTGCATGTAGATTAACGCGATATTCCTGATTATTTTTTATGGACTTTTTGACACAATATGACACTTTTATAAGGGGTTTGTGTCATTTAGTTATTCTGCGAATGCAAAAAATATACGTTTATAGAGAATATCAGCTAATTATAACGGGTTTTTCGGTACATGAATAACGCTCTCAAAGGTTGCGCGCTGACCGAAATCGAACCTGTTATTACATGTGATGTTGGTATTAGCAATAAATTAACACTTCTTCAACGGCATTTTCCCATGTTATTTACGAAACATTTCCACTCGTGTATTTGACACGAAATAGCGCTTTAAACTGGGATTTCGGTGAAGTTTTACACGCTTTCTGACACCGAGTGTACCAAAATCCCACATGTTATTACGTATAAAAGTGATATTAATAATATTAAACATTGCTTATGGGACATTTATCAATCACTATAATTGAAAGTGCAAGACAGCACAATAAGTTTGGTCATTGTCATATATAAAGTAGCGCTGTATGAAGGGGAATTCAGTAAAGCTACCTGTATCAGACGCTGGCGCAGGTACCATCTTCTCCCAAAGTCGGCATTTATTGGTTATATCAGTAATAATAAATCTTATCATGTGGCATTTATCGATTCGATTCTATTAAAATAGAAACATTTAATCGTTTTCACTTGTTTCTGACACACACAAAACTCGATTTATAACGGGGATTTCGTTAAGTTACGCAAAGTTGGTACCAATCTTCTCTATTATTCTGAGAGCACACGTGATATAATTCATACTTAATAATGCGTAGGTATTTCTAACATAACATTTCCAGTTTTTTAAATAAACAAATGCTCCATAAGGGTGATCTCGGTAATTCTACACATTGAAGCTTCCACTTGCTCTTGTCAAGACCGCATTTCCGTGTTTGAAATGGTATATATTTAATTAATCTAACTTATGGATACCGAATGTCAGAGTTACATAAAACCTATTCACACCGTTTTTGCCTTATTTCATTTCCGCTTTTTTTCGAACAAATCAAACGAAACGCGTTGAAAAAAATGAGAACTAGGCATTCGATCTTAAAGGTGGATTTAAAGCGTTCATTTGTGACATCACATGTCTGCACATGTGTAGATACCGTTATTAATATAATATATCACGTGTCACCTTCTTATAACATGTTTAATGGCAATAAAGTGCATTACTATCAGAGTAATAAAACACAGCACAAATTAGGCTTCATGCTGGGTTTTATTTCTCTTTAAGTAATGCAGATGCACCTCGCTTCTGTATATTAATGACCTAGTAACTGATAAAACTATTTTTTAAAAACGTGAAATATTATGTGATAATCAGACCGATAACATTAACTGTTTAAATCTGCTAGTATA
The DNA here is from genome assembly GCF_020536995.1 of Dreissena polymorpha. Lineage (NCBI taxonomy): Eukaryota > Metazoa > Mollusca > Bivalvia > Myida > Dreissenidae > Dreissena > Dreissena polymorpha. The sequence goes on from NC_068366.1 coordinate 21,628,820, forward strand.
TCCGATAAAAATATATTATAATTGTCTTTGACAGTGTTGACGTTCAGTTGATCGTGGTGACGACCGCATGCATTTATACATCTCTTACACTTCTCAAGATCTCTTTTCGGCCTTGGAAACGATATAAATTAAATGTCACCAACTAATCTTTCAGGATATTGATTGTCCGAGTTACATAGTCCCCATCGACACCGTTTAACCATTTTTAATCTACGTTTTTTAAGAGGAAAAAAAAAGAAACTCGCTAAAGTAAAAGTGAACCTATACAAAGCTTGTCTAGAAAATGGCGGACAGTTCGTTGCTCACTAACGCGCCCGATTAATCGATCGCTGATTGGTAGATTAGTTCTTAGATAAGAACTTGATTGACAAGCGGCGTCATGTCAATTGTGTCCCAGATGGAAGCAAATGGCTGGAAGATAGTATATCGAGCAACATCGGGAGTTGGTCAGAAAACGAAGCTTGGCCTATAGTATCGTAATACTCATACATGATATTTAGATTGGTATACTTACCAAAGATGTACACGTACACGATGTTAAGATTCCGTTAATGTATGATGCTTCCAAGGCTCAATTATAACACTTTCAAACTATGTTACATGCAGTTGGAACATTAAAAATAAATTAGCAATTTTAGTTTGTTGCTGTACAAGGATATAGTAAAATGGATTATAGTGACCCCAAAAACATAGTGATCCAGCACTTTGGTACCATTGGTTCTTTATTAGTTTTCGCCCTTTGCAGGTGATGGCACGGCTCATGTAAAGTCAGTAACCATAACTTGACTATAGCGAGCCCGGTATTAACAGCTGGTCGAATATTCAACTCAAATACGAAAGATTGGCTTTTTGACGATGCTGGAACAGCAGCGTCCAAGGTTTGATAAGCAGTAAAAAAATTCTTCACAATGGCGACCTATGTAAAAGACCGAGATAACTCGATTTTTCAGTTACTTCCCTTGGCATTCGCCACTGCGTAGGAGATTGTTCGTTGATTTTCATTGATAACATTCTCCTAGCAGAGTTGTCGTCCGTGTTGATAAAGGTTAATATTAATAGAACAGCATATCCTGGGGAAACAAATTCAATAAGTGTATCAGAACGTTAATTTCAAATTAGTAATTTTACATCCATTTTATTTTTTATGGGCCAATGAAACAACTATATATTTTCTCTATTTTGTTTGATATTTGTTCTCGATTTAGTAAATAAATTGCGAATAAAAACATGTAAAATTAACTTTTTACTTGATCACAAAACTAAAGAATGCGAACGATTTCGAACCTGCAAATTGAAAACGCTGCACTGCTATGATATATATAGATAAAACAACATATTTTGCGTAATTGTCCGTCCCGCTAGCGCAGTGGTAAGGACGTTCGCTTTTTCCCCTTTACGACACCGGTTCGATTACCGCTCCCGGCGCAACGTTATATTTTGTATGCTTTGTGGTCACCATTTCGGACAGGTGTTTTTTTCCGGATAATCTCATCCCCCCCCCGCAGCATTTGACCATATAAAAAAATTAAAAAGTATTTCAGTACAAAACAAATAGCTGGAAATTGCAGCTATCATTCATAATTTGTCCCAACTGTCGTCAATTTAATCTTATTAGGTAGGAGTGCTGGACACACTCCGGGTCCCAACATTATGCAGCCTTAGCGCGGAGGTAACTCATTACCTTGGAAAAACACAAGTACACACACTGGGTGCAGCCTAGGCGCGTATAGACTCAAACAAGGCAACAAACTCAAGTGCGGGCACAATCATTTAAAATTTACATATTGAATACGATATTCTAACAGAAATTACACAACCACCTAAGTGTACATACCATGTTTGATATTTCGTTCGATTGTTAGATTTCAGCATATACATGTATAAGGTCATTTCGCTATTAGTTAACTTATCCATATGTTCGTGGGCGAACTCGGATAGTCAAGTGCTCATACGATTGAGCTCACATGGTCCGGCTATGTTCTCATACCTACTTTCGAGAATCATCATGAAGGTATTGCCATACTTAATGAACAAGAATGTGACCCGCCTCCCAGTTTCGCTCAATGGGTCAAGTTACCTACGGGTATTACTTCCCCGTACCCCTAAACTCTTTTTCGTACCAAAAATGTTTCTTACGCAAATTTGTTTTCGTACCAAATTTTTTTTCGTACCCAAAATTTTCGTACCCAAATTTTTTATCGTACCCAAATGTTCGTATCAACATACACAATTGTGGTGATATAGATAAACTTAAATTGATGTTTTATATCCATCCTCTTCAAAAGCATCGTCACACCAGTACTGCCAGTACTTTGATTATAAAGACTACTGGAAGGCGGCGTATATAGTTTTTAATGGACGTGGATATACGATGCTGGGCTGGTTTTCTAGTAAAACTTGTTTGGCGTCGAGTTTGAAAAACCTTACTGCGCCTGGGACATTTAACGTATTTTCCTCAAATGCACCGCGTTATTTTGCGTAAGTTTTGGTACGGTTTATTTACGAAATATGTGCTTTAAACAAAACCTATATCGACCTAAAAGTACTATATAAATACCGATAACAAACGTATATACCATTCATATATAAGAATCGTATTAAGTAGTCAAATTGTTACTTTAAATAGGACTCATTTAAATATTGTGTCTGTTATTTTATCATGCATGAGTAATAATACACATATCTTTATATTTCAAATTGCATTCCTTGAATATGACGCTAAGTTATAATGTAACTGAAGTGAGATACCCTTGTGTAAAATGTTGACATGCATTTCTAAGCATTTTAATTATGAATTATAATGAAAATATAGATTTAACAAATGCATTTATATACGTACACAAGTATGAAATAATCTCAGTATTATATAAACTGTGGAATGCATTCGATGTCGAAATATTGCTTCATGTGTGAAGGCAACACATAATACTTACTACGTCTGCCATTCGTCTGCATATTCAAAATTGTTAATATTAAATCATTTTTATGATTGTATGACGTGAGTTTCGGTTGATAAGTATAGGTGTTATGTCACTTCTTCTTGTTAAGGTACAGCACAGTTAAAATAAAGCTTGATTTCACATTATTAACGTCGCTTCAACACGTTAACAAATAAGAACAGGTCAATTCAATCACGTTAACAACAACATAAAAAGAACGCTCAATCATCAGGAATATTGCACAAATTATAAGAGTACATATATACAAAATATACAAGGCATTAAACCAATGTCAATCATCTCCGTTATACAAGTATCAGGTCAAAGCAAATCAACATGCCTACATAAAAACTCCCGCATGTTGGTCAAATGTCTATAACATTCTATAACCCATATATGTTGGTAACGACCTGATATGTATTCAAGATGAATCAGCTAGAAACACCCATGACAATATGTCCAATTAATAAGGAAAAACAAACGATTTGTCATGATTCTAGCTTGACTGACACATGATTCGGCTATATTCAGGCAATGATTTGACCCTGCTTCCCCTTACAGAGGTCGCCTAGAAAGAAGTAAGGTTAATCATGCACTTGCCTCAGTTTAACTCTTGTCAGGTCTAATAGTGGGGAAATGGTGTTCAACAACAACAAAGTAATAATTTGTATCACTATTTACGCACATCGCCGATTGTCTCTCCTCTGCCGAACGAGAACATCACCACAACATGCAATCAATACATTTATGACAAGTTTAATGTTCAAATTCTTTGATCCTTATCAGGCAGCACAGTGGTATTGGTTTCTACGCTGAATGTTTTTTTTTATTCCGTTTGATGGTTTTGTTTTGTTTCATGGTAACCGTGTTTACATGTACTTAGTACACTTAATGACGATTGAACAATCGATAGAGAGAGTATGAACGTAGGAATAATTTTCTTCTCTAACCCGATACAAGTCTTGTAGCAGTCGAAACAACAATCCTCTTATTTGTAGTCCAAGACTAAACAAACTGATCCCCGGCTTGATGTGATATATTTGGTAACTACTGAGCACAGAAACACGATGGCTTTTTACTTGATTGTTATTATTTGAGATAGGACTATTTTGCATTTACTAAGATTTGCAAGGTAAGACGACGTTATTCATATCATACTTTTCTACAGGCGGATAATAAGTTCACACCATACAAGATCCGTATTCAAATACTACTATAGGATCCGTATACAAATGAACTTAAAGGATCCTTATACAAATGTTCTTAAATATTCCGTATATTAATGTACTTTAATAATCCGTATGAAAATATACTTAAACGCCCTGTTCACAATAAAAACAACATCGATTCCGACACAGAAAGTAGATTGCGCCGATATTGCGATTTTTAAAAAGTATAATAGGTTCAGTTAAAATAAAACTAAAAAGGCAAACAACAGCACAGTTATTAAAAACAAATATAATAATCGAAACATTCTATGAACATTTAGTTTTGAGAGTTGAACCACAGTTATACAGGAAGTGTGATTCTTTTGTCTCAGAAAGTATCAATATCGCAATATTCCATGACGTTTGGTTTAACGTTTTTGTTTTATGTGTTATGAAATACATGATGTTATATAAAGAAGACGCTGAAGCGATATTGGTTGCACAGTCGAAAACCTCAAAAGTACTAGATACTTATAACATGCTAATTTAATATGTTTATTCAGAAGCCAAATGTTTCTATAAAATGACACATTTATGTTTAAATAAGGCATGATAAAAAATCCATGTATTTCAGATTCAACCTGGTTAAGTGTTTAACTATTAGGTCCAATGTTAGTACGGAACATTTTATTTTATAATGACTAAATACAATATTTAAATATAATAAATAAACATTTCATTATGTGCATTAGTTTTTTTTATCAACAATGACAACAGAAAATGCCAAATATAATGTCATACTTACAATTTATTACGTTTAATTAAATAACTGACGCAATATATCACATTAAATTTCGTTATAAAACTGTTTAATAAAATTAACCAACACGCGTTTTCATTTGTACACTTTAAATTAAAATGTTATGTGATAATTTGATATACACCAACTTTATATTGATATATACACGAAAAATTAATAGTTAAATTTAAAGATATATATAACGATTCGGTAATGTTCAGACCATGAATTGCGTCATGGGTTCCCTGAAATAAGAAGTCTAGACCTGAATACGGGTAATCAATCACCTGTCTCCATTGCAACGGAAGAATAGTCCAATTAAACGCCTGCCTAGTCTTGGCACATTTGCGTTTTAAAACAACATAGCAACAGTTGCAATAATTATTAACGTCATCATTGCAAGTGTGTTATCGTCCGGAAGAGATGTTAAATGATTTAATTACATCCCCTACACATGCAATCCATATAATAATGTAAAATTAATGTTGGTTTAACATTCGTCTTTTTAAATTAAGCATCGAACACAATGGTGTGTGTATATTTAATGTTTTTGTTTATTTCAATCCCGCTGATCTACGTTACAATGAGAGGTGCGTCTGTACGAAAACGCGATACGGCGTCATAACTACAACGGTTACAGCGTCTTGACAGTTATAGACAAACACACGCGTTTAAACAGGTACATTTTTTGTTTAAGCTTACACATAACCGGAATATGGCATTTATTTTTATTTATTAATGTTTCTTTACTCTCTACCTAAGCTATGGAGACATTTTCTAGCGTGCAACCATGAAAAAAGAAAGAATTTCAAACTCAAAACATAGAAAATCCAATTATTTCGCTGTTTCTTGCTTGCAGTTTCTGTCACGATAATTATTTTCAATGATTTATATCAAGTTCACTCTTTTACACACATGTGACGCCCATGTATATAGTGTTATTGGTGAATTATATCCGATTTTGCAAAAAAGTTGTAGCATGTCAACTCCGTGTACATGTTACGGTATCTTCTCTTTCGACTAAGACATATTACGGTGTCTTCTTTACATCGTTACAGTGCCTGCAGGAAGGCAAATTTACACACATGGATATTTCTTTCCACGATAATAGGATTCTGGACGTTACTATGGACGTTACTATGGAGGTCGTCATTGATTGGAACAACAACGATGTGCCTGAGATAATATCTGGACCATGCACATCGACGCCTATTGCAACAATACAGAAGGTAGATCTGTTCTCATGCCCCAGTTGTCCATATTATACACACTCTAGGGGCAATCTTTACCGCCATAAGCGTTCCGTCCACCAGAAGAAGAAGAAGGAAGAGTGTCCCACGTGTGGTAAAATTTACGCCTCCTCATATGATCTACGGACTCATATTTAGAGTTGTTCACGGAGAAATCCCATTTATGTGTAAATCTTGTAGCCAGAGGTTCAATAATCGCGCTGCTTTAAAGAGACATCGTGATGTGAAACATGCCTTAGTTCATTTATGCAACATGTGGAAAGAAATACTACGAAAGGGAAGCGTAGATTGGGCATTTGAACAAATACATTTGTTCGAAACCGTTTTCATGTAAATGTGGAACATCATTTGGCTTCAAGTCGTGCTTAAGGCGACACATGCAGACTTGCCAAAAGCAGAGTACCAAAAAGGAACACAAATGTGACACATGTGGGGGTCTTCTTAATTCGAGGACTGTATTGCTGGATCATGTACAAGGGAAACACGGAGACAAACTGTATACATGCCCGTGCGGGAAATCGTACTCGTGGAGGCCTTCCCTGGCACGCCATAAAAAGACTTGTAAATCCGCCTAAGTAACTATGGGCCAGTGCACTTTCAAGTTTTACCTGTTTTCCTTGAATACCTAAGAGCACTTTCACTGACACTGTTTGATATGTTCACTTCAATATAACCATTAGGAATCAAGTGTAGTTTTTAGTTTCATTTATGGGGATATTGGTAAATATCGTGTTTGTTTTTAGATAGTTACCATACTGTTTATTTAACACATTCAGCCCTGAATATTCATGCAAAATAATTCATCCAAATTAATACATATTGGTTTGGCATTAGTCAAATGCTTTTTCTTTGGTAACGCATAGGCAAATAAAGTATATACTGATCAAGCAGCTCCTAAAGGAGCTGCCTGATTTGGAAATACTTTATTTGCAAAAGACGTATCAAGGCGTCAATAGCGCTGATTGGGTTAATTGTTTTCTTTTATGAATTGCTTCATTTAAACTAGCGATGTTGAATAAGGTGATTCATGTGTTTCAAATCGTTTTTATTTTAATTAAGTATCTTGGAGTACCCTTTAATGTGTCATTCTGACTAATCGATACTATTTGTTTGTTTGCCGTGAGATATAAGATATATAAGATATACGGCAAACAAACACATGTTCTACTTCTTATATGCTATCGTTATTTAACCTTATTCATTTTTGGCCATTTGATGCGTTTCAACGAAATTCATTTTGCGCGTGTGCAATATGACGTAAATACGCGCGCGGATTGATGACTTCATTAACAGCCGTGAGATATAAGGATATATTTAACGGATATTTTTGGGATTTCACTGCCTAGCACATTATTAATAAAATTATTCGTTATATGATAGGTAATCAAAATCCAAAAATACCCGTGAACAATATCCTTTTATGTCATTGCTACAAATGACGTCATCAGTTTGGCGCTCATAACACGTTTTGTTGAAATAACTCTTCAAATTGTCAAACATTGATGTACACAAAATACGATAGCATATAATAAATATAATACTTATTTGTTTACCGTAACACATTCGATTGTATCATCACAAGTAATATAGCTAATTTCAACACTTTCACTCGCGCTACGCGTTCATGAAAATGCGAATTATCTCCCTTACCGATGATGATATAATCTTTTATCTCACTGCAAAAAGCAAATATTCTCTATGTATTCATTTCACCACATATTATCATTAAACTGTCTGGAATGGCACATTATTTTTTTTTCATTGGACGCTTAGTACAGGATTTATTGTAATCACTAGAAGCACATTTAAAGGAGATGTGTGTTAATGCGCTTTTAAATAAAACAGACGCTTAATGTGAATATTGCCATTAATTTTTATTTTGTACCATCCGCATGCTGCTTTAATTCGCCAAGGTACACCCTCAAGGTACATATCAAATCATCAAACATCTAAATTTCTGAATGTCAGGTATGACCTGATCACTCCATTCAAACCCGCGTTTATATGCATGTGTAACACATTCAATATTCTTAACCAAACTATATGTACACTGTCTTACAATTTCTAAACGGGACACATCTAAATATTGTCTGGCAATCCATGGCGAACATGTGGCAAACTCTTTGAGCAATCAACTTTGTGATATTCACGGACAGGCATAGTCATAATCATAATCATAGGCATAAGCAATCATTAATAATTTTTTTAAAGATTTTGTACATTTATTTTTAGATAAAATAAAAGTAGAAATATTTAATTGAAGACTGAATTAATCTTAGAATCACAAATTCATTAATATTTGTTTTATGTTTTCTTTTAAATAAATCAGTACTACAATATTTTACAAGACTTTAAGCATTTGTAGAAAGCATTAAACTTAATTGAAGATCTTCTATTAATTCAGTCTTTAAATCAACATTTATTATTACTTTTTTTTAATAAATGCACAAATCTTTAAAACAAAAGGTATTTATTTAATTAAATTGTAAATTTACTTCAATTAAGTTGCATTTTAAATTGAATCTACATTTTTTGGTTTGGTACCTAAAATTATTCTTTTTAAAAAGTTCAGTGGTAGCTCATTCATGCCCCTAAATTCTTTACTGTAGGCATTGCATTAATTAATCAATAAAAAATATTCACCGGCTTGCAAATATATGCCCCTGATGAAAGCCAATAATAGGTGTCATTTACACCTCACTGTAGGTATACCTCTATAAAGATCCATTTTACCGAAACCTCCACAATATTTACTATATAAATACAATTTATCGAACTTGATATTTACCGAAACCCATAGTACGTGTCGATACTATACCGTAACCTTAAACATGTTGTAGTAAATGCACTGTAACACTCTCTGTAAGACGCCGTAACATTTTAATTAATCAAAATTTATCTCGTTACACTTACATGCAGTTAATTTTGAGACAATCTTTTTAAGATTGATTCAATATTCTTTCTTGCTTACGTTTGTTTGCATTTTCATCTGTTTAATGTCAGACTTTGAATTATATTCAAGGATTTTATGAGTTGTCTATACAGGTCTGTAAAACTTCCATTTTATTGATAACATAGGAATAAAATACATGGCAGGCTATGAAAGAGGAACACAATATCCGTATTCAAATAAACGTTGGCTTACACATACAAAAACTATTTAAAATAACCGTTATTTACCATTTATTTTAACAAATTCCCGTATCGTCAACAAACTGTGGAAAGACGCCGTATTAAACCGTTGTAGTTATGACGCCGTATCGCGTTGTCGTACAGACGCACCTCTGATTGTAACGTAGTTCAGCGGGAGTGTATTTAGTCAGATTAAACTACCACATGGTAACTAAATCTTCTCATACTTATCTTGGTTGTGTTGGTTTAACAGTGCTAAGAGCACACACATTGAACTTATTGACGAATGAATTAGGAAAAGAGTTAGAATGGTGGTACGCATAAGTTTATGACAGATCCTAACACTAGTCATTTGTTTTGACCGGGAATCGAACCGGCAATCCTCGGATTTGTACTTCATAGACCAACCAAAAAAGCAATTAAAAAATATTCAGTAACAATAATTCGATTACACTTGACTAACTTGTCGATGTTTATTTACAAAAAGTATATTTGACCTAAATATTCAATACTTATGGATCTATTTAAAATGATTTTTTAATTACAAATTTATTTTTTGTTTCAAGTTTTATCTTAAAGACACTCAGTTAGGCATGTTAGCCGGTATCAATTGTATTGAATAAATATAAACTATAGATGCTAAATAGTGATATGCATTCATGAAAATCATACAAAACATTTTTCTGCATTGATTTTCTTCGTGTTACCATATATAAAACATTTGCTACTTTATAATATTATTTATCTCGCATATGCGCTTACGCATTACACTGAATGTGCATATAATTAACATTCGAACAGTTCGATACTTCATTGGCGGTAAAGGGATGGAATGAATGATTTGAATTCCATGGTTTATCCGTTGTTATGGTGAAGAAGCAACCATATCGACGCAAACATTGTCATTGTTTTTGTGTTTTGTTGTGTTATTGTTTTCTGTGGTAGCTGTCTTTGCCTCGTGAAATGTCATATCGACATGACATGTATTTACATATAGAAATGCTCTAATGAGTTGCTAACAAATACGAAGTTACAACAGGAGCGTGTTCTATCCCAAAGTTATCACAAAACTGTTCAATTCACAGGATCTTTGTCGCGAAATAACACAATGAGTGAGAGACTGCCAGCATCGTATGTCTAATAAGAACATTCAATTCGTTCGTTATTATTCACGATTAGCATGTAATCGATCGCAGAAGCTACCAAGTAAGGGAATGAAATACATCGCAATACGGTTCCGCTTATTTTCTCTGTCTCGCTATTCTTGCGTATTGGAAACGCAGATTTCTAATATTTGGAATTGTGTCGAATATTTGCAGAAAAATTGTTCTTTCAGGAGAGAGGTATAAAAACAATTTGTGATGGATAGTAAGTAGCAGGAGGCTAACAACGTTAAGGAAATGATGCGGAAATTTACAGCAATATTGCTATTGGTGCTATACATGTTTCAATTCTGCTCTTCGGAACTACCATATGATAAATTGGAAATAGATTCAGGTAAGGACATCGATGTAGTTCAGTTTATTGTTTACCTGGTTTGTTCTAACCATCACTATTTAGTCTGAGGTATTAACAGTTTATCCACCAATCTTTATACACCTAAATACATTCCACATTGTAACATTAATTGATGAAATATAATGACTTCGATAGTGTTTCATTACATTTTGAGTCGATGGTATCTGTTTAAAAATAAGGGTGTTACCAGTATTAACCTTTTCAGCGTTGAAATGGTATACTAAAATAACATTATCATTATTAATGATGAATTTCATATTAGTTAAAAACGACTGAAACAGTTTCAAAAGTGTTAAAACATTCAAATGGAAGTAAAAACTAAGTCCCAATATTTATTAGATTGTAAATTCAAACCCAAAACGTCCAGGTCAATAAAATCTACCGTTTCACTGTGTATTTCACTTAAAGGAGCTGTCAACCAGACAGAAGAAAATAAAAGTTCTAAAAAACCGTATTCACAATTATTAGTTTATATTGATTAAAATATCACGACTGGTACATTACATTACTTGATTTTTTTTTCAAGCTTTCATATTTTCAGTATACATTATTCGGTAATTTTTTTACTGGGTATGTTTACCAGGTAACTACCAATTAACTATAAATAACGTAAATAGATTGATCATCATCTTCATGTGGTAAACCCAGCAAATTTCGCATGCATAGTAAATTGTATATATTTTATAAATAAAATGATCAATCTTATTGCGTTATTTATAGTGTGTATATCATAATTTCACCTTTTTACGCGATGTACATTCGATTTAAAATCGTTAAATTGTATTACCGAATATACTGATAATATGAAAACTTAACAACTTTTTTTAAGTAATGTATTACCAGTCGTGATATTGATATTTTAGTCAATATATACTATATAAACTAATAATTGTAAAAAAATACGGTATTTTAGAACTTTTATTTTCTTTGTCATTCTGGTTGACAGCTCCGTTAATGAAAGGCACGGATTTTCTAAATAATATGTTTCATGGCATGCAATCTTTGTCTGAAACGCCTTCATTTATAGCAATAAAGTTGAACATATCGGTTTAATACTTGCGCATTAAGTGTTTATTGATGTTCTGAATTGTTTCTTAATTAATTGTCTTGAAGTAGCCAGCATTTACAGCACTAAAATAACGATTTGCAAGTACAAATAAGTGTCGCGTAGTAACTATTTATTTATTGGTGAAAAATCCCACTGCTCCTTCTCATATTGCTTAATATGACAGTAGATGTTTCATAACTTTAGCTTCTATATTACGTAGGTCAATATCATGAAGGCACTATGGAATTGCAGAAACATTATCAGGATAAAAATTCTTGTTATTTCAGCTTTTATTGTTGGACATAGGACATAGGACATAATATAAAGCTCAACAATAAAAATAAAACGTAAGCTAGATCAGCGCCTTAGTGCGGTAAATGTTAAACCTAGGAGTTTAAACAAGTAAACACAAAGGAAGTTTGCATACGGCTTTACCATGGGTTACGCACCTTGTTGGTGGGATAATAACTGTTTTATATTAACAATTTGGACGCATTCACAGCATTATCTAGTGGCGTGGCTGCTTTTTTTCGTATCATTCTAACTGAAAGGCGACAACACACCAGAACGGCAAACGAAAGTAACCGTCGTTCTGGGTACGACATAGAGATTTTCTCGTTCAAATCCAAAATAACAACACATATACCCGCTAAAATGACAATAATGGCATTTGCCATTATTTCGAATAGTCATGCTTTAGGGTTCTTAAAGCGAAAACATACCGACATAAAAAAGCAAATAATATTATTACTTTCGTGTCGGCAGTAATATTTGCCTTTCATACCCGCCAACACACCAACACGAAATAAGAGATTATATGATTTTTTTCCTTTTGGCGTATATTCACCTTTTTAAACCCGCTTGCACATCAGAACAACAATTCAGAGGCGCAACTCGCAAAACATTGGGAGAAATGAAGGAACAAGTATGTCTTGCTGTCGTTCTTTAAGGTATATTTGCCGTTTCGGATTATATGTTAGACGTTCTGGTGTAATGCTGCCTTATCGCCCTTAAATCCGGAAACACATAATAATGATATGGCAGATATCAGCCATTAAATTAATATTTCAATAAAATATTCAAAATTTTCTGTGATTTAAGGTTGGCCTAAAATTTGCTAGTAATGTTTATGCACACAACACGTTAATAAAATAAAGTTGTTTTTTTTAACAATCATAAGACTTCATTTCAAGAAAAAAACTGTTGTTAACCTAGCAACTCTCAATATATATGTGATTGATACTCGCATTAACAAAGTGATTTTTAACTAGCAACCATCATTTTATATTAAACTTGCAAATTGTGTTAACTTGATAATGTTTGTTTTGTAATTTGAATATTCGATATATTGTTAAACTTCACTCTTTGTTTAAAGTCGATTTTTGTTCAATGATGTTCATTATAAATGCAACTAGCAAATCGTACATTATACAATTTGATGTTATTGGAACACTGTAATTAAAGTTAAAGACATTGTAGCTTTAAATCTGAAAACTTTGTTAAGACTTTTTTCTGTTATACCAAATTCAGTATGCAATAAATGTTTAAGTAAAGTAAACTTACATTTGAAGTTTTAAAGGAAGATTAAAAAGGAAGAAGGAATTATATAGTAACTAGTATGTGTATTGATAGTTATAACACAATCAAAACACAAGACATATGATTAAATAATTATATGAAAGTACATGCTTTGTAAATTGATTGTATGAACATATATTACGACATGAATGAAAGCATTGATTGAAACAGGGGAAATGTTCAAGAACCATCTCATTGTCCACTGGAAACCATCTTAATGCAAAACTGAACTGCTGAACTAACATAATCTTCCTACAGGCTTCTTATGCCTCAGGTGGTGTCAAACTACCATTAACAAAATAGATAGATAGATAGATTTATTTCGGCATAGGAAGCATATACACAGTTTACAACATAACATAGAATAAAATAATAAGCAATTATTAAAAACTATATCATATACAATAAACTATGACATGCTCACCAAACCAAGGATAACACAAAAAAGAGCAAGCCCTTATTTCCATTAAGGTCCTTATTATTGGTGGCATGACAAAAGAGGCAGACCTCAAACATAACTATGTTGACCTTAAACATAACTATGTTCATTGTAAAATAATTATTTAATGAAATAAACAATATATATCACCGTTCAAAAGAGATCAAACTAATTATCACAGTAGTGCTCAGAAAATATGACAGGAGCTGGAAACTAAGATCAATTGATAATGTTATCAATTATTGCAACACATAGATATTTTGACAGTTGTAATTTGATAATATGAGGTATCATGAATTATCTAAATTAAATATATTGCTAAAATGTATGTTATGAAGTTTGAACTAATAATTATTAAATATAAACCTAAGCCGAAGTTAATATCTGCTTATTAAAAGTGAAAAGATACACATATATAAAAAATTAAATATTATTCATTAAATGACTTTTAATGGCAACCTTAAAGCCTTCTAACCTGTTGACCTCTGTGAGTGACTCAGGTAAAGAGTTCCAGAGTTTAATGCTGTTAAAAGAAAATGATTTGGAACCATGACATTTGACCTTGGGTAAACAATACCCACCCTTTTTACTAAGTCCAGTGCTGTAATTATGCATAGAATCTTGGGAAACAAAGTATTCACTCAAGTAATCTGGAAAAAGGCCATTTCTTATTTTGAAGACATGACATAACATTATTTGATTTACATTCATGTGAACTGGTAACCAGTTGAGGGACTTAAAGTGAGATTGGTCAATATGAACTCTACAATCAAGGTCAAGAACAAACCTAATTAACTTATTTTGACAGGTTTGTAACTTACTTCTTAAAGACTTAGTTATACTATTATACCAAACAGAACAAGCATAATCATAATGACACTGAATCAGTGACATTACAAGAAGATTCTTCGTATGCAAAGTAAGGAAATCTTTCTTACGATAAAGGAATTTTAACCTAGAATTGGCCTCAAAAGAGACTCAGCCATTGAGCAGAAAGAAAGGTTTTGGTCGAGGGTTATTCCAAGATACTTAACGGATGATGTAGAAGCAATGGGTGTACCATTACAAGATATATCAATGCTAGATTGTGACCTAAGTTTTTGCTTGGACCCAAACACAATTGACTCAGTTTTACCTAAGTGCAATGACAACTTATTGTCGATCAACCATTGGCTAACCAAGTTCATATCATCTGTTATTGCCTTTTCAACATTAAGTACACTTTTACCAGAAACAAGGATTCCAGAATCATCAGCATATAATATCAATTTATTTTTAACCACAGCTGACATATCATTCACGTAAATTAGAAAAAGAAGGGGTCCAAGGATTAAGCCTTGGGGTGCACCACAGGTTATACTGGCCTTAGAAGAAAAGGTACCGGAAACATCAACAAGCTGGTTTCTATCCCACAAGTATGATTTGAACCAGTTTAAAACGCCATCACTAAGACCGGATGCTTGAAGCTTCATGAGAAGAATTGAGTGGTCGACTGTATCAAACAACTTCTGTAAATCTAACATAACCATGCCAACAATATAACCTTTATCATTTTCATACCTGATAAAATCTGTTAGGTGAATTAAACAAGTATCCGTGGAGAAGCCACTTCTAAAGCCTGACTGAAATTTATACAATTTTTTTTATCTTTAAAATAAGATTCAACCTGGTCATAAACTACCTTTTCAAGGATTTTAGAAATAACATTTAAAATGGACACAGGCCAGTTATTACCTACAGATAATTTGTCATCCTTTTTATAGAAGGGAACAACTCTTGCCGTCTTAAGATCATCGGGGACTTGACCTTGTATGAGGGACAAATTAATGATGTGAGTTAAGGGACTAACAATAACAGAGGCCCGTCTTTGACAAAACGCAAAGGTATGCCATCTAAGCCAGTAGCTTTCTTTGTACCAAGTGAAGTTAAATATTTAAGGACTTTACTGTCAGTTAAAATGGAAAAAGAATAACTAATAGCATAAACACCCTTATTTGCATAAAAAGAATTAACAAAATTAACACCAAATTTGTGTACACTTTCAGGTAATTTTGCAACAAGTTTACATGCAATAGTTGTATGGAATTCATTAAATGTTTCAGCAATAAGATTCTTTTCAAAACAAATATTATTATTAATGTTTAAACACATGTTGGAGCCAGATGTTGCTGAACCTATCTTGGAAGGCAAACCAAGATTTTTAAGAGTTTTCCATAAGGATGATGAATCATTTTTATTTTGATCAAGTAAATTGTTAAAATAATCTTTTTAGGCATTTTTAACAAGTAACTGAACTTTATTTCTAAGAGTCTTAAATGTGTTATAATTATCTACACTTATATCCTTTTTATAATTGTAAAAGGCCTTGTCTCTGTCATTCATAGCACTGAGAATGTCTGAGTCTATCCAAGGTTCTGTTCTCTGCTTAATTCTAGTCTGTTTTACAGGAGCTATGTTGTCAATCACAGATAAAAATAGATGTTTAAAAATACACCAAGCTTCATTAACACTTTCACACAACAGAACAGGAGTCCAGTCAATGGCTAAAAGACTTGCCTGAAAATCTTCTGTATTATAATTTTTTAAAGATCTTAAAGTAACATGGTTATAAGAACTAATAGGAATTTTACTAACTTTCCTAGTACAAAATATTAAACTATGATCACTAAAGGAAGTGTGAATTACACCTGACTGAGTAATGTTGTCAATATTAGAAACCATTATCAAATCAATTATGGTTTCAATGGTAGAACAAGCTCTAGTTGGTTCTGAAATCAGTTGTTTGTAATGAAACATATTAATAAATGATTTGAAACACTTTAAAAGCGTATTACATTTGTTCCTGGACACATCAGTGTTAAAATCACCCAGTAAAATAGATTCATGTTCTAAAAAATCATTGCATGAAGAGAACAAAGATTCTAGACTGGTATAAACGTTCTGTTGTAAAGAAGGTCTATACAGAGCACCACATAAAATAGGTTTAGATTTCGGTAATAAAATGTCAATCCATATAGCTTCAAGATCATCGCGATTCAAATCGGAACGAACATTATAGGATAAGTCCTTCCTGACGTATATACAAACACCACCGCCATGTCTGTTTCGATCCCTTCACTGAATAGAGTAGTTGTTAATATTTACTTCCGAATCTGGAACAGAGTCATCTAGCCAGGTTTCAGAGACACAAATACATGCAGCCTTAGAACGTCGAGCTACATAATCAATTTCATGTAATTTTGGTAGTAGACTTCTTGAATTTAATAATCAAATAATCCGGATAAGATTCTAAATATAGATCATGAATAGGGTCACCACCAAAGTCATTACATTTTCTATTTAAAACGTTCCAATACTATTCTATTATTTCGCAAAACTGTGCGTTCACAGTACAATACGACTAAACATATGACTCTTAACTATATAATACATATAGAATGTCTTTAAACAAGCTTTTTGTAAAATAACTAATGAGAAAATCATTGACATGTCAAGGACAGTCGGCATTCCATTATGTTTCATTTTCGTATGAAATATTTATACGGAAATAATAAAGTGATATGTCAGATGAATATGAGTGTATCGAATTTAATTAATTATAATGTGGCTAGTTTACAATGCAATCGTCTTGAAAAGACCAGACATATTCCTGTAAGCACTTTGTTTAATGGCACATTAAATCGAATACACATAGACTATAACATATCGTACGTCGTCAGTGTATACAGTACAATTGAATAAAAGTTCCTGATACTCTAAAGTACTTCCCGTCAGCTTGTATACATATGTTTGCATACATTAAGTACACACTTAGTGCTTCCGGTACTATATGAAATGCCTTAAAGCTTTGTTTGTTTTGTGATTGAAACGTATTTACGATCTGCCTTACACCAAGTTTGTTTAAAACATGTATGTAGATACATCGCTAACTTGATAGTTGAATACATTTTATAGATAAACAAATGTGAAGCGCCTTTGAACGCACATCTCGAGTATGAAAATGGCGTTATATGAATGTGGTATAATAGATGTGCAATATTTGTTGAAAGTGTAAGCTTTAAACATTATCCCCTTATCGTTTTGAATAAATTTCATGTACTTACGACATTAGGGCACTTCATTATTTGTATTCGATTCGCCTGCCAAGTTTTGGTATCCATGTTTTCATTTTCTGAATATGAACATGTGAATAAAATCGTTGCGCGTTTGATTGGTGATTCATTCTGAGGCAAGTGTGACGTTCGGCTAGACCTTAAACCAGTTTAAACCCTGATTTCTCTGGATTGACCGTTTCAAGTTTGTGTTCTGATAGTTATTACACAGTTAAAACACAAAATCATACGGTAAAAAAGTATATGCATGCACATGTCTTTGTAAATTGATTGCATATACATATATTACGACATAAGGTAACTATTGAAGTAGGAAAAATAGCATTCCTTTAATTTGTTAATGAAACGAATTGTTTAGAATAGTTAACACTGATAATGGCGATGGGGATTGATCCCGACCTCTTAAAGCACATGCTAAGCCATTATCGCTTCACCGAGCAAGATTTGTAACATTAATTTTAGGTTAAACCCTATTTTGGTAATACACATTTTTAATAACTCAAGGATGAAAAAAGTTACACATGCTTTAGAATTTCTAAGATAACGATAAAAGGTTATCAGTAAATGAGCATATATTTTAAACAATTTTCTTATTCAGCAGTGTTAGTTTGCTTGTATGAATATCATGTTCCCTTTCATTTTTGAACACTGTTTTTAGAATTTTGCCAGTTTGCCCAATTGTGAACAAGAACCTCTTAATAGAATGCTATAACATCGTCATTGTCATATATATCACGCTAATCGTTGAATGATAACCAGGCAGCGATTAATAATCTCGATCGCGTTAATCGATGATATACGATGGTAATCATTGTTTCTTGAAAGTTAGCTCCAACTGTGTATGAGTATGGGGTAAATGGATTCTACAAAACTTCTGCATTTTGAAATCCTTTGAGATAACAAATGTTGATGTTATTATCGACATTTCTTGCATTGTATGGTAAATAATTCATCTTTATGAAACGTAACGCTGCAATCAGATTCTTGGTGTATTTAGCGATTGATATTGACACTTTATGATTGATTACTTCTACCGTACGTGAAGAAACCGTTCGTGTTTATTTTACTTTTGCCTTTTTTATCAGATCAGACTATCTATTGTATGGCATTTACTGTTGATGAATATAAAATATTTACACCAGTCACTCAAAAGCATGCAGATTATATTGATACGTAGATGTATGTGTATATATATATGCTTGGTTAGCCCAACTAGACATTACATTTACAAATGGAGATAGACAGATTAAATGCTTTGCATTGACCGTTCCAAGGCTCAATTCCAGTTTTGTTCATTGTAAGTTTTTCGTGTTTTGTTTTAAAAGTGTTGAATGAAAACAAGTTTTTCACTACTGCTATATTTTCTGGACTATTATTGCTAACTTTGTTCATTTCACATAATTGGCGGGTGTAGCTTTACACACGTGTGTGTGCTTAGATAATGCCGTCAGTACCACAAAGCAAACTAGTTTTAATGTTTGAAATTTAGATTTTTTTTCTTTTCTCATTTATTAATGCAGTCTTATGAAGTCATCAATTTCGCAAAGTAGTAATGTACAAAAATGAGTGGTTTTACATTTCCATAAAGTACCAACTCTCTTAACCACACGCATGCACACGCATATTCAAAAACACATACATAAACATGCACGCATATACAGGCGAGAAAAGAAAAACATATGAACATAAATAACACAATATAAAACATAGAAGTTAATTTTACATTTCTCTTATGCTAAGTATACTTCCTTTCTCACATATATTCATAAACACACACAATTACACGCTGATACATATCACACAACATATACTTTATGACATGTTTAACAGTTTGTATTATGGATATATATAACACTAACAGTAATTTCTTTCATCCTTTGTTTCTTTACTTTACAATTACCAATACAGTTGATAAATAACGAAAACAAAAAGGCGAACAAATACGACAACAATGTTTTAGTAATTGTATGGGCATTGTTATATGAAAACTGTATATGAATATAAGTCTCACTTAAACATATTGATTGATGTGGATCCATTTTTGTTTGTCTATTTCAATTTTGTTTTTAAAAAGGGCAATTTCTTCTTCTGTCTGTATCCTTAACTTAAAATAATTTAACAAAAGGTTAAATTTTGGAATACATTTTTTTTATTTTCATTTTGAATATCAATACTTCTATCAAAATGATAAAAAAATGAGAACTTCACTGTGTAATTCAATTTCGGTATTTCCAAGGAAAGCAGATGTTTTATTTATTTCAGTGTCAATTTTCACTCGTTTTAGGAACGTTTGCAGTTCTGTCCAAAGAATTTGGATACGTGAACATTCCAAAAAGAAATCGGTTGTTTTAACGCTTTCTTGACAAAAATCACACAGACTGCTATTCGTTAGTTTACATTTCGTAAGAAACTTATTTGTTGGAATGATGCTTGATAAGAACTTGAATTGAAAGTTACGTAAGTAAGTATATATTGTTGACTTTTAAATGGAAGTGTATATATTGTTCTCCAGTTGACGTTTCGCTTAGATAAAGGCATGAATACCATTTTCTTTCTATACTATCATCGGTTTTACTTTGTGATTGTAACTGTTTATTGAAGAGAGTTTTGTTTACCTGTTTAGAGTTTTCTATTTTATCAACAAAAGTTTTCTCTGAAATAGTTTATGCATTGATTCCTTGCGTATACAATATTGATTTATATTACATTGGTATAGCAGAAATTAGTGAGTAGAAGTTTAAAACATCATTAGAGTCAATATTGTATAAATATTTTAACTCATCAAATGTATAATAAGTATTTTTTCGATAGTTGTAAAACTGACCGATAGTTTTAAATCATAGTTATACCAGTTTGTCAAAAAGAAAGAAATGTTATTTACCTTTATGCATTTATCATTTCGTATTACATGTTTACATATGGGAAAACGTTTTGAAACATTATATTGATTCTTAATACTTGGCCAGGATGTAAGTAAATCTTTTAAGAACACATTATTTTTACTAACATTTTGTATTAAAGAATCATCTATATTGCTTTCAAATATAAGACAGTTACCGAATTTGTTTAGTTTTTATTCCAATAGAGTTTTCCATTTACCTTTATTATTTATACACAGATATCGTTTTACCCAGCTCGCTTTTATGGCATTTAGAAAGCAATCAATATCCGTAAGTTTAATGCCACAATGTTATTTTTTTTGTCTTAAACGCTTTCTTTTAATTTTGTCTGGCTTATTGTCCCGTATGAATTCAAATATGCTGTTTTTGATCCTTCTATAACTTTGTTTTAGATATGTTAGGGAGAACAGAAAAGGGGAAAATTAATTTTGGTAGCGCAAATGTTTTTATTATTGTGACCTTCCCCATAAGAGTGAGTTTCCTATGTTGTCATTGTTTTAAACAGCATTCAAATTCTTTCATTTTTGAAATTAAATTGTTGTCTATGTTTAATTTATGCTGATTATAAAAATGTATACCTAACGTTTTTTCCCATCAGATTTCCAAATAAATTTGTTTTCTGTGCTGTATTTGATGTTAGAGTTTTTTAGTGATCCGATTCTCATGACTGTAGATTTTGATGCGTTGATGTTAAGTCCTGATATCTTTCTGAAATTTATAAGAGTTTGAACTAATGTTTCAAATGAATTAGAATTTTGCAGTTCTGTGGATTGTTATGTATGTGTGAAATTTTCAGAAGGCATTCTAAGAAATATCGTTTTCTTGAAATCAAATAAAACACATGTACATTGCAACTAGGTCATTCAATAAATTTCTATTTTGAATATCCTGGAATTTGTAACTAGTGAAGATAGGATGTTATAGTCTTAGCAATCAAACACTATGCGCTAAGAATATATCATTAACAGAAACATATGCTTAATGTACGAAGACAAGGATGAAAAAAACACATGATAATAAACACTGCTTTATATTCCTATAATTGTTAATATTCCTTTCCACCGTCGGAAAGCTGTAAACCATACCCTTTTAATGCAATTCCTCGCACTTATTGTTGTAGCAATTTCCCATATAATATAATGTACTGGACTCATGAAAAATATCATATGTGTTACACTATCATAAAGTGATGTACCACCTACAATAAAATTAGATGCGATTTTTTAGTTGACGTCCAAGGAGAGCAAACTAGCTGAGAAACCTTTTATGAGGCTGATTTAATCCATCAAATTTCTATTCTATAATAATTATTCCTAACACAATGACTGATAATGGCGCTTTATGATTAGTTTGACGTTGTTCAAGTGCAGATGACAAACTTTGTGTATACATTCTATTAAATAAACTGTGCGTGTTCTTTAAGAATATTTCCCTTGCATATGGGACCGACACCACTCAAGTTCTCTGTCCAAATAATTATTCCCAGACGAATGTCGATGAGTTTGAAATAGAGTTTCAATAATGTTCAGTTGCATGAAAGCATGATCAATACAGATAGCTAAGGAATGTCTTATTTTTTCAAGACCAGGAAGAAGCTTTAACATAATTGGCTTTGACAGAAATATTACCAATTGTTGCGGAAATCTCGAAAAAAGATCAAACGTATCAGCATAG
This sequence comes from Dreissena polymorpha, assembly GCF_020536995.1. Taxonomy (NCBI): domain Eukaryota; kingdom Metazoa; phylum Mollusca; class Bivalvia; order Myida; family Dreissenidae; genus Dreissena; species Dreissena polymorpha. The sequence goes on from NC_068366.1 coordinate 21,651,357, forward strand.
AGTTAAAATATCACATGATTGCGCCACGAAAATAATCGTCATTTTGGGATTCCTATTATTTTATAAAAAAATATACGAGTATGTTTGTTTGGGTTGTACTTTTCATATTTCATGAAACAGTAGAATGCATGCGAATACTTAGAATAAACTCAGACATTAATACAAATGTTTTGTAATGAATGTTCTTCATCAGCACAATAATATAAATACTTAATATGGATCACAAATATACTACATGTTTTCAGATTACCAGCCCCTTTACACAGACGTTGCTTCATATGATACAGACGCCTTGGAAACATTTCGCCATGTTCAAAAGTAAGCATATATAGAGCAATAGGGTGTGCAGCAAACGTGGGATTGGGTAGGGTGTACAGCAAACGTGGGATTAGGGCTAATATAGATTTATGATTGTTAGATGTATGTGTTTTTGAAAGAATATGTATCATAGAATAAAAGTATATCAATGATTATCCCAATAATCGTTCATACAACACATTTGTCATGTTTATAGTGGCCTTTTAGTCAACATTTTTGTTAATTTTACTGGACTGCACATACTTTATATATAAACATTTATATATAGAAAAAATAAGCATAGTGTTTCTTTTTGCCATAAATATGGAATTAAGTACACTAATATTCAATTTACATTAAACCCTTATTTAGTTAAACAAGGTATTGAATCGATGTCTTATAGGCTTGCTGTACCTTAAAATTTCATTTTCAATTGGAAAAAAGTTGATATACTTAAAATAACATAAAAGCCTAACAGAATTTATTGTTCAAGATATAGAATATACTATGGCGTAAATATTACATATACGACTAATGCAAACTCGGCTAAGGTCATCCTGAAGAACTAGCAAATAGAAAAAAGCCACCATAATCAGCGGCTTCTTGATAAAACGAGTGTAGTTCGCTCTCCGTAAAATTAATTGTGCACAATAATCGGATTGCATCTTTCAGCCATTTGTTTCTACTCTTTCAAATACTGTATAAACGATATGTCCACTTTGAAGAAAATTACTGCACGTTTCAATATAAATATGCCGACACTCTATTTCCGAATGATACAATTCCTAAGCAATGTCGAAAGCGGACAAAATATAATGTCCCCATTTAAAACATAAACGTTTCGTTTCAGAAAGTCCTACTCCAAGTACAAACGGGTCGTTTGCAGACAATGGAACAGCCAATGTATTGCCTGGACGGACCAACGTGATAAACGCTGCTGTTCTGGACTCTCTTGTAGATGCAATCTTTGGGGACAAAATTGTAAATGTGTTAGCCGCCTGTGGGGCTGAAGGTGCTTACTGTAAGTCGCCCGCAAGAAAATAATGTTGTATTCGCTTTTCTTAACTGTGAAATAAAGATGCGCATTGCCATAGGAATTGTTTTCATTATTTCTTAACAATTCTACACGATCAAGTTACAATTGTACATCACATTTACTAAATTTTGAAATCAATCGTAAATATCTGGCCGGCTATCTATGTTGGTAAAGCTCTATACTTTCAGATCCGATCCCCGACCCGGATATATAACTGATGTGTTTATTGTCTTGGTAACGAAATCGTATCAACGTTCATCTCTCTTCCTCGATACAAGTATGGAATTCGTCAGTTACTTGAGACAATGTGACTCTTAAACCCTATATCTCTTGATAAGTGTTCTATAGTTCATTAACCGCTGAAATACTACTGAACACGGCGAAGAATGCTGGCAACCGAATTACATGTTTAAATTATATTTCATAAACGTACGTTGTTTTTCCTGCAATACCTGCTGCAAACTAACATTACTGCTCAAATATTGTGTAAACACATTACATGCAGTTAAAAATTCGTAATAGTCTATTCATATTCTATTCAGTGTTTTGTTAGGAAAATGGTTAATTTTTATTAATTGAAAAACATTTGTTGCTAGAGAACAAAAAAAACAAATAATGTATGTTTATACTTGAAGAAGAAATTCCTTAAATATAAGTTCATCTTTTCTTAATTTAAAATTATTTTCACTTTTTCTTATCGAGATATTTCATTATTTGAAATGATTACAAATGTTTTTCGTATTAATACAGTAAAACATGTGTTGGCTTTCTAACATATAATGATGTTTTCATCGGTTAAATGTAAAAAATGAATAGGGTTTTTCATGGTCGTCATGTTTCGGTGGTTTGTATCGCACGATTTAATTTGTCTCCGTGAATAAACTTGTGCGACGCATGCCAATGGACTATCACAGCCAAGTGATTTTCCCCAAATTTAAATAAATATTGATCGATGTCTGAGAACACTCTTGTAATTTGAACCATAACATTCCAACTTATGTAGGAATCACATGCATTGCGTGATGAGTTGATATATTAATAAGAGTTTATTTTCGTAAAATTTGTGAACAAACTTCACACATCAGGTGCTCGAAAGACTACTATTGGCGTCGCTCTTGAGAGCGCCGACTAGTATGTAATGCATTTGTTTTTCGCTTATGGTAGGAGAAGTTATTTAACGGATCAATGTATATATTTTAGTTTAAAGAATATCTTGCAAAGTGGTGATTTTTTTTGTGTAAATTAGTGTAAATAAGTAGTGCATTTGTGCCTATTAAATTTATTACAACATGTATTGCCAATAATGCAAAGCTAATAGTTTTACTTAATAACTGATCCACAACTAATCACACGGGAAAGATCACAGGGCAAATTCGCGAAACTTTCTGGTTTTGTATAAAAAACAAAACATAATAAAGGTTTGTTTTTTTTGTTTATCTAAACTGCTTATTTAGTAGAGAATCAATGTAGTACGATATTTGATGACCTATCGCGCAAGCAAGTTTATTGGAAGGCGTAGTGGTACGAAAACGTACAATATATTAGTTTATTAATAGACATATAATAACGATCTCTATACACAACTTTACCAAATAGCAGTACGTAAATGATGTCAGCCGGAATAGCTCAGTTGGGAGAACGTTAGACTGAAGTTGTTTACGCAACAATCATCTAAAGGCATCGGTTCAATCCCGGGTTACGGCACGAACGGAACAGTTCGGCGACTGACAATTGTTTTCTGTCAGGTTAATACATATAATAAAGCTTTATTTTATGTAGACATTTTAAAATCCATTTTACTACAATTGGACACTTTTATTAAAATTAATGGATGCCGCGTGGTGACAACGTTAATTAAAATTTCTTACATCATTTAAATATCTTATAAAAATACACGTGTTTTTATTTTAACAAATAAATGCAAGCAACACATCTATTATCCAAGTATTTTAATGGTTGTCTATAATAGGCCCTAAGTACTATCCCTACCACATATAGAGCGCGAAGCGCGACACGTATTATTGATTGTAACAATGAGTTGCGATAAAGGAAGCAGCCGCTTATCAAGGAGGAGCTGTGTCCCAGCAACCCGTTTTCCTAGAGTCGAGCACTCCTCGGAGTTTTTGTTTAAGAACCACATATAGAGCGCGAAGCACGACACGTATTACTATCCAGGTGGTATGCACCCTATAGCATTATCCGACCATTACGTCCATAGTTATCTTCCTTAGAAGTTGAGAAATTTTGAAATCGTTGTTTGAAGTCCAAAATTTTCATCCGATTGTTCCCAACCTTGCACAGGTTTTTTTTATCAATGAGGACCCAACCCAAACTTTATATGAGCAATATCGGACCATAAGTCAAGAATTATGTCTCTTTGAATTAAAAAATAAAAGTGAAAAACTGCTTGGTTAGGTTATTATGTCAACATTTTCTTCAGATTCTTTTCAAACTTACAGTGCCTTAATATCAATGAGCATTTTTACCTCATTTAAAATGAGAAACATCGGGACAAAAAAAACCCAGATTTTTTTCTATTAAATTTGACAAAATAAACAATTTCCACTTGTTTAAAAGATTTCACACATTTCGTCTGAGTCTTTCTAAACTTGCTAAGTGTTTTTATATCAGTATTACTCGAACCCTATAGGAAATGATGAATATCGGAGCAATAAATATATTATGATCTTTTACTGAATTTCAAAGTATTGTGAAATGCAGCTTCTTTATGCAATTTACAGTTTTCATTCAATTTTTTCAAACTTTAACAGTGTTTTCATGTCAATGAGCACTCAACCCCTATCGTAAATGAGCAACGTAAGAATAAGTTCAGAATCATCTCCCCTTGAAGTTGAGAAAAATATGAAATTTCGCTTACAAGATGAAGAAGATTTTTGACGATGCTGGAACGGCATCGTCTAAGGTATGATAACCATCAAAAAATTCTTCATAATGGCGACCTATGTAAAAGACCGAGCCAGTCCGATTGAGATAACTCAATTTTTCAATTACTTTTCTTGGGCATTCGCCACTGCGTAGGAGATTGCTCGTTGATTTTCACTGATAACATTCTCCTAGCAGAGTTGTCGTTCGTGTTTCAACATTCAACAATGGCCGCCCCCGTGAGAGTCTCGATTCAAAACTTTCTTACTGCTCAAATTGGCTTGTTTCGCTACTTAGAAGCTGTCATTTATCATATATGAATTATTTATTCACTAAATCTCCGCTAATGACAACAATGGATGGAATTCGAAGGATATATTCGGTGTGAATGGATCACTTTCTACAACAATGGCTTCGCCCATGAGAGACTTGATAACACTCGTGTCAAAACTTTCTTACAGCTTAAATCTGCTTGTTTCGCTATTTAGTAAAGCAACAATAAATGGAATTCGAAGGATATATTCAATGTGGAATGAAGCACTTTCTGGATCTCGACATATTGACAAGGCAAAACTGGCATACTGATGATACTGGTATTTTGAGTTATCAATTTAAGTCACATTTTGCTTTATAAATTTTGTTCGAGCATTTTGCGACTTATTGAATGGCTATGATACCCGACATCAACAGCTCATATGGGATTTGCATATCACCAAGCTGTCCTGAAATACAACATTGATTACAAACTCTTTACTCAAATTACTGGTTTGTATGAATTCTTTCTTCTTTCGATTTAAGTAGTTGATATCATAGTCCAAATAATTAGACGTAATTTACCGTTTAGTCCATGTATATTGACCTCATATTTATAGGAGTAGATATTATGTTAAAGGGGCTTTTTCACAGATTTTAACATGTTTTGAAGTTAGTCATTAAATGCTTTGTATTGATAAATGTAAACATTGGATCTAAAAAGCTCCAGTTAAAAATCCAGAATAAAATTCTTTAAAAAAAAAGTAGTCCGCCGCAGGGCTTGAACCAGTGACCCCCTTAGTCCTGGAGTAAAAACGCATTAGCCTGCTCGACTTTTCTGCCAAGTATAAATGTTTGACGTTTTTTATACCTAATATAAGCAATCTTCGTAGTTTCACACAATTAAAAAACAACAACATAACTCACCAAATTATTCAATCGTTTCGCTTTGCAACGCTTTATAATTTTTAAATCGTTAAAAGATGCATATAATGGCTATATTAGACCATGGTAAATGTTCAGTAATACTGTTTCCCCAAAATAACATAATTTAAACGAAAATTTGCGAATCCGATACAACTTTTTTCAATTTTTGTCAATTTACCAAAACGTGAAAAGATCCCTTAAAGTTAAATGAACTGTATCCCAGTAAAAGAGACATTACAGCGATTGTGGCCAGTTTAGATCCAGTTCACCCTGCAGTTGCTTGAAAGCTGTTTGCTTAAGAGCGGTTTTCTGACAATGACAAATAGTTTAATTGGATACTGATTAGACTGCCCTTTTCCTGTGACCTGGCTAATTAAATTCAGAAGCCTGGTAACAGTTTAACGTTAATGTTACCAATGTGTCAGACCAGGGCCTGGATTTTGAAATCTAGGACATGCATGGTCAGAAGATGTCATTTAAGATTATACATTTTTTTAAACATGAACAAATGCATACAAATATAAATAGTAAAATGCACTAAGTAAGAAGGCATTTGACTTCGGCTGGTGCCTTGGCACACCAGGTGTTTCGGTTGCAATAGTTTGATGGACTCACTACTTGGATATGTAGTTACATCATTTACAGTATATCAAACAGTATTTAGCATGAACCAATGATTTTTTCAAACATAAATAATTGATGTAAAATGCTTGAAAGAATAATATTTAAGGTTTAAGAAGGCATTTTCTTTTTGTTTTAAAGGATATCTTTGAAAATTATATTTTTTATGATTTTTTTGGCAACAAGGGGTAACGCATTTTTAAAAAATGTAATTAATTTTCGACAAAAACTGGTACCATGAGTAGCATGAATCAATTTTTTTTTTAAACATTTGTAATTGATGAAAAATGATTAAATAATAATAAAAATAATATCTAGGGTCTAATAAAGCATTTTTTATTTTATTTTAATAGGTTACTCTGAACATTTTTTTATGATCTTGTTTTGCAACAAGGGGTTATGAAATTTAAAAAATGTTACTGGATTTTTAGACCAAAACTGGTACTATGATAATACTATAATGCACTTCGCCAAAACATTTATAATTATATTGTTTATTCTTTTAAATGTATTTCCCCTATTCACTAAAAATAACACTTTTGATCAGAAAATTCATATATAATGATGTTTACTTTTATTTTCAAGAAGCATAATGCCTCTTTTTAGTTGTATTCAGCCACAAGTTCTTGTCAGCCACTTAAGGGTTATATGTTGCCTTTCTTTTACTAAATGCAAAATAATTCTACGCTTTGAGACATTTATAAAATATTTTATGTCTTTACAACACCGACAGGCTAATAAATTTATATATCAAGTACTTCCATACTAACAGGACCATTTTAGGCGGGCAACCTAGCAACCTTGATTTGTTCATATCTTCCTATCAATCTGTTATATGTGTTATGAATAATTTGTTCGGAGAACATTTAATGTTTGTTATAACTTTTAAATAATTCAATGTTCAAAGTGATATTGTTATTGACCGATAAACCAACATACTGATTAAAAGGGAATATTTTATTTGTTATTTGCATTTTATCTCACTTGAAAAATATTTGTCTAAATAGTTTTCAAACTATAGAGAAATCTATAAACAATTAATAATTGACGACGTTTATCAAAAAAAAAACATTTATGAAATGGAAGTTTAAAGATAAAAATAAATAATGCAAGTTTTTGTCATATATTCGTAATAATTTCCATTATAATTGAGTGTCTGAGCAATGTGGATGAATGAATATATCGATTAAAACGAACACTTGTCTACACTTGAATTATGATTTATTTTTCAATATTGTATGCACTTAAGTTTAGCCTTTATGCTTTTTTTTAGCATTTATAGACAGTGTCCCTGCCCAAAATCAAGGAATTATTACTTGTCATTCATTTAAGTGATGGTTTACAATAATTTTGAGGTAGAATATTTGAGAAAAACATTAGAAACGAAACTTGTCAGTGATGAAATTTTCCATATGGTTATGGAAATTACCGATCGTCGGTTTCTGAAAAACAATACGTCACGGTTTCCAAAAATATGATGGTTGTGCCCAAAGATTTTGGAATTAAAGAACATTACTGGTACATATTTTTATAATTTCGATTCTTCATTTGATTAATATGTAATTTCAAGGCTGATAAACTTGACATATGCAAGCTATTCTTTCGTTTTTCATATGTCTGTCGATACATCTGTACAATCGGTAATTTCCGTAACCACTCGTTAAATTGTAGCAGACACAGGTTTAAATAAAACAAATATGTTTTACACTATTATTCTACCTCTTTCTTGCTAAAAACTAATGCATGAATGATTTAAAAGTAATATTGCATCGTTTTCAGCCAGGAACACTGTCTATGACCGCGAAAAAAAACATAACAAACTTTTTGATTTACGATATTTACTTTCTAAATAGCTTGCATGCGGCATGGCATTGCATGTTCCGCAAGATAAATATCTCGACTTTATTTATTGGATGATTTCGGACTGTTTCATCCAATCAGAATATAGCTTTTAAACGTAATTTAGACCCATTTTTAGCGAGATAATTAAGTACCACTTTTTATACACTGCCAAATTGTGACATAACAAGTTGCCTCCCTTGTTGGTTCATTCTACTGTATTATTATGCCCCCCTTCGTAGAAGAGGGGGTATATTGTTTTGCACATGTCGGTCCGTATGTCCGTCCACCAGATGGTTTCCGGATGATAACTCAAGAATGCTTATGCCTAGGATCATGAGACTTCATAGGTGCATTGATCATGACTCGCAGAAGACTCATATTGATTTTGAGGTCACTAGGTCAAAGAGCAAGGTCACGGTGATCCGAAATAGTAAAATGGTTTCCTGATGATAACTCAAGAACGCTTATGCCTAGGATTATGACACTTCATGTGTACATTGATAATGACTCGCAGATGACCACTATCGATTTTGAGGTCACTAGGTCAAAGGTCAAGGTCACGGTGACCCGAAATAGTAAAACGGTTTCCGGATGATAACTCAAGAACGCTTATGCCTAGGATCATGAAACTTCATAGGTTTATTGATCATGACTCGCAGAAGAACCCTTTTGATTTTCAGGTCACTAGGTCAGAGGTCAAGGTCACGGTGACCCGAAACAGTTAAATGGTTTCCGGATGATAACTCAAGAACGCTTATGCCTATGATCATAAAACTTCATAGATACATTGATCATGACTCGCAGATGACCCCTTTTGAGGTCACTAGGTCAAAGGTCAATGTCACGGTGATCCGAAACAGTTAAATGGTTTCCGGATGATAACTCAAGAACGCTTATGCCTAGGATCATGCAACTTCATAGATACATTGATCATGACTCGCAGATGATCCCTATTGAATTTCAGGTCACTACGTCAAAGGTCATGGTCACAGGTACTCAACTTTGAAAAATAGTTTCCGGATGATAACTCAAGAATGCTTACGCCTATGATCATGAAACTTCTTAGGTACATTGATCATGACTTGCAGATGACACCTATTGACTTTCAGGTTACTAGGTCAAAGGTCAAGGTCACGGTGACTTGACAGAGTAAAATGTTTTCCGGATGATAACTCAAGAAAGCTTACGCCTAGGATCATGAAACTTCATAGCTAAATTTATCATAACTCGCAGATGACCCCTATTGATTTTCAGGTCACTAGGTCAAAGCTCAAGGTCTCAGTTCCAAAAAAACGTATTCACACAATGGCTGCCACTACAACTGACAGCCCATATGGGGTGCATGCATGTTTTACAAACAGCCCTTGTTTCAAAAATGTTTTCATGTAGTAAACTTATATTGATATTTACACAATTGATGCATATGAATGATAGACTTTACTGAAATCATTTTAATGATACTTAAATCATGACAGTGAATTAATACTGATAATTATTTAATATATTTTGCTTGATACAATCATGTACATCTATATAAAATAAGATCATACTGTAACTTCAGTGATGAATTTCAGTGAATTAAATTAAATCCAAAATATAAGTAACTCCTATATCTCTCCCGCAGCGCGCTCACCTAAACATCCTGCTGTGTACCTATCCAGATCCAGATAAAAAGATATGATACATAATTATGTATCATATTGTTCAGAGGGGTTGATTTTACCTCTGTTGTAGCAATGTATTGTTTTACTTCTTTAATCAGTGTGTTTAAAGATATATAAACATAGCTCCAGGGTCTTTGCTTCAGGCAACGAATATTTCATATCCTGATCTCTTTTTCTAATGGATATTTTAACTAGTTCCTACATTCAATACAGTCAAATATATGTTAAGTAGTATCTGTACACATTGGTAGATTAAATTTGTACATCAAATATTATTTTTTAATTGTTTTAAAAAGATATAGTTCAAATAATCATACTAGATTAATTTAGAACCTTAGTCATGTCACGGAGATCTAGAGTCCGTGGTCATGTGGTAATTAAACATTTTTAAATATAACCACTTTTATATGGAGTATTGACCAGATCTCAAATGCATATCCCTTTTCTCTGTCACCCTGGTCATCTCCTATCAAAATGGCAAATTATATGAAGAACCGTTCTTTATACACAATGGTTGAATGAAACAATTGACATCCTTTTCACTTGGAAATTTCACTTTGACAGTCATGGAAAAAGAGCCTGCACAACACAGATCAAAAATACTTTTTATTTGTAGATAATCCCATATCTTGAAACTCTTTGTGCATAAATATCTCAAGTCTTCATGAAATCAGGACAACAACAATGTTTTTTAAGTCCTTAATTGACCTGGCTATAGTAATCAGATTATTATAAGCTCAATAAGTCATTTTATGTCATAAGGTTTGTGTATTGTAAACATACACACAATATTGCAGGTACATGATAGCAATGAATAATAACAAAGCCATCCATACTATAAAGGTCAGTGAGAAAAATGTGAACGCATTGAGTGTAATCATGGTGAGCCGTCAACATTTGCCTTGTTAACTCTGTGGATGCCACGTTTATATTCCAATCTTCATAAACTTTGGCCAGAATATAAGTCTCAATGATATCTTGGATCAGTTCGAAAATGGTTACAATTGGTTGAAAAACATGGCTGCCAGGGGGTGGGGCATTTTCCTTATATTGCTATAGTAAAACATTGTTAACACCCGAGAGGTCACATTTATTTTCCGATCTTCAAGAATTGTGGTCACAATATTTGTCCCAATAATATCTTGTTATCTCAGGTGAACGACTTTGGGCCTTTCAGGCCCTCTTGTTTGTTCATCTTACCATTTGAAGAAAAGATATCATTGCACAGATGTCTTTTACTGTTAGAATGTGTTATGCTGCATTTCTTATGTGGCTTGATCGGGGTATATTGTTGAGCAAATGTCGCTCAGTCCGTCAGTTGGTCCGTCCACCAGATGGTTTCCGGATGATAACTCAAGAACGCTTAGGCCTAGGATCATGAAACTTCATAGGTACATTGAACATGACTGGCAGATGAACCCTATTGCTTTTCAGGTCACTAGATAAAAGGGTAAGGTAACAGTGACTAAATTACTTAGGCCTAGGATCATGAAACTACATAGGTAAATTGATCATGACTGGCATATGACCCCTATTGATGTTCAGGTCATTAGGTCAAAGGTCAAGGTCACAGTGAGTCAACCAGTTTAATGATTTCCGGATGATAACTCAATAATGCTTACGTCTAGGATCATGAAACTTCATAGGTACATTGATCATGACTTGCAGATTATCCCTATTGATGTTTAGGTCACTAGGTCAAAGGTCAAGGTCAAAGTGACTCAAAACAGTATAATAGTATCCGGATGATAACTCAAAAATGCTTACGCCTAGGACCATTAAACTTAATAGGTACATTGATCATGACTGGTATATAACCCTTATTGATTTTCAGGTCACTTGATCAAAGGTCAAGGTCACAGTGATTCATAACAGATAAAAGGTTGCCTGATGATAACTCAAGAATAGTAAGGCCTAGGATCATGAAACTTTATAGGTAAATTGAACATGACTGGCAGATGATCCCTATTGATTTTCAGATCACTAGGTGAAAGGTCAAGGTCACAGTGACAAAAAATATATTCACACAATGGCTACCACTACAACTGACAGTCCATATGGGGGGCATGCATGTTTTACAAACAGCCCTTGTTTGTCTTATGTTGGTTTATGTTCATCTCGGTCAATTCTAGGTTAAGTTTGAAAGTAGGTCATATGTGGTTCAAACTAGATCAACACTCCAAATCACAGAAAAGGTTATTGAACACTCCAGAGGTCACATTTTCTTCCTGATCTTCATGAAAATTGGACAGAATGTTATCTCGATGAAATAAAGTTTCAGTTTGAAAGTTGGTAGTTTGTCAAAAACTAGGTCATTAGGTCAAAATATAGAAAACTTCCTTTACCTTTCTACAGGTAATATTATCTTCCTGATTTTCATGAAAATTGCTTACAATGTTCATCTTAATCAAATCAAAAGCTGAATTTGCAAGTTGGGCATGTGCAGGCGAAAGCTAGGTTACAACTTAGTCAAATCCACAAGTGTTTGACACTATAGAAGGAGTTTTGGGTGAGCGATACAGGGCTATCTTGTTTTAGAACAGCCTGTAGTAAGAAAGGGAAGGTATTGTATTTGTTTCAAAAGTAACATTTTAGTGTTATTGGAAGTAATTGAGCAATTATATGATGTCATAGTTTTGGATATTTTGCTCACTTGTTATGATGTGATAAGGTGAGCTTTTGTTATCACTCTTTGTCTGTTGTATTTTATCCAAAGTTTATTGTGAACACATAAGATATCATTTTACAATGTTTAAATTTGGGTGTCACCTATTTGCCAGATTCTTATTAAAGTAGTCACTTCTATGTCATTTTGGGTTTCATAATCTATCAACAATTAGGGCACTAGGTCAAATATAAGAAAAGGTCTGTTAATACTTTAGTGGTCACATTATGTCTCTGATCCACTTGTAAATTTGTTAGAACATTATTTTAAATGATTTCAAAGTCAAGCTTGAAAGTAGCATATTCAACATTTAGGTCACAAGGTCTAGTCTCAGTGATTAACAGGTCACGTTCCAAAGTGGGTCATGTGCTTCCAAGCATTTGATCAATATCTAAAATCATTAAAATCTATGTTAACACTTACATTTTTTACCTTATCTTCATGGCAGTTGATCAGAATGTTAAAATAAATAAAAGTAGGAACTCGGTAACAAGGCTAAACTAGACCGGATAGACGCAAATAGTTTGTTCATACTCACAATGCCTTTTTTCTATATCTTCATGAAAAATTAGTTAACACCACTAGGAAACAATCAGTTTCAGGTGAGCCACATAGTGCTGTTAAAGCTATCTATGTATAGTATAGATTGTTACAAAACCTTGTTTATCAATAAAAATAAATGAAAAAATGGCTTTCTAAAAGTTGCAGTCTTGGATGATATATTCCTCAACTTATAATCTACGACAATCTTTTGAGAAGAAAACCAAATTGGACTATTATTATACCCCAACATATTGGGGGCTAGCACAGGAATTCTCAATTATGTTCCTCGAAAAATAATGGGTAAGCATATTGTTGCTGTTTTATCCAGTTGTCTGGACCATTACTCCCAAAAGAATTGTAAGTTCAAATATGAGATATTTAGGTAATTAAATCTCATTGAAGGGATTGCAGTGTCCAAGAACGAAAACGATTGCACCACAACCATTAACTATTGACCTGCGGATAAATGACAAGCAATAAAAATTACACAATTGCGATGATGTAGATTAACTTAAATGGATGCTTATTTATTATATGCTTTTCGGTGATTTATACAGAAATATCAGTGAAATAAATTGGTATTTCACTGTTTTAAACAGTGAAAAATAACAGTGAAAATATCGATATTTTTCGCTTTTTTCTGGGAAAATCGATATTCCGCCGAATCCAACAAATATCCTCTATATATCCATCCTCTTCAAAAGCATCGTCAAACCAGTACTTTCAGTGCTTTGATTTAAAATCTACACAGTTCTGTTCCATTAATGAAAACTGCACACGGATGCCAGTAAAAAGGGAAACCAATGTAAATAAAATGAACTATGAAATATATGGGGGTTACAACTCAAAATCATAGATAATGGTTATTTGGGGGTTATAACACAACATCATAAACAATCGTTATTTGGGAGTTATAACACAAAATTATAGATAATGGTTATACCAGTATCTTTTTCTATTTTGTTTAAAATATTCGACCAATATATGAATATTTTCCGTAGAAAAAAAAACGTTTCATGTAACTCCATTGAGTGCCTTTTACAATGGAATTCCCGACGCCCTTTGATGCTTTGCATCAATACTTTCTTGTTATGTTCTTGTTATGAAAATAAACAAATGGATTCTAAATGACTGAAATGGTAATTACAAATTAATAGATATTACAGTGCACCGTATTTTGAAGATATGGTTTACATCAACTGGTACAAAAAATGGATTCTCATAATAAATCAGCGATATAAATAGTATTAGCAATATGCATTGTAATCATGTTAAGTTTCCTAGAAAATATCCGTTCTTTGCATATTCTGTGTTTGCACTGATAATTGATGTCCGTGGGTTTAATGCTGCTTTATTACACAAATCGTATTGTGATCTGATTCTAATAAAAGTCATACTACCCTGTCATCTGATTATATATTTTAGAAAAGATTAATGACACAGGTCATTGTTTATAAATCAACAAGTTTTAATGGCAATACTCATTTTGTATATTGAGCAGTCAGACATGTATCTGTAAATACGTTAAAACACGGCGAATGTAAATGTAAAACAAGGGCTGTTTGTAAAAAATGCATGCCCCCCATATGGGCTCTAAGTTGTGGAAACAGCCATTTTGTAAATATGTTTTTGTCACTGTTACCTTGACCTTTGACCTAGTGACCTGAAAATCAATAGGGGTCATCTGCGAGTCATGATCAATGTACCTATGAAGTTTCATTATCCTAGCCATAAGCTTTCCTGAGTTATCATCAGGAAACCATTTTACTATTTCGGGTCACTGTGACCTTTACCTTTGACCTAGTGACCTGAAAATCAATAGGGGTTATCTGCCAGTCATGATCAATCTACCTATTTCGGGTCACAGTGACCTTGACCTTTGACCTTGTGACCTCAAACTTAATAGGGGTCATCTGTGAGTCATGATCAATGTACCTCTGAAGTTTCATGATCCTAGGCCTAAGCGTTCTTGAGTTATCGTCTGACAACCACCTGGTGGACGAACCGACCGACAGACCGACCGACAGACCGACAGACCGACATGAGCAAAGCAATATACCCCCTCTTCTTCGAAGGGGGGCATAATAATATAACAATGCACATTATTTCACGTCGATACTGCAGTTACGGTCTCTCAAATATGTTCAATAAAATCGCATATTTGCAGCAGTTTAAATAAGAAGAACGGTAAACATTGTTGTCAAAAAAGACCCGATAAATATATATTAGACAATAGCACACCATTAATAACACGTTTTGGGTTTAATGTGTTTGGACAGGTGGTTATATATTCGCTTTTTCGCTTTAAATATATTCGTTTGATGCAAATACGCACTTTGCTGACTTTCTAGTGGGAAACACAAATACAACTGGAGAAGGAGAGTTAAGAAACGTTTATAATAGAACGACAGTTTACCATTAGTATATTTGTGTTGCTTTGATAACCTATTTTTCCTAAAAACACTTTTTAAAATAATATTTTAATATGTATATTTATGTACGTAGGAACAAAGTAAGTGCAAACACATGCAAAAGTCTTACAACATGTGAAAACTTGCAACAATTATGAAGCTTAACATATATCAGACAGACACGTATTTGTCTAAAACGTTCATAAATTAATATTCTATATTTTAAGTAAACCAGCAAAATGCTTGGCCTTCAATGTGTCAAGGTTCTGACAAAATATTTGCAATTATTTTGGTTAAGCTTTGTGTTGCTTGTATTATTATACAGACTTTCATTTTGTAAGTATACACATTCTTCGTTTTATTACAGGCTGACTAACAATATTTTTAATAACGTTAAGCTGTTGCTGTGTTATTGTCCCTGTCAATAATATTTTACAACAGGTGACTTTCCGACATTGGTGATGTTATGCCGGATCAAAAAAACATCAAGCAATGCAATACTTTATGCAAATGTGTACTGTGCTTTATACCTGTTCGGATTTACATTTTTAGAAATGTGTGCAAGTAAAATAAGTTAATCATACATATATCTGTATCTTAATAGAATTATAGTTCAATTCATGTGCATTATCGATCTCAGAACCAGCTGTCATCATACAGTCATAAGCGTGCGTGGACTCATTCATTTAAATGAGTCGCAGTACAATGCAGTGCATTATGCGAGATGTAATGTGAACTACTAACCCCAACTGGTACCAAAGAATTATGTATTAGATTGACTTCATATGATGACAAACTAATACGATACCCCAACGCACATATTTCGTGATCTAAGTGTTTTGTTAGTATTAGTAAACATTCTATATATTTTAATTCAATAATGTAGTTTTCTTTATAGTGCAATAGATCTAAAAGACTTATAAAAAGTGTTGTATTGAATAACCAAAAAAGCAGCAACTTTTCTTTAATTCAGATTATAGCAATCACAATTAGGGACAGTGTACAAACCAACGCTACATAGAAATGAAATATGAGTTTTGATATTGGTCATCAATTAATAATGAATTAAAATCATGTGTACTAATCGTGTGTTTATGTTTGAAGAAATTTCGGGTTTGCCATAATTTAACTGAATTCGCAGTATGGACAGCTTACTGCGATCGCGATTTGGATACAGAAAATCCAACTGATATGTTAACAGTAATTACTTACGAAATGTGACCGTGTAGCTAATTGTCTTCGACGGTAAACGAATCATTCGCCTAGAGAGAACTCAAAAGTAACATTCAAACGAGTATCATAGCTCTTTAAATGAAAGACCTGTTCCTGTAGTCAATTGCCATTATAATAATCTTAAATTACAACCGAATCAAACCTCAGTCCTCTTGCGCTTGCTTGTTTGAAAAGTGTTATTTGAAAGTATTAAGTGTGCGAGGAAAAAGATGTTTCCTTAAATGCGATTCCTAACAACGTCGATGATGGATTTCATTGTAGGCAGTTATGTTAAGATCTTAACCAGAGTTATTTTCGACTAATTGATACCAAATGGTATGTATGTTTACTTGGAAACTGCTAATTAGGTTATCACGTACGATAATAATTTCAGTTTATTTTCATTAATATTGAGCTCAGACTCTAAAATATAACGAATAAATGCTCTCAACGTTGCGATTATTTAAACAGTATACGCTTAGCTTTAATTCTTTTTAGATTAATAATTTTCTTATACACAACGAAACTATAACGCTAAATATGTTGACATAGCAACGCATATCGTGAGTTATAAACATTTCACCCAAGTGAATTCATAAATCGTTATGACTGAAATGAAAATAAATCGAATTAACAACGATATTATTACTCATGAATCATTGCTACATCAAAAATATCAAACACGTTAGTGTGTTTCGATCGATAAAACGTTGGTAATTCTTCAACAAATCATATGCGGTGGGTTATTTTTTGTATGTGTTTGATTAAACACTCGTGTTCCACGTTCACCTAGTTTTTTGCAGACATTGACAGAATGTTTCAATAACGGCATGTGGTTATTGATTTAAGACGCTGTCCCGTTAATGAGCATTGCTAAGAAAAGAATGTAAGCTGATAGAATAACATGTTCAAGTACAGTATTTGCTTTATATGGAGGCCGCCGGAATAAGTAATGTGATAAAAGTTGGTATTAATAAATACTCGATGAGGCGAAATTATGATGGCACCGTGGCAAAATAAAATCCAATGTATTATGTGTATGAGTATAGTAGCACAAATAGATGGCAAAGCATGTATATGTCAGGATACAAACAACTATAATAATGAAAGCAATATCACAAACATGTATTATGTTATTACCAGATTTTCATATCCACTAAAAGACAGTTGTATTTCAATGAAACAGTGTTACTTGCAAAAATCGTTAAACAGTTAAAAGATAAAATAAAAATACTGCCCTCATTTATTTGATAACAATTTGTTCGTGGTTACACGAACAAATAATCGGAAATGAGCTTTCATAGATAGCTAACGGATATTCTCTTTCATGAAATCAACCTCGCAAACAATCTTTATTTTAAGTCAAACATATGATTGTAAACGAAAATAACTATGAACTTTAAACATGTCATTACACACCGAAATCAATTTGAGTCGAGCTCAGAGAAAACCCATGAATGCGGGTAAAGGGTCCTTCCAGATCAACACAGTGTAATCATAGACATCACTTTCCGCCTAGCTTGGATTTGTGTTTAGAAGAGCCCTCTTTTGAACGAAAAACTGCATGATTAGTTTGTGCGATCTACACAATATATATGGGATTATACTGTATGCACATTCATTAAAACCGGTTTTCACAGAGCTCTACTGATTTCTGTTCCAAAAATAGTCTGATAAAGTTATTCAAAGGTTTTGTATTGGTAGAAGAATAAAATTGTATCAGATTATTAGCGATTGAATAGTCGACTGATCAATAAACAGTATCCGTGTGGTTTAACAAGATTTAATGAATATAAAATGGTTTCTTCTAAAATCTATCTTCAATTTGATCTTGTCAATTTAAATATGTGTGAATGTATACCAAAGCCACACATAAAATATTGAAATGAACAATCTAGTTACGTATTTTTTTTAAATTAAATTAAAGATAACCGAAACAAATGATTTAGAATTTATAGAGAGTCCCAATTTGTCATTAACAATCGATTCATCGGTGTATGTACATCGTCGACGCAGGTCTGTTCAGTACGAGAATTGAACGTATCTACAGTTTAATCAAACATTACAAGAATAGGACTTTCCAAGGAGCTTTACAATACCATCTCATAATTAATTCAATACGCTTCCAATGGCATGGCGACAACAATAAATGCATACTTAAACCACATTCAATAACATAACATTATTTCCATGCAATAGCTTTGTTTAACAGGAAGGCAAGAAAGTCGCGGAATTTAAATGATCCGTACTGAAACATGCCATCAGGCATATTCTAAGTTTCATTAAGAGGAAAACAAAACCATTACTGTTTTTATTCCATTAGCCCACAAGAACGATTGCTATCAAGACTCGTTCTTAATATGCCAATTTATCAGAAGCAAGCAATACAGATCATTTAAGATTCCATTTGGTTTACCAAAGCATATACAATATTTTTGTTATGCTTCCCGAAATGGAAAATACTAAAATAAGGCTATTTCCGTCTGCTTGAATGTTATTTTAACATTAAGTGGACGTTGAAGCGAGTGTCACCGCTTAATTTATCTTTCTAAACATCCGTCTGTAATTTCGACAGTGTTGAATGTTTTCTCAATTAGATCATACTTTATCGCTTTTAAATCTTATTATCCTAAACAGAAACATTGTACAAAAATAAATGTGTACATTCATTAACGTAAGTGTGTGCTATGGGTGTGTTTACGGTGGGGCAATTGTTGTTGATTTTTAAGATTGTTCATAAGACATATAGGCACAATTGTTTGTTCTGCAACAAATACGATTAAGCGTGTGTGATAAGGCGTAACTTGGCAGTAATGCGTTTCATCGGATTGAACATTACTTGATTAATGGTTCCGTTACTCTTTGATTAATTGAATATACTATTCCTTGTTCAAATTGATGTTTTGGGCGAATAAAGATTTTAAAAACATGTTGACATTATAATCATATAAACTTGCTTTAAATTTGGAATCAGATAAAAACAAGAACCCGACTGTCAACTTCCAATCAACTGAACTGAACATGCAATCAATTGACTCACCAACTATGTATGTAGACTAGGAGGATAAACAATAATTCATTCGCGATTCGAACTGTAAATCCAAATCCGGTGCATTTACTCATTGAACCAGAGAACGTTCCAGTGATGTTAGTGTTACGAAGCAATAAACACCATAACGCGACCGGATAGTTCAATCAGTCGAATAATATAATGACCCTTGTCGTAAGTACATTGTCATTATTACTGTGGCGGACATATGCACTAATGTTTACTTAAATTTGTTCAAAAATGGAAAAAAAAAATTTGAAATAAAGAAGACGGTGAAACTAACATACACTTAAATAATAATGTGCAAGGGTTTGAGTACTTCTTAATGTATCAATCGTGTATCTTCCATACAAGCTATTGTCACTGGATTGATGAACAACACTCGGTCATTATGGTAAGACATACATGTTCTTGCGTGTCACATAATACTTGCATTGCACCCATTATTCCAATAAATTGAATGGCGGTCTTTTCTGACATTGTTATAAAGTCTTCTGACATCAAACACTTGTCAAATTGAATATTTGTATATGTGTTGTTGGGAGTCTCTAGTTGTAGAAAACCTTTCTAATTACCCACAGTGATTTATTTAATAAGACCTTGTAGCCCGCATACATTATGATATATTATTTATCTAATTGGTTTAGGACGACGGTTAATATTATAAGGCCAATAAGTAAATTGCACTGACAGAAATAAATAACTACCATAGGATTACTTAATATGAAGATTACGTTAACTGTGATTGCAGTATATATTGAAAGATATAATTGATGCAAATATATATATATATATATATATATATATATATATATATATATATATATATATTTACTGACAAACAAGCAGGCGGACGAAAAGACAGAAACACATACTTACAGATAGGCAGACGAACAATTATTCCTACTTACAACTGCAAAAGTTTTTTGTCTTAATGCATACATGCAAACATTGACCACAATACATGCATATGATAGCTATCACTCCTCCTTGTCGCATTCCTAATTAAAGTCATGTCTGCTAGAATTGTAAACAGTATAGAAACTATAGAAAACAATATGTAGCTATTGTCGTGTTATCAGTTGCTTGTATATAAATATAAGAAACATGCATTATAAGTTTAAATTACAAAAAATATATACACTAAATATAAAACGCAATCCTGTACTTCATGTTATGTAAAGTAAAAGGTTAATTGTTAATTTGAAGAATATTGTTAAATTATTTAAGAATACTAATAACACAATATCTAAACATACTTGCAATGGGGCTGTATACACACTACTTATATTATAGTATCGTCAAACATTTTTCATGACAAGTGGAAATCGCAGTTTTTGTTGCAGTTTTGTACAAAATCAATACCGTCTACATATGGGCCTGATAGAATATCATATTCGAATACAATATATATTTTCCGTAGAAACCTTCGGAAAAATTATTTGATATAAATGATTGAATACCTTAATGAAACACTCCGATATAAAAGGAAAAACCATTTCGACCACTGTTGGAAAAGTCATCCCAATATTGAGCATTTGTCATTTAATTGACATATTTTAAAGCACAGAGTACTGCAATATTGAGAAAATAAAGAGTTGCTCTCAATCAATTTTTATCATCAATTTACAAATATACTTCACGTCCACTGTTTGCTTAATGTGTGTGTATATTCTGATTCAAATGTAAGAAAATAAAGAATTCCACACGGAATCACACTTTTCAGCATATTTCGACGCACATGATCAAAAGGAACATGGATGTGAACAAATTAAAACTTTTCAAAAGAGTCAGATACTGTTTAGGGGTGAGATTTTTTTTTTGTTTCTCAATTTGTCATTTTCGGCTCAGGTACTACTTAAAAGTACCCACGGCTATGCTTAAGTATATAATACGCCCGGGATACGGAAAATATACGTTTAAGTACCCAGTGGAATGACCGGGTGCCGTTTCGGGTATTATATGTACCCGTGTTATATTTTAGTATACTTAAGAGTAAACGAGGTACATTTTAAGAAATGCCTAAGCCGACAACGATCAATTAAGCGTTATTGTTTATTTACTATGAGTCCGTAAATGCGCATCTATTTGTGTGCAATATAAAATAAATAAAATACCCTACGTGTAAAGCGCAACATACACATCTCAATTTTCTACGAATCTGGCAAAGTAAAATATAAGCATCACACTGTCCACTATATAAAATTTAAAACAGCTTTTTGCACAACGTTCCCAAGACTGTCCGATATTTTTTAAATCGAGAATTGCACTGTTTATGAATATTACATAATGCACAATTTGCAAGAAAATTTCCTGAAGTTCTGGCGAAAACAACAACAAGACACCATAATCACTTGCTTTTTGTTAAAATGAGTATATTTCGCTTTCCGTAAAAAGGAAAGGTGCAAACAAATCGGATTGCATATTCTGCCATGTGATTCTCCTTTTTCGTTGACTGCATACACGATCCAGTTTATGATATCCAGAGAGAAACAAGCACTGGTAAAGACAATAACCGCACTTTGAAATATAAATATCACGAAACTCAGTTTCAAAATCACAAACGTACAGATAAATGCCGACAGCGGGAAAACCATAATGGCCAAACTAATAACAGAACGTTGCGTTTCAGGAAGTCCTACTCAAATGGAACAGAAAATGTATTGCCTGGACAGACCAACCGAAGAAACGCTGCTGTTCCGGACTCACTTGAAGATGCAATATTTTTAAACAAAATTGTAACTGTGTTTTCCGCCTCTGGGTCTGAAGGTGCAAAATTTCAGTCGCCCAAAAGAAAATCATGTTTTCTTTGATTTTCTCATTTGTATAATTAAGACTTTCATTTGCAACTGGAATTAAGTTCATTGTGTCTTGACAATCCTACAGGATCACAATATGTATTGTATTGCATTTACTGTTGATGGTTATATAACTGTTACCACCAGTCACTCAAACGCATGTATATTATATTGTGATGTAGATGTCTGTATATGTATAGATGCTTTGTTAGTTCAAATATACACTACATTTCCAAGAAATTGAGATAGAAAGATTAAATGCTTTGCAATGGTCGTTCCGAAGCTCGATTCAAGCTTTGATCATTGTATGTTTTTAGTTAGTATTTTGTTTTTAAAGTGTTGAACAAAAACAAGTATGTATCTCCTGATATAGTTTCTGGATGTAGTTTACACTTGTTCGTAATTTCATTTCATCGTTCCTCAAAAAGTTGTTAATCTGTTGCTCTGGTCTCCTTCAAGCCATTGAGTAATAAAATGATAATTAAATTGAATGCGTTTTAATCCCTTCTATTATTGTTTGATTTGAGCTGCAATGATATGAGGTTAAATTGTATTTACACTTATATGTTTAATGAATACTGTAGGTCTAAGTGTGAGGTTGAGCGCTCTTAAACCAGTTTAACCCCCCAATGCTTTGCATTGACCGTTCCAAGGCGGTGACCCCACCTTTATTCTTGTATGTGTGTATGTTGTTTCACATTGTGTTGTTACGTACTGTTTTGGCTATCGGTCATTTGCCTCAAATAAAGGACAACACATGTTATATAATAAGAATATAATACTGCTCCAATTAGCTATAATCATTACACACAATTTGCGGGTGTAGCTTTACAAACGTGTTTGTGCTGGGATAATACCGTTAGTCCCACAAAACAGTATAGTTGTACTGTTTAGAGTTTAGAATTTTGCAGTTCTGCGAAATGTGATGCATGTGTGAAATTTTCAGACATACAATTTAAAGGTTGTCATTTTATATTAAATCAAATGTAACAAAAGTATATTAAAAAATGTTCATTTATTACAATTGCTATTTTGATTATCCTTGAAAGTTTTACTATTGAATATAGGGGTTTGTAGTCTAAGCAATCAAACAATATGCGCTCAGAATAAAACATTAACAGAAACATATTCTTAATGTAGGAAGAAAAGCATGACAAAAATAATGATAATAAGCACTGCTTTATATCTCTATAATTCTTAATATTCCATTCTACCGTCAAATAGCTGTAAACCATACGATCCGCATGCATTCCCTTTCACTAATTGTTGCGACTATTTCCAAGAGTATATAATCTACTGGACTTATAAAAATATCACATTTGTTGAACTCGCATACATAAACATCACATACAATAACATAAGATAATATTTGTGTTGACGTCCAAGGAAAGCAAACTAGCTGACGCTGATTTAATACAAAATGATGGATCATTGCGCTTTATGATTGGTTTTACGTAATTCAATTGCAGATGTAAACCTTTGTAGGATAAATTCTATTCGAGAAACGGTGCGTGTTCTTTAAGAATATTTCCCTGGCATATGGGACCGACATCCATCTAAGTGCTTCGTCCAAGTAATTGTTCCTAGACAAATGTCGATAATTCTGAAATAGTGTTTCAATAATGTTCAGGTGCATGAAAACATTATCAATACAGACAGCTAAAGAATGCCCAATCCTTTTTTTGTACCAGGAAGAAGCTTTAACATTATTGGCTTTGACAGAAATATTACCATTTATTGTGGCAATCTCGAAAACAGATTAAGCGAATCAGCATGCATTTAAAATATCACATGATTGCCCCACGAAAATAGTCGTCCTTTTGTGATTCATATTATTTTATAAAAATTATTAGAGTTGGTTTGCTTAGGTTGTAATTTTTACATTTCATGAAAAATTAGAATGCATCCGAATACATAGCATAAACTCAAACATTAATACAAATGTTTTTTAATAAATATTCTTCATCAGAACAATAATATAAATACTTTGTAATAACTGATATTTAGGAATCACATATGTTCTACATGCTTTCAGATTACAAGCCGCTTTACACAGACGTTTCTCCATATGATACAGACGCCTTGGATACATTTCGCCATGTTCAAAAGTAAGGGTATACAGAACAATAGGGTATGCAGCAAACATGGGATTAAAGCTAATGTTTTAAGAGAAGTTATGTGTCACAACATAGAAAATATTTTACTGATTACAATAAACTTTCATACAACATATATTTTATGTTCATAGTGACCTTTTAGGCAACATTTTTGTTGATTTAATTGCACTGCACATACTTATATAAACATATTTATATATAAAATAAGCATAGTTTTTTATTTTTTACCATGCATATGGAATAAAGTAAACTCATATACAATTATATGACACCCGTATTTAGTTCAACAAGGAATTGTATCAATGTTTTATAGGCTTACTGTTACTTAATATGAACTTTACAGTAGGAAAGACGTTGGCATATTTAAAGTAAAATACTAGCCTTAAAGTTTATTGAACTTTACAGTAGGAAAGACGTTGGCATATTTAAAGTAAAATACTAGCCTTAAAGTTTATTTTGCTTAAGATATAGAATATTTTATGTCGTACATATTGCATACAGGACATATGCCCACTATGCTCAAGAAATCGTGTAGTACTAGCGAATAAAAACAAGACACCATAAACACCGGCTTCTTGATTAAAGAGTAAAATTTCATTTTCCGTAAGATTAATTGTGCACATGAATCGGATTGCAGCTTTCAGCTTTTTGCTTCTTCTCTTTCGATAACTGTATAAACGATATATCCAGTTTATGGAACAAGTAAGTTTTGAAGAAAATAAGTTCACGTTTCAATATAAATATGACGACACTTTATTTCCGAATGAAAGAATTCCCAAGCAATGCCGACGGCGGACAAAATATAATGTCCTCATTAAAAACATAAACGTTTCGTTTCAGAAAGTCCTTCTTCAAGTACTAACGGGTCGTTAGGATACAATGGAACAGCCCATGTATTGCCTGAAAAGACCTACCGGAAAAACGCTGCTGTTCTGGACTCTCTTGTAGATGCAATGTTTGGGGACACAATTGTAAATGTGTTAACCGCCTGTGGGGCTAAAGGTGCTTATTGTAAGTCGTCCGAAAAAAATAATGTTTCCTTTGCTTTTTTCTTATCTGTAAAATAAAGATTCGCATTGCCATTGGAATTGTGTTCATTGTTTCTTAACAATTCTACACGATCCACTTCCCATTGTACATCACATTTACGAAATTTTGAAATCTATAGCAAATATTTGGCCGGCTATCTATGTTAGTAAAACACAAGTCTTTCATATCTAATCCCCGGACCGGTAATATTACTAATGTGTTTAAGAAATCTTGTCCACGGTCATCTCTCTTCCTCTGATAAAAGTATGAAAGTCGTCAGTTACTTAAAACTATGTGGACGTAATACTGTTAAAGTTCACGTGCCGCGATTTAAAAAAACAACAACGTAAAACCTATTTATTTATCGATTTAGTGCAAAATCAAACTATTTCGCACCACACTTCAATTCATTAACGGTGTTATTAGCGAGAACGAAGAAGACAAAGTCGCGATTTTTCACACATTCCGATCTTCTCGCCATTTTCATTCAAACCGGAAGTGACGTCACTTTTTTCCATTGTTCATGCTCTCAATAACGAACCGGCGGTATATGGCTTCGGATGTTTTATCTCTCGAAACTTAAGTTAGAAAAATTGATTGGAAATGGAAGATGATGGTGATTATAATGAGTTTTCCGTTCAACCGTACATGTATGAGCCAGAATTTAGCGACAGTCAGTCAGATTTTTCTGACTCGGACAGCGAGGTAAATTTTGTCGATGCTCAAGACGACCATCGTGTTGGGAATACGGATTGGTAAATATATAACTGTGTTTCATGCACGTGTCGGGAAAAAAAACAATAACAAAACAACAAAAATAGTTATTTTATTATTATTATACAGTACAAGCTTGTTGAATATGACTAGGTTACACAAACCACTGGTTAATAATACAAAATTAGAACGGATACTTTAACCAGGTCTGATTAGAGAGGACTGTTGATATTTCGAATTACATGAATTTAAATTTAAAACACTGTTTCTATAGTATTAATAATAAAAGTGTTTTAGTGTGAACATTTATATTAATTTATTGATATATACAACTTCCGTTATAATCACATGATAATCAATACAATAGCATGGTGTAGGTCCAAGTGGGCAGAGTGGGACATTGGTGGGATATGGAGCTGCACCCCTTGGTTAGCTAAGCTGTAACACTGGTCTGATAGTATTACATTTTATGAATGTTTGTTGATATAATTGGGCTTGGGCTAATCTCTTATCTGAAAACATACTGTGTCTGCAATAATCAACTGTGATATATCCACAGATAAGACACAATTAAACAGTCAAATAGCCATTAACTCATAAAACACCAATGGCAGCTTAGTATGGACTAACACACAACATTGGTAACTGGTGTAAATTTGACTGGTAGCCATGGAAATTCTTGAAAAATAAGAAATTAAGAAATCAATCATAATATCTATGTATATTTTGTTTTCTGAGGCTATTAAAAACTGGACATTCGAGTAAAAAATAGAACTCATCTTCGAGAACGTTACAGTGTTCACATAAAAACCGCTTGAGAAGTTGAAATATTGGTCTTAATTTAACATGTGAGATGTTAATCTAGGTATGAGTTAAACAAATAGACGAAAATAAGGCATTTTAAAGGACTTTGCCTTTGTACAATTGGTACAATTTTATACTTTTATTTCAATCAATCATTTCTCACACCTGTCGCCAAAGTGTTTTGTTTCTTTTTTTAAAAACTTTTCCATTTCTCATCTCAAATTGTTGATGTAAAATGATTATGCTAGGTGAGATGTTAATCTAAATATGAATTAAAAAAACTGGATGAAAATGTTCATTTTAAAGGATTTGAGCCTGTACAATATTGGTACAATTTTAAGCTCTTTTACCCTATTGTACACGCTTGCTGTCAAACGTGTTTTGGTTCTTTGTGAAAAACTTTGACATTTTTCATCTCAAATTGATGGAGAAAGATTTGTATGCTAGGTAATATGTTGATAAAGGTATGATTTAAAAAAAACTGGATTAAAGTATGCATTTTAAGGGATTATAATCTGGTACAATGTTGGTACAATTTTAATATTCTTTTATGGATGAACCAGTTTTTATGTACATACACGCCGTCAAACGTGTTTTGGAAATTTTTGAAACATTTTGTCATATTTCATCTCAAATTGATGTTTATGCTAGGTGGGATGTTAATCTAGGTATGAATTAAACAACTGTATGAAAATATTCATTTTAAAGGATTTTGGCCATGTTTAATGTCGGTACAATTTTAAGCTCTTTTACCCTATTGTACACACCTGCCGTCAAACGTGTTTTACTTTTATAAAGCATTTCATCTTGTCTATAACATACTTTTACAAACAAGTATATTAGAATCTAAAACATTTACAACAAAGGTTTCCCTTAATTGGACATCACAATGACAATTAAAGAATGAATTCGCCGGCCGCGGCCACTGATCACACAATTAAAATCAATCAACAACGTAAACTGATAATTGAAGTTAGGATCCCTTCTTTCAACTTATTCCCAAGATTAAAGAAAAAACAAACAAAACATCTTTTACAGTGTGCTAATTGATCTGAAAATTAACACGCGCGTAAAATGTTTTTTTTTCTTTAGCGAAATCCTAGTCCAGGAAACAGGTAATTACAAACAAAACTTTAATAACCTTTAACTTATGAATTAGATCTTAATAACTTTTTTTTTTTAGAGAATTGAAAACCCTACACAATCAAAATAAAAATAAGTCAGACTGAAACCGTTTTTGGATCGAACGATCAAAGCATTTATTATACTGTACTGTTGTTTTTATCAGAAACCTAGATCTATGTGTCCACACATATATATATATATCCGTTTTTAAATAACATTATTTTATAAAGTTTTATATGTTAGAAAGAAAAATGTATACATGAATATTTTATCAGCAAAAGCTTGTCAAATAAACTATTCGACCGCATTATCGCCGCGATTTGGAAATTCTTACAGCGCTATTACTTTAACCATTGCGGCATTATACATTCTTACTCTAGCTAAATATAATCGAGATTTTATTAAAGAATAATGACTAATGTTTCTATGAAACTGTATTGTATAAAAATCGGATCATTATTGCCCAAGTTACAGCCACCTTTCTAATGCGCCGTAACATTTCCGCATAACTTTGCTCGATAATCGTAGCCATTGCTACTGACGCGTCGCTATCTGATCGGTTTCTTGACCACGTGACCCCGCCGCGAGATATAACGATAAAGCGCGAAGTTTCCAATCTGTGTATTTTATTGGTCTTTGTTGATCGGCGTATACTTTTTTTAATGTTACGCATCTAATTGTATGAACCAATGGCCGTGGTTTGAAAATAATGTAGGAGAGACTGTCCGGGTTTGTACAAATAATGAAGGAGCGAGTGTCCGGGTTGTTATAATTAGCACAATAACGTAGGAGCGAACGTCCGCCTTGTCAAATTTAGCAAAAGAGCGATTGTCCGTGGGAGCGATTGTCCGGATACCCATTTCAGAGAAATGCAAATTATTGAAACAAGTCCAAATCTTCTTTTTTATACTTTCAATATTTTTGGTTAGTTAGCTGTAGCCTTATTTATTTATCAAATGAAATGTAATTGTTCTTTTTTTATAGCTGTTCCATTGATTTACCTATTTGTCTGTTATAATAAGAGAAGGGTTGTAATTTATTGTTTGTTAATAAGCTATTAATACATACACGTATAATATATATTATTAATCCATATCTTACTAGTTACATCATCCTTGGCAAAACCGAAAAGTCTCTTGTTTTCTTTTTCCGCATTCTTTGCACCTAAACGAACAAACTGATCCATGTCGAATAACGATTGTCATGCAAAAAAAAACAATACAGAAAAATCACACGTTTTTAATAAAACTTGTATACAAAGAACTATATTTACATAACACGATGTTGAGTATCAAAGTTGATGTTAAGTGCGAAGTGTTCACGCTTCAATCCTTAATACCAATGGACGAGTTTCGGTGTCATGCGCGTTGTGTAAAAGTGAAGTCACAACCAAAATAGGTGGCGGAAATACCCGAGCGGTTTAAGGAAAACAAGATCATCGTTTTTTAGTATCATCATATGATTCCACTCGTTTTAGAATAAACATATGTATAAAATAGCATTTTTCGTTATAACAGGTTAATATGTTTGTTATTAACAATTGTGTTCACTTTTTTCTTATCGAGATATTTCATTATTTGAAACGATAACAAATGATTTACGAATTAATACAGTAAAACTTGTGTTTCTGACATATGATGCTGTTTTAATTGATGTTTCAGTGGTTTGT
This sequence comes from Dreissena polymorpha, assembly GCF_020536995.1. Lineage (NCBI taxonomy): Eukaryota > Metazoa > Mollusca > Bivalvia > Myida > Dreissenidae > Dreissena > Dreissena polymorpha. Next base: position 21,681,015 of record NC_068366.1, read on the forward strand.
ATCGCACTTTTTAGTTTGTCCCCGTGAAATACAACGTCATACAATAACATTGTGCGATGCATGCCAATGGACCATCACAGCCAAGTGATTTTCCCTAAATTTATACAAAAATTGATCGATTTCTGTAAACACTCTTGTAATGTCAACAATAACCCTTTATTTTATGTAGGAATCACATGCATTTCTTGACGAGTTGATAAACTAAGAATAGTTTACGTTCGTTAAACGTTTAAAACAAATTTTCAGACAAAAGTTGTTCGCAAGACTATTATTATGTTCTTGTTATGAAAATCGGATTCCAAATGAATGAAATGGTAATAACAAATAAATAAATACTACATTACATCTTATTTGGAAGAAATGAATCAAATCGACTGATGCGAAAAAGTATTCTCAGAATGACTTTGCAAAATAAATAAACATAAATTGTAGTCTTTCATGTAACACCATTTGCGCTGTGAAATGCATTTTAGGAGCAGCTTTAGTGTCTATTAACAATATGCATTGGAATCATGTTAAGTTTTCTAAAATATATTCGTTCTTTACATATTCTGTGTTTGCACGGATATTTGATTTCAATTGGTTTAAAGCTGCTTAATTATACAAATCGTATCGTGATCTGATGCTATTAAAGGTCATACTACCCTGTCATCTGATTATATATTTTAGAGAAGGTTAATGGCAAAGTATTGTGTTTATAAATCAAGTGATGGATTATAAAACATATTTGAAACATATTATGCCTTTACGGAACTCCCACATTCCACCTTTTTTCTTTAAACATCAAGTCGAAACAAAATAGAACTTTACTACCAAGTAACGCAAGTTTGTATCCTACATTACGACACAAGTTGAAATTTATTTTTCCTTATTAAAATGGTCATCAAAACCGATTATGTCGGGAAAAATACACGAAATAAAAATGAAGGTACGCATTTTCGCATGCTGATCAACATTTGCACATTTTCAAATGTTGTACTGGGTTTAGATGAAACAACACATAGTAAAACTATTTATAACAGGCAGGTGTAAATAGTACCTAACTGTTTTTGTTTTATATGTGTGTAAACATCTCTTTTGAAAACATCCTAGTACATTAGTTTAACAGTTGATTTCTGTAAAAGATGTGTATACATATAAAACGTTAAACGTTTGCCATCAAAGTGCGAGTGTTTATTTTTAAGGTAAATTGTAGCTCGACAAAATGTTAAATGTGCAAAGATTGATTTACTATAGACGTAAATTCGGAATTGGTTTACGCATACGTTTTATAGTGGTATTTTTGATATACTGACTATGTTACTGACCATTCAATCGCGTACTGTTTTCATGCTTAAAGTTTAATCATGTATTATGTCACTTATAGACCCGTTTGGGCCGGGTGCATGCCTTTTTGTAATTGTCTGTTATTATTCTATATAAGTTTGCACATGTCACTTTAATAACATATTTACTTACTAACTTTACTAACTTCAGCCATTCGCCCCTTAACTTACTATTTTACGACTAGATTGTTAACATTGATAATACGTACTCACGACAAATTTTCCTTGATAAACTATTCGTTTTCGAGCATATTGTATTCTGGCTAATAAATGATGCCAGCTGGTTCATAATACACACATGATTGCTATTGTCATCCGGTGCGTATGTGATAAATTAAACGAATAATGCGCAATGAAAGCTGATTCGACATTTGCCTGAGCAAATTAAAAAGATCATATTGTATTTGATTTCAATATAATGGTATCTTAACTCGTTTTCGCCAAGTATATTAGAATCAATCAGTTTTCAAAAGCAATACTCATTGTGTGCATTTGGCAGTCATACATATCTATAAATATGTTATAACCCGGTGGATGTAAACGTTGAAATAGTATAACAACGTAAATTATTTCAGGACAATACGGCAGTTACGGTTTCTGAAATATGTAACATAGTTTCAATAAAATCGCAAATTTGCAGCAGTTAAATAAGAAGAATGGTAAACTCTCTTATCAAAATAAGACCAGATTCATCTTATTATGAATTGCCATGAAATTGACAATATTTCACCATTAACAACACTTTTTTGGGGTTAATGTGCATCGCCACTTTTTATTTTTTGAACGAAAACAAAAAATACAACCCTATGATACTCCGCCCTATCAGTATAGTTTATTAAATTAAAGAAACACGTAACAGTGTTGACATTCACTTTATAAAAAAAAAACAAAGAAACTTTCAAAATACAACGACATTTTACCATTTGTATATTTGTGTTGTTTTGAAAACATATTTTTAATTAAAATAATTCACCAAATATTAGTTTTATATGTATATTTATTTACGTATTTGCGAAGAAAGTGCCAACACACAAAAACAGTGTGTAACAATGTCAACACTTACAACAATACGGAAGCTTATCATCAATCAAAAATACATGAATCTTTCTAAAACGTAATTAAAATCAATACTCTACCTTTTAAGTAAACCATTCAAATGCATGGCACGTCACTGTGTTAAGGCGCTGACTCAAGATTTCAATTATGTAGGTTAAGTTTTTTGTTGCGTGTATAATTATACAGACTTTAATTGTAAAAATACACATTCTGTGTTTTATTACAGGTTGACTAAAAACGGTTTTAATATCGTTAAGCTAATGCTGTGTTGATGTCCCTGTCAATCAAATTTCAAAATTGGCAATATTTCATTGCGTGATGTTTACACCGGCTCGAACAAACAGCACGTAATTCAATACTTTATGCACATGTGTACTGTGATTAATACCACAGTCTTGAGCCCCATTCTGATTTACATTTTTAGAAGTGTGTGCAAGTCAAAGAGGTTAAACATACAGATATTTCTATCCTAATATAATCATAGTTCCATCTATGTGCATTATTAATCTCTGAATAAGCGTTCGTCGTACAGTGATTACTGTACATGTAGGGAACGCTTCGTATGTCTCCTGTTGACTATTGATATATCGGAGGTTTCATTGAAATGATGTGGGTTTAAATCATAGTATATGTGTTTATAATAGTATGCTGTGTGCTTGCCATAGTATGCTGTGTGTTTGTGATGTTATGCTGTGTGTTTGTGATGGTATGCTATGTGCTTGTGATGATATGCTGTGTGTTTATGATGATATGCTGTGTGTTTGCCATAGTCTGCTGTGTGTCTGTCATGGTATGTTGTGTGTTTGTCATGGCATGCTGTGTGTTTGACATGGTATGCTGTGTGTTTGTGATGGTGCGCTGTGTGTTTGTGAAGGTATGCTGTGAGTTTCATTGAAATGATGTGGGTTTAAATCATATTATATGTGCTTATAATAGTATGCTTTGTTCTTGTCATAGTATGATGTGCGTATATGATGGTATGCTGTGTGTTTGTGATTGTATGCTGTGTGTATGCAATGGTGTGCTGTGATTTGTCATGGTGTGCTAGGTGTCTGTCATGGTATGCTGTGTGTTTGTCATAGTATGCTGTGTTTTCGTCATGGTATGCTGCGTGTCTGTCACGGTATGTTGTGTGTTTATCGTGGTATGTTGTGTGGTTGTTGTACTATCATGTGGGTTTATCTTAACCAACATGTGCAAACCATTTTTTCTCAATACCATAACTCGCACGTATCTTTCAATCCGTTTTTTCTTAATGATTGTATGTGTTTGATCAAACACTCTTGGTAGTTATATGTTTCAACGTACACCTGATTTATTGAAGAAACTGACAGAATTTCTCAATAACGGCATGAATTTGTTGATTGAAGACGCTGTCCCGTTAATAAACACTGCTAAGAAAATAATGTAAAATGAAAGAATAACATATTCAAGTACAGTATTTGCTTTCGGTAGCGGCCGCCGGAATAATAAGTGTGATAAAAGTTGGTATAAATGAATACTCGAAGAGGCGTAATTATGATGGTACCGTGGCAAAATAAAATCTGATGTATTATGTGTCTGAGTATAATAGCACATATTCATGGCAAACATGTTTGTGTCAGAATACAAACAACTACAATAATCAAAGCAAATTACCACAAAATGTATGATGTTATTACCAGATTTTGATATGCAATAAAAGACAGTTGTATTACAATATCACAATGTTACTTATATGTATATATAAAGGCGTGAAAAGAACACATCCAATATAAAACTATAATCACAAACAAATAATCGGAAACGAGCTTTCATATTTGGCTGACGGATAGTCTATTTCGTGGAATCAACCTCGCAAGCAATCTTTGTTAAAGTCAAACACATGATTGTAAACGAAAATAACTATTAATAGATTTAAACATTTCCATTTGCATTACACTCTGAAATAAATTTGGGTCGAGCTCCGAGAAAACCCGTTTTTATGCATGCGGGTAAAGGGTAGTTTCAGATAAGCTCAGCCTAATCATAGACGTCACTTTCCGCCTAGCCTGGCTTTTTGTTTAGAAGTGATTTCCTTTAAACGAACAATAACATGATTAGTCTGTGAAATATGCACACTATATATGGGATGGTATTGTATAGAGATTCATTAAAAACGGTTTTCCTAGAGCGCTACTGATTTTTATTCCAAAAATAGTCTGATAGAGTTATTCGAATGTTTTGTATGTGTACAAAAGTAATATTGTATCAGCTGTTACGTTGCGATTGAATAGTCGACTTATCAATGAACAGTATCCGTGTGTTGAAGCAAGTTTTAACAAATGAATATATAATGGTTTCTACTATAATCCATCTTTATTTTAATCATGTTCCTTATAATATTTGCGAACGTTAACCAAAGCAAAAAAGAATTATAACGAGCAATCTAGTAGCAAATACTTTTTAAAATTAAGTTCAACATAATCGAAACAAATGATTAGGAATAAAAAGAAAGTCTCAATTTGTCATTAGCAATCGATTTATCGGTGTATATACATGTCGAAGCAGCTCTGTTCAGTAAGAGAATTGAAAGTATCGTTAAAGGGGCCTTTTTAAGTATTGGTTAATTGACAAAATAAAAACAAATGTTTAAGATTCGCAAATGTTCGTTGTAGTTAAGATTTGTGTGAGTAAACAGTAATACTCAATATTTACCATGCTCTAAAATAACCGCTATATGCATCGTTTGTCGATTTAAAAACCTGAAAATTATAACGCGTTACAATGCGAAGAATAAATCCTTCAATACGTCTGAATTCGATTACAAAATTTCACGTTGCGTGAAGCATAATCGTATAAATGAATAAAATACAAATAGAATTATTGAACAAGAATACACTCTTATTAAAAATAATAATTCTGATGTAGTTCACATTGCCATAAGCAGCATAAAATTCTTTCTTCCATGCACTAGTTGAAATTCTTAAGTAAAATTGTTTTAAAAAGTTATTCGAAAATAATCACCACATATGGTTCCCAAAGAGTCACGTGATCCTACACCCAGGCTATGCTTAACAGGAAGGCAAGAAAGTCGGGGAGGAATTTAAATTAACCGTACTCAATCATGCCATTAGGCATATTCTAAGTTTTATTAGGACGAAAATAAAACCATTACTGTATTTATTCCATTAAGCTCCAATAACGATTGCCATGAATGCTCGACCTTAATATGCCAATTTTTCACATGCAAGCAAGCAACATATTTAAGATTCAATTTGGTTACCAAAGCATATACAGTATTATTGTAATGCTCTCGGAAAAGGAAAATACTTAAATACGGATATTTCTGTCTGCATGAAATTAAAATGCTATTTTAACATTCAGTGCATGTTGCAGCGAGTCTCACCGATAATTGATCTTTCTAAACATCAGTCTGTCGTTTCGACTGTGTTGAATGTTTTCTTAATTTGATCGTATTTTGTCGCTTTAAAATCTTTTTTTTTTAAGAAAGAATGTTGATGTGAAAAAAAGTGTACATTCGTAAAAGTTAGTTTGTACACTGGACATGTTTACCGGTGGGGAAATTGTCATTGATTTATTTGATTGTTCATAAGCCACAGGCACAATTGTTTGTTCTGCAACAAATACGAGTAAGCGTGTGTGTTTAGGCGTATTCTGGCACTAATGCGTTTCATTAGATTGAACATTATTTGATTGATAGTTCCATTACACTCTGATTAATTGTATTAACTATTCCTTGTTCAAATTTATGTTTTGGGCGAAGATTTGTTTTAAAAACATGTTGACATTATAATCATATATACTTGCTTTCTGTTTGGAATCAAATGAGACAAGAGCCCGACTTTCAACTTCAATCAACTGAACTTGAACTTGAACATTAAATAAATTGACTCACTAACTATGTCTGTAGTTTATGACATCCAGAGAGAAATCAGCATTGATGATTACAATATTACATTATATGTACATTACAATAGTCGTTATTTGAAATATAAATATCACGAAACTCACGTTTAAAAATCACACAATTACCGAGAAATGCCGACAGCGGGAAAACCATAGTGACCCAATTAACAACAGAACTGTGCGTTTTAGAAAGTCCTACGCCAAGTACAGACGAGGCGTTTGTAGACAATGGAACTGCCAATGCATTGCGTGCACCCACCGACCGAAGAAACGCTGCTGTTCATAACCCTCTTGCCGATGTTATATTTTGGAACACAATGGTAAATGTGTTAGCTGCCCCTGGTCTGAAGGTGCTTATTTCAACCGCCCAAAAGAAAATCATATATTCTTTAATTTTCTAAACTGTAATAAAGATGCGCATTTGCGCGAATTGTTTTCATTGTGTCTTACCAATCTTTAACGGTAAAGTTCCAATTGTACAACAAATTTAAGCAATTTAAGCAGTTTTAAAATCTATAGCAAATATCTGGCCGGCTATCTAAGTTAGTAAAGCTCTAGACATAATAAATTTTGCTTAAAATGCCATAACTTTTTTGTTTCTGATTAGATTTGATTGAAGCTTTGACAATACTACTCTTACCTGACATACCACAAAAGACTTCACCCAAACCATCTCCCGTGCCCCCCCCCCCCCCCGAATCCCTAATTATTTTTTTTTATGATCATCTCACAAATGACCACCACATCCTCACACTATACTAACCCTCACTAATGAAACGGTTAAAAAACACAAATATTTATTTTTATTATTTTATGTTTGAAATACCGTCCAACCATCGCACCCAAGAATATCCCCCCTCCTCCCCCTCCTCCCCCCCCCCTCCTCCCCCCCTAATTTTATTTTCAAGATCATCTCACAAATGACCACCACACCCTCACACTATACTATACCCCCCACCCCCCAAAATAGTTTTTTTGAAACGATTAAAAAACACAAATATTTATTTTTATTATTTTATGTTTGAAATACCGTCCAACCATCGCACCCAAGAATACCCCCCCTCCCCCCCTAATATTTTTTTAAGATCATCTCGCAAATGACCACCACACCCTCACTCTATACTATACCCCCCCAACCCCACCCCACCCCCAATTTTTTTGAAACGGTTAAAGAACACAAATATTTATTTTTATTATTTTATGTTTGAAATACCGTCAAACCATCGCACCCAAGAATACCCCCCCATGCCGCCTCCCACCCCCCGAATTCCCCTCCCCTAATTTTTTTTTAAGATCATCTCACAAATGACCACCACACCCTCACACTATACTATACCACCCATACCCCCCCGTCCCCCCCCCGAATCCCCCCCTAATTTTTTTTTAAGATCATCTCACAAATGACCACCACACCCTCACACTTTACTATACCCCCCCCGAATCCCATCCCCCCCGAATCCCCCCCTATTTTTTTTAATATCATCTCACAAATGACCACCACACCCTCACACTATACTGTATCCCCCACCCCACTCCCCCAATTTTTTTTGAAACGGTTAAAAACACTAATATTAATTTTTATTATTTTATGTTTGAAATACCGTCAAACCATCGCACCCAAGAATACTCCCCACCCCCCCCCCCCCTCCCCCCACCCCCGAATTCCCTCCCCCCTATTTTTTTTTTAAGATCATCTCACAAAAGACCACCACACCCTCACACTTTACTATACCCCCCCCGAATCCCACCCCCCCGAATCCCCCCCCTATTTTTTTTTAAATATCATCTCACAAATGACCACCACACCCTCACACTATACTATACTCCCCCCCCCACCCCACTCCCCTAATTTTTTTTTGAAACGGTTAAAAAACACAAATATTAATTTTTATTATTGTATGTTTGAAATACCGTCCAACCATCGCACCCAAGAATACCCACCCCCCACCCCCCTCCCCCCCACCCCCGAATTCCCCCCCCCCCTATTTTTTTTTAAGATCATCTCACAAATGACCACCACACCCTCACACGTTACCCCCACCCCACCCCCACCCCCCATTTTTCTTTTTTGAAACGGTTAAAAAACACAAATATTTATTGTTATTATTTTATGTTTGAAATACCGTCCAACCATCGCACCCAAGAATCCCCCCACACACCCACCCCACCCCCCCCCCCCCCCGATTTTTTTTTTGCATTTTTTTCGCATTTTTGGAAAATAATGTAATAAATGTCCACGCCCCCACACTATACACCCCTCTTTAATCCACCCCTCCCTCCTTTGTGATTGAAAATGAGAGTCCCTTCACCTTTAAAAAGAAAATAGATGAGCGGTCTGCACCCGCAAGGCGGTGCTCTTTTTTATGTAGCAATCACATGCATTTCTTCGCGAGTTGACATATTAAGAATAGTGTACTTTCGTAAAACCAACTTTACACAACAGGTGTTCGGAAGAATATTATTATTTTATTGTTATGAAAATCGGATTCAAAATAGATGTCATTGTACTTAAAATTAATATTATATTACACCTTATTTGGAAGATGGGAGTTATATCCACTGATGCGAAAAAAAGTTTTTTTATAATAAATTGGCGACATAAATTAACATAAATTGTAGTCTTGCACGTAACACTATTTCCTGTGAATGAGCAGCTTTATTTAGTAAAAGCAATATGCATTGGAATCATGTTAAGTTTTCTAGAATTTATCCGTTCTTTTCATATTCTGTGTTTGCACTGATAATTGATGTCCTTTTGTTTTAAGCTACTTAAATATACAAATCGTATTGTTATCGGATGCTAATAAAGGTCATACTACCCTGTCATATAATTATATACTTTAGAGAAAGTTAATGACAACTTTACTGTTTATGAATCAAGTGATGAATTCTAAAACATATTTGGCACATACTATGTCTTTTTGGAACTCCCACATGCCACTTTTTTACTTTACTTTAAACACAAAGTCGAAACACAAAAGAAACCTAATACCAATGTACGCAAGTTCATATCCTACATTACGCACGAGACAAGTTAAAAAGTTATTTTTCCTAATGAAAGATGGTTACCAAAACCGATTATGTCGAGAAAATACACGAAATAAAAATAACGGTACGCATGTTTGCATGCTGATCAATACATTTGTAAATTTACGAATTTTGTACTGGGTTGAGATAAAACAACACAACAAAATGTTACAAACATTGATAAAAAAAGATGTCAACAGTTCCTTGTTTATTTTCGTGTTAACATATCTTTTATATGAAAACACCCTTGTTCTTTAGTATTACGGTTGGTTACTGGAAGCAATGTGTAAAAATATATATAGGATCTGGCACGATTTGTCATATCATACGATATGTTATTAAACGAGTTCAGGAATGTTGTGAGTAAGCGAGCCTTTGGCGAGCTCACTAACGAATTTCCTGGACGAGTTTAATAAAAAATGGTATGATATGACAACGAGTGTCAGATCTTTTTCATCACATGTTTTTAAATGACCAAATTAAATAAATATTTACGCAAACATAATGATTAATCCTGAATGTTCTTTACATTTCGTGACGTCATTTTACGTTGCAACGTCATTTCAGCAAACTAACAAAATGCGATTGGTCACTAAACGAAAACTAAGCCAATGAAAACGCTTAACAATGTTGTATTCCACATGTGCAATATAATAAAAATATGTAATGGTTGTATTACATGGGAAACAGTGTATAGCAGGTGGTAAAAAAACGTAAACGACTGTGCGACTGTCTATATGTTTACGGCAAATAATAGCTCGACAAAATGTTAAATTTGAAAAGATTCTCTGGATTTACAACAGACACAATTTCAAAATTGGTTCACGCATACATTGTATAGTGATATTTTTAGCGAAGTGTCTTTTACCTTACTCTTTTACGACTAGATTGTTAACATGTAAAATAAACACATAATATTGTTTAAATTCACGTACAATTCTGAGAAAAATTCAACCCTGCGTGTGGTGGCTTCGGACGCGTGACGGGTGGTTGATTTGTGTTTCCCACTAAAAAGTAATCAAAGTGCATATTCGCACCACACGAATGTTGCAAATACGCATTTTGCTTACTTCATAGTGGAAACAGCAATGCAAGTGCAGAAGGGGAGTTTATAAAAGATTTAGAAACGTTGATAATATAACGACATTTTACCGTTTGTATAGTACTGTAGTTTACTATGTATAATTATGTACGTAAGTGCAAAGTAAGTAACAACACATCGAAAAGTCTTACAACATGTGAACGCATAACGATTGTGAAACTTTTCATAAATCAGAAATACATGTATCTATCTTAAACGTACTAAAATCAATATTCTACATTTCAAGTAAATCGCTAAAATGCTTGGCGTTCACTATATCAAGGTTGTGCCCCAAGATTTTAAATTATGTTTTTATGCACGTTTTTTGTTGCATGTATAATTATACAGACCTTTATTGTTGTAATAATACACATTTTGTATTTTATTACAGGTTGGTTTAAACACTATTTATTTAGTTCAATAGAAAGTACATATAAGCAATACAATACAAACATACATATTATTTTCGAACAATACACAAGGCAGGAAGAAATCGCAGTGTTACTTAATATAAAGGCTGTAGGATGCAATTTGACAGAATTGAGAAAAAAGCTCGAGGCTTATGCTATATCTCTCTTCTGTCTGTTAGAAGCGCTGATGTTATGGTGAAAACAACCAAACGTGTAACAACAACTTATAAAAATGACAAAATTTAGAAACATATAGCTCAGTGCTTGGTATTTGAATACCGTTTAGAAATGGGGAAAATATATATGTTGTAATACAAATCATATCACAGGGTAGTATAGATAGCAAAACATGTAATGAGTTGAGAAAGAAAGGGAAGGAAGTGTAAGAGTAGAGTTCGAGTAAGAGAAGTTGCGATAAGAAAAGAAGTAGTTGCGGAACGGGGCATCGTTAGCAGAAATGGTTTGTTCCTGAGATGGAGTAGGATTAGAATCTATGACTATCTCGGATGAAAGACTGAACATGTTTGAAAATTAATGAATTTACTTCGTATGATCCGTCTTTAACACCAAAAAGAAGTAGTTGCAAAGTTATGGATTACAAACTGGACAGATTGTCAAAAAGGATAACTCTTTTCACAGTATAAATGGGACAATTGAAGAAGAAACGATATATATCTTCAATCCCACCACACTGACAGTCTGGACTATGTACAATATTTTTTGCGTACACATGTTCATTTAAGCTGTTGCAATACATTCTTAAACGTGCATGTAGAATATTAGACTGCCGCTCTCCATCGTAGTAATGCTGAGGAATTATTTTTTTATCGTTGTTTAGATTTGCTTTGAAAGCTGAGAGAGAAGCAGCTGTTCTTACAGATTCAGGTAAATTGTTCCGTAAGTTTATAGTTGATGGTAGGACAGATCGTGAACAAAGTTGTGATTTACATTGAATGCAGCGAATATTGTTCGAATTGCGAAGTGAATAAGCCGAACTTTCTCCAACGCTAGAGGGGATCGGAGTACAGAAATAGGGGGATGATATAGAATTATACATTTTATAGAAATTGGTAAGTTTATGTTTTGTTTTCCTATTTTTTAATGGTTCGAGTGCCGTTTCATTATATAGATTCTGCAAAGATGCTAAACGTGTTCCCCCGCTGATTATTCTTGCTGCGTCCTGTTGAATCTTTCAAGTTCAATTTCATCTTTTGTAGTAATGTTGTCCCAGACTACATCAGCATATTCGAGAATTGGTCTGATAAAAGTTGTGTATATCAATAGAAGGGACTTTCTATCGAGCGTAAACTTGAACGTTCGCATTAAATTAATTATCTACCATGCTTTCTTGATTGATTCAATATGGTCATGCCAGGAACACGAATCAGAAAAATGTAAGCCGAGATGTTTATGAGACGAAACCTCAGTGATTTGGCAGTCGTTAAGAAAAAGAGGGGGATGGATTGGGCGGTTGACTTTTCTAGACATTACTCAGAATTCGGTTTTGGATGGATTGAAGGTAACCAACCACTTATCATCCCAAGAAATGATTTTAGCAAGATCAGAGTTAAGAAGGTTAGCTGCATCAATCGGGTTGTCGACGATTTCATATAGCGCAGTATCGTCTGCAAATAGGCGTATTGGACAGTGAATATCTCGTACAATATCGTTGATGTATATAAGAAAGAGGAGGGGCCCTAACATAGACCCTTGAGAAACACCAGCATTTATGGGTAATGGGTCAGATTGGCAGCCGGAGATTACAACACACGGGATCCTCTCCTGTAGGTAGTCTTTTAACCAAGACAGAAGATTTCCGGAGATACCACATAGTCGGAGCTTTTGAATAAGTCCTTCGTACCATACTCTATCAAATGCCTTAGAAATGTCACAAAATACGGCTCTAACCTCTTTACCTTCGTCAACAACAGCTTTAATAAAGGTGTTAGATACCGAGATTACTTGGTTTGCAGTGGAATCTTTTGGTATGAAACCTGATTGAAATGGGGTTATAAAATCGGTAGCACTTAAATTGTTAAAAATGTATTTGTTCTCTCCAGACATTTACTTAAAAGGGAGATCGGTCTATAATTTCCAATATCCTGAGGATCAGACTCTTCGTGAAGTGCACAAACAATTGCTTCTTTCCAACTCCGAGGGACTCTACCAGTACTGATGGAACAATTGAAAAGATTTTGTAGTAGACCTGCAATCTCAGATGCAATTTGCTTTAGGACTTGGCTATTTATTTTGTCTGGTCCTGATGCCTTTCCCGTTTTCATTACTTTTATGGAATCTAAAACATCTTGACGGGAAATGATGAGATCTTGAAAGACGGGGCAATCTGGCTCTTGGGAATGTAAGTTGTACATGTGCGTACTGGGTATAGTTAAAGTAGATTGAGATTGGAAAAAGGAATTTAGGATATTTGCTTTGTCAAGCGGTGACTCATATATTGTACCATTGCGAATTAAGGGAGGCAACTCGTTACAGGTTGACAACTAACTTTTTATAATAACGTTAAGCTATTGCTGTGTTGATGTCTCCGTCAATAAAATTTCACAATTTGTGGTATTTCGTTTAATACCGAAATCAGCTTTGGTGATGTTTACGCCGGATCAAACAAACATCAAGCAATGCAATACTATATACATATTTGCACTATGATTAAAACCACAGTCTTGAGCCCTATTCTGACTTACATTTTTAGAATTGTGTGCAAGTAAATGAAGTTGAATATACAGATATCTTTATCCTAATAGAATCATATTTCCAATAATGTGTATTATCATCTCTGAATCTTCGTTCGTCGTACAGTGATTAGTGTACTGTGGCTCAATCCTTAAAATGTGTCGCAATACAATGCAGTTCATTATACGAGATGTTATCAGCACTAATCAACCCAATTGGTTCCAAAAATTAATGTATTAGATTTGATTCATGTAATGACAAACTTAGACGATGAACACAACACACATATTTCATGAAAGTATTTTGTTAGTATTAGTAATTATTCAATATGTTTTAATTCAATAATTAAGATGTTTTCATAATGCAGTAGTTACAAAAGACTTATAATTATTGTTGTATTGCATAATCACAAAAGCAGCAATTTTTCTTTAATTCCAATTATAGCAATCACAATAAGGGACAGTGTACAAATCAACGCTGCATGCAAATGCAAGAATGAGTTTTGTTATAGGTCATCAATTAATATATCAATATAACTCATGTGTATTAATCATGAGTTTATGTTTGAATTAGTTTTGGGTCGCCATAACATAACATAATTCGCAGTATTGGCAGCTTACTGAGATCGTGATTCGGATACAGACAATCCAATCTATAGGTTAACAGTAATTACTAGCGACATGTGGCCGTGTAGCTTATTGCCTTTGGGAAGAGGACAACGACTACGAGCGAGGCATTTTAATAGGGGAGATAACCATGGGTAATGGTTAGGGTTAAGGTTACGGGTCGGGTTAGGGTTAAGGTTAGAGTTAAGGCTAACCCTAACCCAAACCCGACCCCTAACCGTACCCCTAACCCTAACCCTCTACCCCCCATGCACATTGCAATACCATGCCTCGCTCGTTGTCGTTGTCCTCTTTCCTAAACGACGTTAAACGAATCATTCGCCGAGAGAGGCTGTAATGTTTAGATCTGGACCAGAGTTATTTTCGATTTTCAATATTGAAAATACTCATTGATACCAAATGGTATGTATGTTTACTTGGAAACTGCGAATCGGTCGTCACGTACGATAATAATTTCAGTTTATTTTCATCAGTATTGAGCTCAGGCGCTTTAAATGGAATAAATAACTGCTCTCAATGTTGCGAATATTCAAACAGTGAACGTTTACATTTAATGCGTTTAAGATTAATAATTTACTAATACACAGCGACAATAGTTTGGCAATATCAATAAACGTATTGAGATAACCACGCAAATCGTTAGTAATATACATCGCATCAAAGCGAGTTCAAAAATCGTTATGACTGAAATGAAAATATATGGAATTCACCAAGTTTTCAAAACACATGAATCAAAGCTACAACAAATAAATATAGAAGCCAGTTACTGTATTTTAAAACATTAAACGATTGTTATTCATCAACAAATCATATGCGGTCGGTTATGTTTTGAAGTAGTTCCGGATATACTAAAAAAAATTCCCCCAAAAAACGAACCGTATTTAAACATCATGAAGAACAAATCATGTCTGCATTATGCATCGCTGTTAAACTTAATTACTCAAACCTAAAACAACACGTTCCCTCCATATTTTTTTCAACACCATAGCTTGCGCTTATCTTGCAATCCGTTTTTTCTTAATGATTGTATAATTTTGATTTAACACTCGTGTTGGCTATATGTTTCCACGTACACCTGATTTATTGAAGACATTGACAGAATGTCTAAATAACGACATGTGGTAATTGATTTAAGACGCTGTCCCGTTCATAATCATTGCTAAGAAAAGAATGTTAGCTGATAGAATAACATATTCAAGTGCAATATTTGCTTTATATGGATGCCGCCGGAATAAGTAATGTGATAAAAGTTGGTATTAATGAATACTCAATGAGGCGAAATTATGATTGTACCGTTGCAAAATAAAGTCCGATGCATTATGTGTCTAAGTATAATAGCACATATTTATGGCAAAACATGTAAATGTCACTATTCAAACCACTACAATAATCAAAGCAATATCACAAATATGTATTATATTATTACCAGATTTTCATATCCACTAAAAGACAGTTGTATTTCAATATAACAATGTTGCTTGAAAAAATCGTTAAACAGTTCAAAGATAAAATAAAAATACTGACTTCATTTATTTGATAACGAACTGTTTGTGATAACACGAACAAATAATCGGAAACAAGCTTTCATAGATAGCTCTTCGGATATTCTCTTTCATGGAATCAAACTCGCAAGCAATCTTTATTTTAAGTCAAACATATGATTGTAAACGAAAATAACTATGAACTTTAAACATGCCATTACACACCGAAATCAATTTGAGTCGAGCTCAGAGAAAACCCATGAATGCGGGTAAAGGGCCCTTCCAGATCAACACATTGTAATCATAGACATCACTTTCCGCCTAGCTTGGATTTGTGTTTAGAAGAGCCCTCTTTTGAACGAAAAACTGCATGATTAGTTTGTGCGATCTACACAATATATATGGGATTATACTGTATGCACATTCATTAAAACCGGTTTTCACAGAGCTCTACTGATTTCTGTTCCAAAAATAGTCTGATAAAGTTATTAAAGGTTTTGTATTGGTAGAAGAATAAAATCAGGTAAGTTGCGATTGAACAGTCGACTTATCAATCAACAGTATCCGTGTGATTTAACAAGATTTAACAAATGAATATAAAATGGTTTCTTCTAAAATCCATCTTCAATTTGATCTTGTTCATTTAAATATGTGTGAACGTATACCAAAGCCACACATAAAATATTGAAATGAACAATCTAGTTACGTATTTTTTTAAAATTAAATTCAAGATAACCGAAACAAATGATTAAGAATTTTAAAGAGAGTCCCAATTTGTCATTAACAATCGATTTATCGGTGTATGTACATCGTCGACGCAGGTCTGTTCAGTACGAGAATTGAACGTATCTACAGTTTAATCAAACATTACAAGAATAGGACTTTCCAAGGAGCTTTACAATACCATCTCATAATTTATTCAATACGCTTCCAATGGCATGGCGACAACAATAAATGCATACTTAAACCACATTCAATAACATAACATTACTTCCATGCAATAGCTTTGTTTAACAGGAAGGCAAGAAAGTCGAGGAATTTAAATGATCCGTACTGAAACATGCCATCAGGCATATTCTAAGTTTCATTAAGAGGAAAACAAAACCATTACTGTTTTTATTCCATTAGCCCACAAGAACGATTGCCATCAAGACTCGTTCTTAATATGCCAATTTATCAGAAGCAAGCAATACAGATCATTTAAGATTCCATTTGGTTTACCAAAGCATATACAATATTTTTGTTATGCTTCCCGAAATGGAAAATACTTAAATAAGGCTATTTCCGTCTGCTTGAATGTTATTTTTACATTAAGTGGACGTTGAAGCGAGTGTCACCGCTTAATTTATCTTTCTAAACATCCGTCTGTAATTTCGACTGTGTTGAATGTTTTCTCAATTAGATCATATTTTATCGCTTTTAAATCTTAGTATCCTTAACAGAAACATTGTACAAAAATAAATGTGTACATTCATTAACGTAAATGTGTGCTTGATTGTTGTTGATTTTTAAGATTGTTCATAAGACATATAGGCACATTTGTTTGTTCTGCAACGAATACGATTAAGCGTGTGTGTTAAGGCGTAACTTGGCAGTAATGCGTTTCATCGGATTGAACATAACTTGATTAATGGTTCCGTTACTCTTTGATTAATTGTATATACTATTCCTTGTTCAAATTGATGTTTTGGGCGAATAAAGATTTTAAAAACATGTTGACATTATAATCATATCAACTTGCTTTAAATTTGGAATCAAATAAAAACAAGAACACGACTGTCAACTTCAATCAACTGAACTGAACATGCAATCAATTGACTCACCAACTATGTATGTAGACTAGGAGGATAAACAATAATTCATTCGTGATTCAAACTGTAAATCCCAATCCGGTGCATTTACTCATTGAACCAGAGAACGTTCCAGTGATGTTAGTGTTACGAAGCAATAAACACGATAACGCGACCGGATAGTTCAATCAGTCGAATAATATGATGACCCTTGTCGTAAGTACATTGTCATTATTACTGTGGCGGACATATGTATCCGATAGCACTAATGTTTACTTAAATCTGTTCAAAAATGGAAAAAAAAGTTTGAAATAAAGAAGACGGTGAAACTAACATACACTTAAATAATAATGTGCAAGGGTTTGAGTACTTCTTAATGTATCAATCGTGTATCTTCCATACAAGCTATTGTCACTGGATTGATGAACAACACTCGCTTATTATGGAAAGACATACATGTTTTTGCGTGTCACATAATACTTGAATTGAACCCATTATTCCAATAAATTGAATGGCGGTCTTTTCTGACATTGTTATAAAATCTTCTGACATCAAACACTTGTCAAATTGAATATTTGTATATGTGTTGTTGGGACTCTCTAGTTGTAGAAAACCTTTCCAATTATTGTGATTTATTTAATAAGACCTTGTAGCCCGCATACATTATGATATATTATTTATCTAATTGGTTTAGGACGACGGTTAATATTAGAAGGCCAATAAGTAAATTGCACTGACAGAAATAAATAATAACCATAGGATTAATTAATATGAAGATTACGTTAACTGTGATTACAGTATATATTGAAAGATATAATTGATGCAAATATATATATATATATATATATATATATATATATATATATATATTTACTGACAAACAAGCAGGCGGACGAAAAGACAGAAACACATACTTACAGATAGGCAGACGAACAATTATTCCTACTTACAACTGCAAAAGTTTTTTGTCTTAATGCATACATGAACACAATGAGCACAATACATGCATACGATAGCTATCACTCCTCCTTGTCGCATTCCTAATTAAAGTCATGTCTGCTAGAATTGTAAACAGTATTGAAACTATAGAAAACAATATGTAGCTATTGTCGTGTTATCAGTTGCTTGTATATACATTGTAAATATAAGAAACATGCATTATACGTTTAAATTACAAAAAATATATACACTTAATATAAAACGCAATCCAGTACTCCATGATATGTCAAGTAAAAGGTTATTTGTTAATTTGAAGAATATTGTTAAATTATTTAAGAATACTAATAACACAATATCTAAACATACTTGTAATGGGGCTGTATACACACTACTTATATAATAGTATCGTCAAACATTTTTCATGACAAGTGGAAATCGCAGTTGTTGTTGCAGTTTTGTACAAAATCAATACCGTCTACATATGGGCCTGATAGAATATAATATTCGAATACAATATATATTCTCCGTAGAATCCTTCGGAAAAATTATTTGATATAAATGATTGAATACCTTAAAGAAACACTCCGATATAAAAGGAAAAACCATTTCGACCACTGTTAGAAAAGTCATCCCAATATTGAGCATTTGTCATTTAATTGACATATTTTAAAGCACAGAGTACTGCAATATTGAGAAAATAAAGAGTTGCTCTCAATCAATTTTTATCATCAATTTACAAATATGCTTCACGTCCACAGTTTGCTTTATTTGTGTGTATATTCTGATTCAAATGTAAGGAAATAAAGTATTGCAAACGGAATCACACTTTTCAGCATATTTCGACGCACATGAAAGCAACAATCAAAGTGAACATGGATGTGAAAAAATTAAAACTTTTCAAAAGAGTCAGATACTGTTTAGGGTGAGATTTTTTTTTGTTTCTCAATTTGTCATTTTCGGCTCAGGTACTACTCAAAAGTACCCACGGCTATGCTTAAGTATATAATACGCCCGGGATACGGAAAATATACGTGTATGTACCCAGTGGAATGACCGGGTGCCGTTTCGGGTATTATATGTACCCGGGGTATATTTTAGTATACTTAAGAGTAAACGAGGTACATTTAAGAAATGCCTAAGCCGACAACGATCAATTAAGCGTTATTGTTTATTTACTATGAGTCCGTAAATGCGCATCTAATTGTGTGCAATATAAAATAAATAAAATACCCTACGTGTAAAGCGCAACATACACATCTCAATTTTCTACGAATCTGGCAAATTAAAATATAAGCATCACACTGTCCACTATATAAAATTTAAAACAACTTTTTGCACAACGTTCCCAAGACTGTCCGATATTTTTTAAATCGAGAATTGCACTGTTTATGAATATTACACAATGCACAATTTGCGAGAAAATTTCATGAAGTTCTGGCGAAAACAACAACAAGACACCATAATCACTTGCTTTTTGTTAAAATGAGTATATTTCGCTTTCCGTAAAAAGAAAAGGTGCAAACGAATCGGATTGCATATTCTGCCATGTGATTCTCCTTTTTCGTTGACTGCATACACGATCCAGTTTATAATATCCAGAGAGAAACAAGCACAGGTAAAGACAATAACCGCACTTTGAAATATTAATATCACGAAACTCAGTTTCAAAATCACAAACGTACAGATAAATGCCGACAGCGGGAAAACCATAATGGCCAAACTAATAACAGAACGTTGCGTTTCAGAAAGTCCTACTCAAATGGAACAGAAAATGTATTGCCTGGACAGACCAACCGAAGAAACGCTGCTGTTCCGGACTCACTTGAAGATGCAATATTTTGAAACAAAATTGTAACTGTGTTTTCCGCCTCTGGGTCTTAAGGTGCAAAATTTCAGTCGCCCAAAAGAAAATCATGTTTTCGTTGATTTTCTCATTTGTATAATAAAGACTTTCATTTGCAACTGGAATTAAGTTCATTGTGTCTTGACAATCCTACAGGATCACAATATGTATTGTATTGCATTTACTGTTGATGGTTATATAACTGTTAACACCAGTCGCTCAAACGCATGTATTATATTGTGGTGTAGATGTCTGTATATGTATAGATGCTTTGTTAGCTCAAATATACACTACATTTCCAAGAAATGGAGATAGAAAGATTAAATGCTTTGCAATGGTCGTTCCGAAGCTCGATTCAAGCTTTGATAATTGTATGTTTTTAGTTAGTATTTTGTTTTTAAAGTGTTGAACAAAAACAAGTATGTATCCCCTGATATAGTTTCTGGATGTAGTTTACACTTGTTCGTAATTTCATTTCATCGTTCCTCAAAAAGTTGTTAATCTGTTGCTCTGGTCTCCTTCAAGCCATTGAGTAATAAAATGATAATTAAATTGAATGCGTTTTAATCCCTTCTATTATTGTTTGATTTGAGCTGCAATGATATGAGGTTAAATTGTATTTACACTTATATGTTTAATGAATATTGCAGGTCTAAGTGTGAGGTTGAGCGCTCTTAAACCAGTTTAACCCCCCCAATGCTTTGCATTGACCGTTCCAAGGAGGTGACCCCACCTTTATTCTTGTATGTGTGTATGTTGTTTCACATTGTGTTGTTACGTACTGTTTTGGCTATCGGTCATTTGCCTTAAATAAAGGACAACAAATGTTATATAATAAGAATATAATACTGCTCCAATTAGCTATAATCATTACACACAATTTGCGGGTGTAGCTTTACAAACGTGTTTGTGCTGGGATAATACCGTTAGTCCCACAAAACAGTATAGTTGTACTGTTTAGAGTTTAGAATTTTGCAGTTCTGCGAAATGTGATGCATGTGTGAAATTTTCAGACATACAATTTAAAGGTTGTCATTTTTTATTAAATCAAATGTAACAAAAGTATATTGAAAAATGTTTATTTATTACAATTGCTATTTTGATTATCCTTGAAATTTTTACTATTGAATATAGGGGTTTGTAGTCTAAGCAATCAAACATTATGCGCTCAGAATAAAACATTAACAGAAACATATTCTTAATGTAGGAAGAAAAGCATGACATAAATAATGATAATAAGCACTGCTTTATATCTCTATAATTTTTAATATTCCATTCTACCGTCAAATAGCTGTAAACCATACGATCCGCATGCATTCCCTTTCACTAATTGTTGCAACTATTTCCAAGAGTATATAATCTACTGGACTTATAAAAATATCACATTTGTTGAACTCGCATACATACACATCACATGCAATAACATAAGATAATATTTGTGTTGACGTACAAGGAAAGCAAACTAGCTGAGGCTGATTTAATACAAAATGATGGATCATTGCGCTTTATGATTGGTTTTACGTAATTCAATTGCAGATGTCAACCTTTGTAGGATATATTCTATTCGAGAAACGGTGCGTGTTCTTTAAGAATATTTCCCTGGCATATGGGACCGACATCAATCTAAGTGCTTCGTCCAAGTAATTGTTCCTAGACAAATGTCGATAATTCTGTAATAGTGTTTCAATAATGTTCAGGTGCATGAAAACATTATCAATACAGACAGCTAAAGAATGCCCAATCCTTTTTCTGTACCAGGAAGAAGCTTTAACATTATTGGCTTTGACAGAAATATTACCATTTATTGTGGCAATCTCGAAAACAGATTAAGCGAATCAGCATGCATTTAAAATATCACATGATTGCCCCACGAAAATAGTCGTCCTTTTGTGATTCATATTATTTTATAAAAATTATTAGAGTTGGTTTGCTTAGGTTGTACTTTTTACATTTCATGAAAAATTAGAATGCATCCGAATACATAGCATAAACTCAAACAAATAATACAAATGTTTTTTAATACATATTCTTCATCAGAACAATAATATAAATACTTTGTAATAACTGATATTTAGGAATCACATATGTTCTACATGCTTTCAGATTACAAGCCGCTTTACACAGACGTTTCTTCATATGATACAGACGCCTTGGATACATTTCGCCATGTTCAAAAGTAAGGGTATACAGAACAATAGGGTATGCAGCAAACATGGGATTAAAGCTAATGTTTTAAGAGAAGTTATGTGTCACAACATAGAAAATATATTATTGATTACAATAAACTTTCATACAACATATATTTTATGTTTATAGTGACCTTTTAGGCAACATTTTTGTTGATTTCATTGCACTGCACATACTTATATAAACATATTTATATATAAAATAAGCATAGTTTTTTTATTTTTACCATGCATATGGAATAAAGTAAACTCATATACAATTATATGACACCCGTATTTAGTTCAACAAGGAATTGTATCAATGTTTTATAGGCTTACTGTTACTTAATATGAACTTTGCAGTAGGAAAGACGTTGGCATATTTAAAGTAAAATACTAGCCTTAAAGTATATTTTGCTTAAGATATAGAATATTTTATGTCGTACATATTGCATACAGGACATATGCCTACTATGCTAAAGAAATCGTGTAGTACTAGCGAATAAAAACAGGACACCATAAACACCGGCTTCTTGATTAAAGAGTAAAATTTCATTTTCCGTAAGATTAATTGTGCACATGAATCGGATTGCAGCTTTCAGCTTTTTGCTTCTTCTCTTTCGATAACTGTATAAACGATATATCCAGTGTATGGAACAAGTATGTTTTGAAGAAAATAAGTTCACGTTTCAATATAAATATGACGACACTTTATTTCCGAATGAAAGAATTCCCAAGCAATGCCGACGGCGGACAAAATATAATGTCCTATTTAAAAACATAAACGTTTCGTTTCAGAAAGTCCTACTTCAAGTACTAACGGGTCGTTAGGATACAATGGAACAGCCCATGTATTGCCTGAAAAGACCTACCGGAAAAACGCTGCTGTTCTGGACTCTCTTGTAGGTGCAATCTTTGGGGACACAATTGTAAATGTGTTAACCGCCTGTGGGGCTAAAGGTGCTTATTGTAAGTCGCCCGAAAAAAATAATGTTTCCTTTGCTTTTTTCTTATCTGTAAAATAAAGATTCGCATTGCCATTGGAATTGTGTTCATTGTTTCTTAACAATTCTACACGATCCACTTCCCATTGTACATCACATTTACGAAATTTTGAAATCTATAGCAAATATTTGGCCGGCTATCTATGTTAGTAAAGCACTAGTCTTTCATATCTAATCCCCGGACCGGTAATATTACTAATGTGTTTAAGAAATCTTGTCCACGGTCATCTCTCTTCCTCTGATAAAAGTATGGAAGTCGTCAGTTACTTAAAACTATGTGGACGTAATACTGTTAAAGTTCACGTGCCGCGATTTAAAAAAACAACAACGTAAAACCTATTTATTTATCGATTTAGTGCAAAATCAAACTATTTCGCACCACACTTCAAATCATTAACGGTGTTATTAGCGAGAACGAAGAAGACAAAGTCGCGATTTTTCACACATTCCGATCTTCTCGCCATTTTCATTCAAACCGGAAGTGACGTCACTTTTTTCCATTGTTCATGCTCTCAATAACGAACCGGCGGTATATGGCTTCGGATGTTTTATCTCTCGAAACTTAAGTTAGAAAAATTGATTGGAAATGGAAGATGATGGTGATTATAATGAGTTTTCCGTTCAACCGTACATGTATGAGCCAGAATTTAGCGACAGTCAGTCAGATTTTTCTGACTCGGACAGCGAGGTAAATTTTGTCGATGCTCAAGACGACCATCGTGTTGGGAATACGGATTGGTAAATATATAACTGTGTTTCATGCACGTGTCGGGAAAAAAAACAATAACAAAACAACAAAAATAGTTATTTTATTATTATTCTACAGTACAAGCTTGTTGAATATGACTAGGTTACACAAACCACTGGTTAATAATACAAAATTAGAACGGATACTTTAACCAGGTCTGATTAGAGAGGACTGTTGATATTTCGAATTACATGAATTTAAATTTAAAACACTGTTTCTATAGTATTAATAATAAAAGTGTTTTAGTGTGAACATTTATAATAATTTATTGATATATACAACTTCCGTTATAATCACATGATAATCAATACAATAGCATGGTGTAGGTCCAAGTGGGCAGAGTGGGACATTGGTGGGACATGGAGCTGCACCCCTTGGTTAGCTAAGCTGTAACACTGGTCTGATAGTATTACATTTTATGAATGTTTGTTGATATAATTGGGCTTGGGCTAATCTCTTATCTGAAAACATACTGTGTCTGCAATAATCAACTGTGATATATCCACAGATAAGACACAATTAAACAGTCAAATAGCCATTAACTCATAAAACACCAATGGCAGCTCAGTATGGACTAACACACAACATTGGTAACTGGTGTAAATTTGACTGGTAGCCATGGAAATTCTTGAAAAATAAGAAATTAAAAAATCAATCATAATATCTATGTATATTTTGTTTTCTGAGGCTATTAAAAACTGGACATTCGAGTAAAAAATAGAACTCATCTTCGAGAACGTTACAGTGTTCACATAAAAACCGCTTGAGAAGTTGAAATATTGGTCTTAATTTAACATGTGAGATGTTAATCTAGGTATGAGTTAAACAAATAGACGAAAATAAGGCATTTTAAAGGACTTTGCCTTTGTACAATTGGTACAATTTTATACTTTTATTTCATTCAATCATTTCTCACACCTGTCGCCAAAGTGTTTTGTTTCTTTTTTTAAAAACTTTTCCATTTCTCATCTCAAATTGTTGATGTAAAATGATTATGCTAGGTGAGATGTTAATCTAAATATGAATTAAAAAAACTGGATGAAAATGTTCATTTTAAAGGATTTGAGCCTGTACAATATTGGTACAATTTTAAGCTCTTTTACCCTATTGTACACGCTTGCTGTCAAACGTGTTTTGGTTCTTTGTGAAAAACTTTGACATTTTTCATCTCAAATTGATGAAGAAAGATTTGTATGCTAGGTAATATGTTGATAAAGGTATGATTTAAAAAAAACTGGATGAAAGTATGCATTTTAAGGGATTATAATCTGGTACAATGTTGGTACAATTTTAATATTCTTTTATGGATGAACCAGTTTTTATGTACATACACGCCGTCAAACGTGTTTTGGATATTTTTGAAACATTTTGTCATATTTCATCTCAAATTGATGAAGTAAGATGTTTATGCTAGGTGGGATGTTAATCTAGGTATGAATTAAACAACTGTATGAAAATATTCATTTTAAAGGATTTTGGCCATGTTTAATGTCGGTACAATTTTAAGCTCTTTTACCCTATTGTACACACCTGCCGTCAAACGTGTTTTACTTTTATAAAGCATTTCATCTTGTCTATAACATACTTTTACAAACAAGTATATAAGAATCTAAAACATTTACAACAAAGGTTTCCCTTAATTGGACATCACAATGACAATTAAAGAATGAATTCGCCGGCCGCGGCCACTGATCACACAATTAAAATCAATCAACAACGTAAACTGATAATTGAAGTTAGGATCCCTTCTTTCAACTTATTCCCAAGATTAAAGAAAAAACAAACAAAACATCTTTTACAGTGTGCTAATTGATCTGACAATTAACACGCGCGTAAAATGTTTTTTTTCTTTAGCGAAATCCTAGTCCAGGAAACAGGTAATTACAAACAAAACTTTAATAACCTTTAACTTATGAATTAGATCTTAATAAAATTTTTTTAGAGAATTGAAAACCCTACACAATCAAAATAAAAATAAGTCAGACTGAAACCGTTTTTGGATCGAACGATCAAAGCATTTATTATACTGTACTGTTGTTTTTATCAGAAACCTAGATCTATGTGTCCACACACATATATATATATATATATATATATATATATATATATATATATATATATATATATATATATATATATATCCGTTTTTAAATAACATTATTTTATAAAGTTTTATATGTTAGAAATAAAAATGTATACAAGGATATTTTATCAGCAAAAGCTTGTCAAATAAACTATTCGACCGCATTATCGCCGCGATTTGGAAATTCTTACAGCGCTATTACTTTAACCATTGCGGCATTATACATTCTTACTCTAGCTAAATATAATCGAGATTTTATTAAAGAATAATGACTAATGTTTCTATGAAACTGTATTGTATAAAAATCGGATCATTATTGCCCAAGTTACAGCCACCTTTCTAATGCGCCGTAACATTTCCGCATAACTTTGCTCGATAATCGTAGCCATTGCTACTGACGCGTCGCTATCTGATCGGTTTCTTGACCACGTGACCCCGCCGCGAGATATAACGATAAAGCGCGAAGTTTCCAATCTGTGTATTTTATTGGTCTTTGTTGATCGGCGTATACTTTGTTTTAAGGTTACGCATCTAGTTGTATGAACCAATGGCCGTGGTTTGAAAATAATGTAGGAGAGACTGTCCGGGTTTGTACAAATAATGAAGGAGCGAGTGTCCGGGTTGTTATAATTAGCACAATAACGTAGGAGCGAACGTCCGCCATGTCAACTTTAGCAAAAGAGCGAGTGTCCGTGGGAGCGATTGTCCGGATACCTATTTCAGAGAAATGCAAATTATTGAAACAAGTCCAAATCTTTTTTTTTATACTTTCAATATTTTTGGTTAGTTAGCTGTAGCCTTATTTATTTATCAAATGAAATGTATTTGTTCTTTTTTTTTATAGCTGTTCCATTGATTTACCTATTTGTCTGTTATAATAAGAGAAGGGTTGTAATTTATTGTTTGTTAATAAGCTATTAATACATACACGTATAATATATATTATTAATCCATATCTTACGAGTTACATCATCCTTGGCAAAACCGAAAAGTCTCTTGTTTTCTTTTTCCGCATTCTTTGCACCTACACGAACAAACTGATCCATGTCGAATAAAGATTGTCATGCAAAAAAAAAACACAGAAAAATCACACGTTTTAAATAAAACTTGTATACAAAGAACTATATTTACATAACACGATGTTAAGTATCAAAGTTGATGTTAAGTGCGAAGTGTTCACGCTTCGATCCTTAATACCAATGGACGAGTTTCGGTGTCATGCGCGTTGTGTAAAAGTGAAGTCACAACCAAAATAGGTGGCGGAAATACCCGAGCGGTTTAAGGAAAACAAGATCATCGTTTTTTAGTATCATCATATGATTCCACTCGTTTTAGAATAAACATATGTATAAAATAGCATTTTTCGTTATAACAGGTTAATATGTGTGTTATTAACAATTGTGTTCACTTTTTTCTTATCGAGATATTTCATTATTTGAAACGATAACAAATGATTTACGAATTAATACAGTAAAACTTGTGTTTCTGACATATAATGCTGTTTTAATTGATGTTTCAGTGGTTTGTATCGCACTTTTTAGTTTGTCCCCGTGAAATACAACGTCATACAATAACATTGTGCGATGCATGCCAATGGACCATCACAGCCAAGTGATTTTCCCTAAAATTATACAAAAATTGATCGATTTCTGTAAACACTCTTGTAATGTCAACAATAACCCTTTATTTTATGTAGGAATCACATGCATTTCTTGACGAGTTGATAAATTAAGAATAGTTTACGTTCGTTAAACGTTTAAAACATATTCTCAGACAAATGTTGTTCGCAAGACTATTATTATGTTCTTGTTATGAAAATCGGATTCCAAATGAATGAAATGGTAATAACAAATAAATAAATACTACATTACACCTTATTTGGAAGAAATGAATCAAATCGACTAATGCGAAAAAGTATTCTCAGAATGACTTTGCAAAATAAATAAACATAAATTGTAGTCTTTCATGTAACACCATTTGCGCTGTGGAATGCTTTTTTAGGAGCAGCTTTAGTGTCTATTAACAATATGCATTGGAATCATGTTACGTTTTCTTAAATATATTCCTTCTTTCCATATTCTGTGTTTGCACAGATATTTGATTTCAATTGGTTTAAAGCTGCTTAATTTTACAAATCGTATCGTGATCTGATGCTATTAAAGGTCATACTACCCTGTCATCTGATTATATATTTTAGAGAAGGTTAATGGCAAAGCATTGTGTTTATAAATCAAGTGATGGATTATAAAACATATTTGAAACATATTATGCCTTTACGGAACTCCCACATTCCACCTTTTTTCTTTAAACATCAAGTCGAAACAAAATAGAACTTACCAAGTAACGCAAGTTTGTATCCTACATTACGACACAAGTTGAAATTTATTTTTCCTTATTAAAATGGTCATCAAAACCGATTATGTCGGGAAAAATACACGAAATAAAAATGAAGGTACGCATTTTCGCATGCTGATCAACATTTGCACATTTTCAAATGTTGTACTGGGTTTAGATGAAACAACACATAGTAAAACTATTTATAACAGGCAGGTGTAAATAGTACCTAACTGTTTTTTTTATATGTGTGTAAACATCTCTTTTGAAAACATCCTAGTACATTAGTATAACAGTTGATTTCTGGAAAAGATGTGTATACATATAAAACGTTAAACGTTTGCCATCAAAGTGCGAGTGTTTATTTTTAAGGTAAATTGTAGCTCGACAAAATGTTAAATGTGCAAAGATTGATTAACTATAGACGTAAATTCGAAATTGGTTTACGCATACGTTTTATAGTGGTATTTTTGATATACTGACTATGTTACTGACCATTCAATCGCTTACTGTTTTCATGCTTAAAGTTTAATCATGTATTATGTGACTTATAGACCCGTTTGGGCCGGGTGCATGCCTTTTTGTAATTGTCTGTTATTATTCTATATAAGTTTGCACATGTCACTTTAATAAAATATTTACTTACTAACTTTACTAACTTCAGCCATTCGCCCCTTAACTTACTCTTTTACGACTAGATTGTTAACATTGATAATACGTACTCACGACAAATTTTCCTTGATAAACTATTCGTTTTCGAGCATATTGTATTCTGGCTAATAAATGATGCCAGCTGGTTCATAATACACACATGATTGCTATTGTCATCCGGTGCGTATGTGATAAATTAAACGAATAATGCGCAATGAAAGCTGATTCGACATTTGCCTGAGCAAATTAAAAAAATCATATTGTATTTGATTTCAATATAATGGTATCTTAACTCGTTTTCGCCAAGTATATTAGAATCAATCAGTTTTCAAAAGCAATACTCATTGTGTGCATTTGGCAGTCATACATATCTATAAATATGTTATAACACGGTGGATGTAAACGTTGAAATAGTATAACAACGTAAATTATTTCAGGACAATACGGCAGTTACGGTTTCTGAAATATGTAACATAGTTTCAATAAAACCGAAAATTTGCAGCAGTAAAATAAGAAGAATGGTAAACTCTCTTATCAAAATAAGACCAGATTCATCTTATTATGAATTGCCATGAAATTGACAATATTTCACCATTAACAACACTTTTTTGGGGTTAATGTGCATCGCCACTTTTTATTTTTTGAACGAAAACAAAAAATAACACCTATGATACTCCGCCCTATCAGTATAGTTTATTAAATTAAAGAAACACGTAACAGTGTTGACATTCACTTTATAAAAAAAAACAAAGAAACTTTCAAAATACAACGACATTTTACCATTTGTATATTTGTGTTGTTTTGAAAACATATTTTTAATTAAAATAATTCACCAAATATTAGTTTTATATGTATATTTATTTACGTATTTGCGAAGAAAGTGCCAACACACAAAAACAGTGTGTAACAATGTCAACACTTACAACAATACGGAAGCTTATCATCAATCAAAAATACATGAATCTTTCTAAAACGTAATTAAAATCAATACTCTACCTTTTAAGTAAACCATTCAAATGCATGGCACGTCACTGTGTTAAGGCGCTGACTCAAGATTTCAATTATGTATGTTAAGTTTTTTGTTGCGTGTATAATTATACAGACTTTAATTGTAAAAATACACATTCTGTGTTTTATTACAGGTTGACTAAAAACGGTTTTAATATCATTAAGCTAATGCTGTGTTGATGTCCCTGTCAATCAAATTTCAAAATTGGCAATATTTCATTGCGTGATGTTTACACCGGCTCGAACAAACAGCACGTAATTCAATACTTTATGCATATGTGTACTGTGATTAATACCACAGTCTTGAGCCCCATTCTGATTTACATTTTTAGAAGTGTGTGCAAGTCAAAGAGGTTAAACATACAGATATCTCTATCCTAATATAATCATAGTTCCATCTATGTGCATTATTAATCTCTGAATAAGCGTTCGTCGTACAGTGATTACTGTACATGTAGGGAACGCTTCGTATGTCTCCTGTTGACTATTGATATATCGGAGGTTTCATTGAAATGATGTGGGTTTAAATCATATTATATGTGTTTATAATAGTATGCTGTGTGTTTGCCATAGTATGCTGTGTGTTTGTGATGTTATGCTGTGTGTTTGTGATGGTATGTTATGTGCTTGTGATGATATGCTGTGTGTTTATGATGATATGCTGTGTGTTTGCCATAGTCTGCTGTGTGTCTGTCATGGTATGTTGTGTGTTTGTCATGGCATGCTGTGTGTTTGACATGGTATGCTGTGTGTTTGTGATGGTGCGCTGTGTGTTTGTGAAGGTATGCTGTGAGTTTCATTGAAATGATGTGGGTTTAAATCATATGATATGTGCTTATAACAGTATGCTTTGTTCTTGTCATAGTATGATGTGCGTATATGATGGTATGCTGTGTGTTTGTGATTGTATGCTGTGTGTATGCAATGGTGTGCTGTGATTTGTCATGGTGTGTTAGGTGTCTGTCATGGTATGCTGTGTGTTTGTCATAGTATGCTGTGTTTTCGTCATGGTATGCTGCGTGTCTGTCACGGTATGTTGTGTGTTTATCGTGGTATGTTGTGTGGTTGTTGTACTATCATGTGGGTTTATCTTAACCAACATGTGCAAACCATTTTTTCTCAATACCATAACTCGCACGTATCTTTCAATCCGTTTTTTCTTAATGATTGTATGTGTTTGATCAAACACTCTTGGTAGTTATATGTTTCCACGTACACCTGATTTATTGAAGAAACTGACAGAATTTCTCAATAACGGCATGAATTTGTTGATTGAAGACGCTGTCCCGTTAATAATCACTGCTAAGAAAATAATGTAAAATGAAAGAATAACATATTCAAGTACAGTATTTGCTTTCGGTAGGGGCCGCCGGAATAATAAGTGTGATAAAAGTTGGTATAAATGAATACTCGAAGAGGCGTAATTATGATGGTACCGTGGCAAAATAAAATCTGATGTATTATGTGTCTGAGTATAATAGCACATATTCATGGCAAACATGTATGTGTCAGAATACAAACAACTACAATAATCAAAGCAAATTACCACAAAATGTATGATGCTATTACCAGATTTTGATATCCAATAAAAGACAGTTGTATTACAATATCACAATGTTACTTATATGTATATATATAGGCGTGAAAAAAACACATCCAATATAAAACGAACTATAATCACAAACAAATAATCGAAAACGAGCTTTCATATTTGGCTGACGGATAGTCTATTTCATGGAATCAACCTCGCAAGCAATCTTTGTTAAAGTCAAACCCATGATTGTAAACGAAAATAACTATTAATAGATTTAAACATTTCCATTTGCATTAGACTCTGAAATAAATTTGGGTCGAGCTCAGAGAAAACCCGTTTTTATGCATGCGGGTAAAGGGTAGTTTCAGATAAGCTCAGCCTAATCATAGACGTCACTTTCCGCCTAGCCTGGCTTTTTGTTTAGAAGTGATTTCCATTAAACGAACAATAACATGATTAGTCTGTGAAATATGCACACTATATATGGGATGGTATTGTATAGAGATTCATTAAAACCGGTTTTCCCAGAGCGCTACTGATTTTTATTCCAAAAATAGTCTGATAGAGTTATTCAAATGTTTTGTATGTGTACAATAGTAATATTGTATCAGCTGTTACGTTGCGATTGAATAGTCGACTTATCAATGAACAGTATCCGTGTGTTGAAGCAAGTTTTAACAAATGAATATATAATGGTTTCTACTATAATCCATCTTTAATTTAATCATGTTCCTTATAATATTTGCGAACGTTTACCAAAGCAAAAAAGAATTATAACGAGCAATCTAGTAGCAAATACTTTTTAAAATTAAGTTCAACATAATCGAAACAAATGATTAGGAATAAAAAGAAAGTCTCAATTTGTCATTAGCAATCGATTTATCGGTGTATATACATGTCGAATCAGCTCTGTTCAGTAAGAGAATTGAGAGTATCGTTAAAGGGGCCTTTTTAAGTATTGGTAAATTGACAAAATAAAAACAAATGTTTAAGATTCGCAAATGTTCGTTGTAGTTAAGATTTGTGTGAGTAAACAGTAATACTCAATATTTACCATGCTCTAAAATAACCGCTATATGCATCGTTTGTCGATTTAAAAACCTGAAAATTATAACGCGTTACAATGCGAAGAATAAATCCTTCAATACGTCTGAATTCGGTTACAAAATTTCACGTTGCGTGAAGCATAATCGTATAAATAAATAAAATACAAATAGAATTATTGAACAAGAATACACTCTTATTAAAAATAATAATTCTGATGTAGTTCACATTGCCATAAGCAGCATAAAATTATTTCTTCCATGCAGAAGTTGAAATTCTTAAGTAAAATTGTTTTAAAAAGTTATTCGAAAATAATCACCACTTACGGTTCCCAAAGAGTCACGTGATCCTACACCCAGGCTATGCTTAACAGGAAGGCAAGAAAGTCGGGGAGGAATTTAAATTAACCGTACTCAATCATGCCATTAGGCATATTCTAAGTTTTATTAGGACGAAAACAAAACCATTACTGTATTTATTCCATTAAGCTCCAATAACGATTGCCATGAATGCTCGAACTTAATATTCCAATTTTTCACATGCAAGCAAGCAATATATTTAAGATTCAATTTGGTTACCAAAGCATATACAGTATTATTGTAATGCTCTCGGAAAAGGAGAATACTTAAATAAGGATATTTCTGTCTGCATGAATTTAAAATGCTATTTTAACATTCAGTGGATGATGCAGCGAGTCTCACCGATAATTGATCTTTCTAAACATCAGTCTGTCGTTTCGACTGTGTTGAATCTTTTCTTAATTAGATCGTATTTTGTCGCTTTAAAATCTTTTTTTCTAAGAAAGAATGTTGATGTGAAAAAAAGTGTACATTCGTAAAAGTTAGTTTGTACACTGGACATGTTTACCGGCGGGGAAATTGTCATTGATTTATTAGAGTGTTCATAAGCCACAGGCACAATTGTTTGTTCTGCAACAAATACGAGTAAGCGTGTGTGTTTAGGCGTGTCCTTTGCACTAATGCGTTTTATTAGATTGAACATTATTTGATTGATTACATTTTGATTCATTGTATTAATATTCCTTGTTCAAATTTATTTTTTTGGCGAAGATTTCTTTTAAAAACATGTTGACATTATATTCATATATACTTGCTTTATGTTTGGAATCAAAGAAAGACAAGAGCCCGACTGTCAACTTCAATCAACTGAACTGAACATTCAATATATTGACTCACCAACTATGTATGTAGACTAGGAGAATAAACAACAATGCAGTCGCGACTCAAACTGTAAATCCTAATCTGGTGCATTTAATCATTCAACCACAGAACGTTCCAGTGTTGTTAGTGTTACGAAGCATTGAACACGATAACGCCACTAAATAGTTTAATCAGTCGAATAATATAATGACCCTTGTCGTAAGTGCACATTGTCAGTATTACTTTGGCGGAGACATTTATCTAATAGGACTAATGTTTACTTAAATCGGTTGAAAAATTGAAAAAAAGTTTGAAATAAAAAAGACGGCGAAACTCACATACACTTCGAATAATAAAGTTCAAGGGTTTGAGTACTAATTAATGTATCAATCGTGAATCTTCCATCAAGCTATTGTCACAGAATTTATTAACAACACTCGGTAATAGGAAAATACATACATGTTCTTGTGTTTCACATAATACACTTGCATTGCACGCATTATTTTAATAAAAGAATGGCGGTCTTTTCTGACATTGTTATAAAGTCTTCTGACATAAAACAAGTGTCGAATTTTATACTTATATATGTATTGTTGGAAGTTTCTAGTTGTAAAAAAACCTTCCTAATTAGCTGCAGTGATATATTTAATAGGACCTTGGAGCCCCCAGACATTTTGATATTTTATTTATCTTATTGGTTTAGGAAGACGGTCAATATTATAAGGCCATTTAGTAAATTGCACTGATAGAAATAAACAGTTGCCATAGGAGTACTTAATATGAAGGTTATGTTTACTGTGATTACAGTATACATTGAAAGAAAGAATTGATGCAAACATATATGTTTTACTGACAGACAAACAGGGCGAAGAAAGGACGCACAGAAAAAAATCATACTTTCAGATTGGTAGACGGACAATTATTGCGACTTATAACTACAACAGATTTTCGTCTTAAATCATACATGCAAATCTTGAAGACAACACATGCATATGAAAGCTATCACTCCACAGTGTTGCATTTCCAATTTCAGTATTGTCTGCTATAATTGTAAATAGTATAGAAACTATAGAGAATATTATGGAGCTTTTATGTCGTGTTATAAGTTGCGTATATATCTATATAAATATGCATTATAAGTTTCAGTTACAAAATATATTTACTTTTAATATAGAACGCAATCCAGTACGCCCATGTTAAGGTAAATTGTGCATTTGAAGAATATTGTTTAATTATTTAAGAATACCAGTTAATCAATAATTAAACATTCTTGCAATTGGGCTATATACACACTACTTACGTTATAGTATCGTCAAATACTTTTCATAACAAGGGGAAATCGCAGTTGTTGTTGCAGTTTTGCACAAAATCAAGACCGTCTACAGATAGGCCTGATTTAACAAGTAGAGTACCATATTCAAATACAATATATCTTTTCCGTAGAAACCTTCGGAAAAAATATTTGACATAAGTTGGGGTTATGATTATTCGCAGAAGCGGAAAAAATGATTAAATACCTTTAAGAAACACTTAAACACATAAAAGGAAAAACGCTTTCGATCACGGTTGAAAAATTCATCCCCAAATTGAGCAATTTTCATTTAATTGAGATGCTTAAAAGCAGACATTACTGCGATATTGACCAAATAAAGAGTTACTCGCAATCTTTTTCTGTGATCAATTTAAAATTATTTTGCCCGTCCACTGTTTATGTGTTTAGGTGTTTATACTTTATGTGTGTTCATATTCTGATTCAAATGTAAGGACACACGAGCAAAGGCAGATATTCAAAACGGAATCACACTTTTCAGCATATTTCGACGCACATGAAAGCAACATTCATAGTGAACATGAATGTGAACAACTTAAAACTTTCCAGAAAAGTCAGAATCTGTTTTTGGGGTGGGGTTATTGTTTCTCGTTTTGTCATTTTCGGCTAAGGTACTACTTAAAATAACCCACAGGAACGCTTACGTATATAATACGCCCGGAATACAGGAAATATACCTTTTTGCGTATTTAATGTATCCGGGGTACATTTTAGTATACTTAAAAGTAAACGGGGTACTTTTAAGTAACGCTTAAGCCGACAACGACCAATTAATCGTTATTGTTTATTTACTATGAGTCCGTAAACGCTCATCTATTTGTGTGCAAAGTAAAATAAAATACCCTACGTGTAATACGCAACATACACAACACCTTAATTTACTACGAATCTGGCA
Source organism: Dreissena polymorpha (assembly GCF_020536995.1). Classification (NCBI taxonomy): domain Eukaryota; kingdom Metazoa; phylum Mollusca; class Bivalvia; order Myida; family Dreissenidae; genus Dreissena; species Dreissena polymorpha. The sequence continues at coordinate 21,717,128 of NC_068366.1, forward strand.
AAGTAAAATATAAGCCTCACACTTTCTACTATATACCATCTAGAACAGCTTTTGCGCAACGCTCCCAAAACTGTCCGATATTATATTAAAATCGAGAATTGCTCAGTTTATAAAAATTACATAATTATCAATTTTCCAGAAAATATCCTGAAATCCTGAAGAACTGGCGAAAACAACAACAAGACTGCATAATCACTCGCTTTTTGTTAAAATGAGTATATTTCGCTTCCTTTTTCGTTAACTGAATGAACGATCTAGTTTATGACATCCAGAGAGAAATCAGCATTGATGATTACAATATTACATTATATGTACATTACAATAATCGTAATTTGAAATATAAATATAACGAAACTCACGTTTAAAAATCACACAATTACAGAGAAATGCCGACTGCGGGAAAACCATAGTGACCCAATTAACAACAGAACTGTGCGTTTTAGAAAGTCCTACGCCAAGTACAGACGAGGCGTTTGTAGACAATGGAACTGCCAATGCATTGCGTGCACCCACCGACCGAAGAAACGCTGCTGTTCATAACCCTCTTGCCGATGTTATATTTTGGAACACAATAGTTAATGTGTTAGCTGCCCCTGGTCTGAAGGTGCTTATTTCAACCGCCCAAAAGAAAATCATATATTCTTTAATTTTCTAAACTGTATAATAAAGATGCGCGTTTTCGCGAATTGTTTTCATTGTGTCTTACCAATCTTGAACGGTAATGTTCCAATTGTACAACAAATTTAAGCAATTTTAAAATCTATAGCAAATATCTGGCCGTCTATCTATGTTAGTAAAGCTCGAGACATAATAGGTTTAATTCCTGGCCCGGCAATATAACTGATATGTACATTGTTTACGAAATCCTTTCGACGGGTATTCTCACTTCCTCTGATTCGAAGTATGGTAGTCGTCAGCTACTTGCAACAGTTACTATGTGGACATCAAACTGTCACACCATCTTGTTAAAAAAGTGGCATTTTGTTCATTGACCGCCATATTATGACTAAAATACCTTTGCGCTGCAAAAATGCTGGAAACCGAATTAGATATTGTATAATTTATGTATAATAAAAGTATGTTTTTTGCCGTACCTCATGCAAACTTAAATTACTGCTCAAATAATGTTTAAACACAAATTCATACACGGTTTATTGGGATAAAATCATGCGCCATAGTCTATACATTTTCAATTTATTGTAATGTTGGGAAAATTTGTATTTTGTTTATTAAAATACAGTTTTAACTTAAGAAACAATCCATAAAAATAAAATACGTTCATACTTAAAGACGAAATCCCTTCCAAATAATGAGTTCATATTTGTTTGCTTAAAAAAATGTGTTCATAATGATTCTATAATGACATGTAAATATTCGCGTACTTGCAAATAACGTTATTTGTTTTTCCGTATAAATGCAGTAAAACGTTGTTTGTGTTTCTGACATTTACTGCTGTTTTCTCGTTAAAATTTTCACAATGAATACGGTTTTTAATGCTCGTGGTGTTTCGGTTGTTTGTATCGCATGATTTAATTTTTCCTCTTGAAATAAAACGTAATACAATAAACTAACTTGTGCGATACATGACAACGGACCTTTACAGCCAAGTGATTTAACCTAAATGTAAAGCAAATATTGATCGATTTCTGAAAACACTCTTGTAATATCAGTCATAACATTTTATTTTATGTAGCAATCACATGCATTTCTTCACGAGTTGACATATTAAGAATAGTGTACTTTCGTAAAACCAACTTTACACAACAGATGTTCGCAAGAATATTATTATTTTATCGTTATGAAAATCGGATTCGAAATGAATTACATGATACTTAAAATTAATATTATATTACACCTTATTTGGAAGATAGGAGTTATATCCACTGATGCGAAAAAAGTTTTTTTTATAAAAAATTGGCGACATAAATTAACATCAATTGGAGTCTTGCATGTAACACTATTTCCGTTGTGAATGAGCAGCTTTATTTATTATAAGCGATATGCATTGGAATCATGCTAAGTTTTCTAGAATATATCCGTTCTTTTCATATTCTGTGTTTGCACTGATAATTGATGTCCTTTTGTTTTAAGCTACTTAACTATACAAATCGTTTTGTTATCGGATGCTAATAAAGGTCATACTACCCTGTCATATAATTATATACCTTAGAGAAAGTGAATGACAAACCTTATTGTTTTTGAATCAAGTGATGAATTCTAAAACATATTTGACACATACTTTGTCTTTTTGGAACTCCCACATGCCACTTTTTACTTTACTTTAAACACAAAGACGAAACACAAAGAACCCTAATACCAATGAACGCAAGTTCATATCCTACATTACGCACGAGACAAGTTAAAAAGTTATTTTTCCTAATTAAAGATGGTTACCAATACCGATTATGTCGAGAAAATACACGAAATAAAAACAACGGTACGCATGTTTGCATGGTGATCAATACATTTGTAAGTTTACGAATTTTGTTCTGGGTTGAGATAAAACAATACAACAAACTGTTACAAACATTGATAACAAAAAGATGTCAACAGTTCCTTGTTTATTTTTCGTGTTAACATATCTTTTATATGAAAACATCCTAGTTCTTTAGTATTACGGTTGATTACTGGCAGCGATGTGTAAAAATATATATAGGATCTGGCATGATTTGTCATATCATACGATATGTTATTAAACGAGTTCAGGAATGTTGTGAGTAAGCGAGCCTTTGGCAAGCTTACTAACTAATTTCCTGGACGAGTTTAATAAAATATGGTATGATATGACAACGAGTGTAAGATCTTTTTTATCACATGCTTTAAAATGAGCACATTAAAAAATATTTACGCAAACATAATGATTAATCCTGAATGTTCTTTACATTTCGTGACGTCATTTTACGTTGCAACGTTATTTCAGCAAAATAATAAAATGCGATTGGCCAATAAACGAAAACTAAGCCAGTGAACACGCTTAACAATGTTGACTAACACATGTGCAATAAAAAAAATATGTAATGATTGTTTTACATTGGAAACAGGGTATAGCAGGTGATAAAAAACGTTTAACGACTGTGCGACTGTTTATATGTTTACGGCAAATAATAGCTCGACAAAATGTTAAAAAGATTCTCTGGATTTACAATAGACACAATTTCAAAATTGGTTCACGCATACATTGTATAGTGATATTTTTAGCGAAGTGTCTTTTACCTTACTCTTTTACGCCTAGATTGTTAACATGTAAAATAAACACATAATATTGTTTAAATTCACGTACAATTCTGAGTAAAACTCAACCCTGCGTGTGGTGGCTTTGGACGCGTGACGGGTGGTTGATTTGGGTTTCCCACTAAAAAGTAATCACAGTGCATATTCGCACCACACGAATGTTGCAAATACGCATTTTGCTTACTTCCTAGTGGATACAAAAATGCAAGTGCAGAGGGGGAGTTTATAAAAGATTTAGAAACGTTTATAATATAACGACATTTTACCGTTTGTATATGTGTGTTGTTAAAACAAATATTCAAACACTTTGCCAAAAACTAGTTTAATATGTTTAACTATGTACGTGATTGCAAAGTGAGTAACAACACATCGAAAAGTCTTACAACATGTGAACACATAACGATTGTGAAACCTTGTCATAAATTAGAAATACACGTATCTATCTTAAACGTACTTAAATCAATATTCTATATTCCAAGTAAACCACTCAAATGCTTGGCGTTCACCATATCAAGGTTGTGCCCCAATAGTCCAGTCATTTTACAGTTTTACCTTAAAAAAATTGCAACATAAATTGTTTTACATTTTTTATTGATCTTATATAGTTATTAAACAAATATGAAAAATCTAGAAAAATCGAAGCAGGGGAAATATGAAAATAATCGAGTTTATATTTCCTATTATATAAATTAAAGAATAGTCACAAATAACCCACCGTATCTAAGCTACTCTTCAATCGGAGGATTTTTCGGATGTTGTAAACGATGACAACAGCGTCGATGAAGGTCGTTGGTGATTTAAATGGGATTCGTGCTTTATTTTTTTTAGAAAAAACAACTTTACAGGTGAGTTTTCGTCATTTACAGGTCATATCTCTTGTGCGACAAGTATGTTAAGCCATTTCAAGTGCAAAAATACAAATGTTACATGTTTTCGCGGTTTAAGATTGAACAAAATTATTTAGTAATATTTCTCGCTTTGAGTGGCATTTTTCTTTCAAACGCACAAAATATAAGTTACATTTATAAAAAAATCAATCATAATCACCACTAAACACACATTTTTGGGTTGAAACGTTGTCCGCGGGAATGCAGCTACTGCATAAAAACTCAAGTACGGAAGCGCTTTTGTGTCAAAATTTCAATTTGACTACTCATTTACTTATTACTTTAAAAGTCTATAGCTACCAATACAACATAAAATACTTATTGTTTTCCTTTCCTTTATATTTCATTTGAATCCAGCAGCTGTGTGACAGATGTTCAGACAATTGACAAAGCATTTGGTGACCAGTCTGTTTTTGTAAGTATTTCCTGGGTTTTGAAATAAATGACAGAAAATTAGCGAATCCAATATATTTTTGCCAATCTAGTTATCCATGCAATCTAAAATGCATACATGAAATTGTCATTAATGGATCATTGTTAAAGCTCATGTTAATTAAGGTTATTGGTCTTTGTCATCCTTCTTTGGGCTTTCATGTTGGACGCTTCATGAATACTTGCATCAGCCAGATTCACTCATGTTTACGGTGACCATTACCAGACATGATAACAAGCATTTTGCTTTCTAACAAAATTGCTCCCATAACAAACATTTCTATTTTTTGTATTATGTATTTCAGACAATAACATATAAGTGATTTACCTGATGTCTTGCGGATAATGTTAGAAATCCTGACATGTGAGTATTATTGTGTCAAAAATGATGAAATTAATATAATTTATAGTTTAACAATATGAAGAAATCTACTATAACTTCTTACCACGCATGCCCTATTTTGAAACTAGAATCAGACCAACATTATACTTATAAATATGGTGTAATACAAGTGTACAGGTTCAAAGTTTATATATTATTAAAAATAAATGCAGTAATGAAAAAAAATCAGTAAGTGTGTAACATAAACCTAACAGTTTTCTCCTCTTTATATTACAGAATGGATATCATGATTTGCTGTATATGTCACCATGCAGTTGAAGACAACCAAGGCTCTAAACTTACAGTAAAAGGATGCAGAGGAATAAATGATGCTAGCTAGAAGAGACAGGATAATGTTCAGGCTGTTCCAGGAAATTTTGTTCACATTGCATGTCGAAAGACGTACACATGCTAATGTTATTGTTCGCGATACAAAAGAAAACCTTAGTCCAAACACAAGATTTGTGAGGTCTAAAGCTGATGTATTGAATTTTCAAGAACATTGTATATTTTGTGGTCATTCTGCTAAATACAATGACAGAAAACGCGGTTTGGATGTTTTTCCAGTAAGGACATTAGAGTTTCAAAAAACTATAATAAAGTTGTGTTCAGCTAGAGGAGATGATTGTGCTGATAAGGTCCGGGGCAGGATAGAATATGTAAATGACCTACCAGCAGTTGATGCAGTTTACCACCAGTCCTGTAACATCAATTTTAGAACATTTAAAGATATGCCAACAAATTTCCGCACTGTTACCGAACCTATGACGATGACATCACCAATACGAGGCAGACCCACGAACGAAGCAGCACATCTAGCTTTTCAACAAGTGATCTCATCATTAAAAGAAAGTGACGGTGAGCAAATAACAGTTACAGATTTAGTTGATCAAATGAAAAATATTTGTGGAGAAAATGCATATGGTGTACAATACACTAAGCAGAAATTAAAGTAACATTTTGTTGATTCAGTTATAATCACAAACATAAATGGGAAAGTAGATGTGGTCACCTTTACAAGAACTGCAGCTTAAATATTACATGACTTCTATTCACAAGGAAAGTTAGATAATGCCGAGGCCCAAAAAAGTGACTCTTAAAAACAGCAGCTAAGTTAATCGCCAATAAGCAGTTTGTGCCTGAAAGCTTATTAATCTTTTTAAGAGAAATATTTTCGGGGAAGGATTCTGATGTAAAATTGTGCTCAATAGGTCAAGACAAGCCATTATGCAAGCTTGTCGACCTAGAACTTTCATAGCTCCATTACAGTTGGGGTTGGCTGTTCAGCTCCATCATCATTTTGCGTCAAGGTATCTCATTGATGTGTTGAATAGCCTTGGATTTTGTGTGTCTTACTCTGAAGTGCAGATGTTCGAGTCAAGTGCAGTTTTTTCAAACAATACAAATATTGAAAACTATCATGAAGACATGTTCATTCAATATGTGGGTGACAATGTTGACCATAATCTACGGACTTTGGATGGACACAATACCTTTCATGGTATGGGTATGATTGCCTGTGTTACACCGGGAAACTTTAGTGACAAGAAGGCGCATTACAACTGAGGATCTCTTGTCAATTGGAGGGATAAATGCGTACACAATGGCTTTTATTCATGCCTACATGTGTTGAAATGAACAATGCAATGCAATCTTTCTGTGAGAAAGAATTTCAGTCCAGTCCACAACATAATAAAGAATTTGGGAAAACTCGCAATGAGAGAGACTACAAGGACACACAAACATTCGTGTCCTTTCTAGAAGAAAGAACCCCATTTCGAAAGGATCCTCTTTTGTACAATATAGAAACTGGTGTCGCCTCCTCAGAAAACGTGAATGTACATAAGGCTAAAAGTGTTGGGGATGGTATTGTCCAGTCTATGATGGGACAAGATGCTTTTGAAATCACATTTAAACGGAACAAAAGGGCGGTTACTCTGGACGCTGCACCGCGGACCAAGACAGATGACGTTGTGAAAGTTGATCCACAATTACTGTTTCAAAGACTATCTACAGCAGCCCAAAGATTTGCTGATGACATTCCGAGTATATTTTCATATGAGCTTTGTGATGTACCATCTGCATTGTTTGATACTACTGGACTCATTCGAAAGAAAGTCTCAAAAGTCCTTACTGGCTGATGCGATATGGAAACTTGGTGACTGTAGTGCATGTGAGGAATCTGACACTGTAAACTTAACTTATGTGCTTGATGGTGGATCTCTTCTTCCTCATTTGCCGTGGAAGTTGGGAATGACATTTGCTTAAATCTATAAAGCCTATATAAGCTACATAGCTGGAAGGTATTCCAATGCAGTGACTGTGTTTGATGGTTATCTGTCAGGACCAACAACAAAAGACACAGCACATATCAGGCGTACGCATGGTGTTGTTGGACCAAAAGTCTACTTTACAAAATGCACTCCATTGGCTTCACGAAAAGAGAAGTTCTTGTCAAACCCAGAAAATAAACAGAATTTCATTTTCATGTTGGGAACAAAATTAGAAGGACACGGATATCGTTGTGTTCACGCTGTCCACGATGCTGATCGGTTGATTGTAGAAACTTCTCTCAAATTAGCGGAAACATCAAATGTAACCATTATTGGTGAATATACGGATTTACTTGTACTTCTGTTACATTTCAATTCACCCAGCAGATCGGTATTCTTCAAGTCAGCAACCAGTGCTACAGCCTCCAAGGGATTGCGAGTTTGGCATATTCAGAAGACAAAACGGGCATTAGGTCTCAGCTGTTCCCATATCCTGCCTGTAATACATGCCCTCACGGGATGTGATACTACCTCACAGATGTATGGCATAAGCAAAGGAGCGGCACTGAAAAGGTTTTTGGGTGATACAGATCTTGTTACACTTGCGGAGACATTCATAGAACAGTCCACTGAAGAAAGCATAGTAAGAAATGGAGAAAAGATACTTGTTAGTCTGTATGGTGGATTGGATGAGGAAGGGTTAGACATGTTACGCATCAGGAAATTTACGCGGAAGGTAATGACAAGTACAACCCATGTGTAGGTCCAAACATTACCACCTACCTCTAGGTCGGCTAAGTATCACAGCGTGCGCTCATATTTTCAAGTCCAGGAGTGGATAGGAGCTGACCCATGACTGCTGCCAACTGAATGGGGTTGGGCTCTTAATAACGACAGACTTCTACCATTGAAAACAGATTTACCGCCTGCCCCAGAGAACCTTCTTAACATGATTAAATGCAGATGCAAACGAAATTGCGATTCTAAAAAATGCACATGTAGAAAAAACGGACTTGAATGTACAACTGGATGTTCAGAGTGCCAGGGTATTAGTTGCACTAACACAACATGTAGACGGGAATCAGACGATTCTGACTCAGACTTGGAATTATAAGAACCTGGTTTAACATTTGTGTTAAAGACTTTATTACATGCGCCTGATACTTGTGGCCACACATGAACATAATGTGGCAGTCATATATCCTATTGAGGTTATGTTCGTTGCCCCACCCACTTCTTCATTATTGTATAATGTTTAATGTATATTTATCTCGCTTTAAATACATGCACAGATAGCAAAAAATTATATTTTTATATTATTTGCTTCTTTCTGTGTACCGGATTATGTTCAAATATTGAAATGAAACTGCTCTTCTGAACACTATTAAGATGTAGCAGGCAATTTCTATCTGAAATATTAAGTGTTTACCTAGTAAATATTTTCATTTTTTTACAATATTTCCCCTGCTTAGATTTTTCTAGATTTTTTTTATTTGATATGTTATAGATCCTAGATGGTAAATTTAAAGGTTTCGTTTCTGTTGCAATTTTTTTAAGGTTATGGCTATTTTGGGGATATTTTGACTGGACTACAAGATTTTAAATGATGTTTTCATGCACGTTTTTTGTTTCATGTATAATTATACAGACCTTTATTGTTGTAATAATACACATTCTGTATTTTATTACAGGTTGGTTTAAACACTATTTATTTAGTTCAAAAGAAAGTACACATAAGCGATACAATACAAACAAACATATTATTTTCGAACAATACACAAGGCAGTAAGAAATTGCAGTATTGCTTAATATAAAGGTTGTAGGATGCAATTTGACAGAATTGAGAAAAAAGCTCGAGGCTTATGCTATGTCTCTCTTCTGTCTGTTAGAAGCGCTGCTGTTATGGTGTAAACGACCAAACGTGTAACAACAACTTATAAAAATGACAAAATTTAGAAACATATAGCTCAGTGATTGGTATTTGAATACCGTTTAGAAATGGAGAAAATATATATGTTGTAATACAAATCATATCACAGGGTAGTATAGATAGCAAAAAATGTAATAAGTTGAGAAAGAAAGGGAAGGAAGTGTAAGAGTAGAGTTCGAGTAAGAGAAGTTGCGATAAGAAAAGAAGTAGTTGCGGAACGGGGCATCGTTAGCAGAAATGATTTGTTCCTGAGATGGATTTGGATTAGAATCTATGACTATCTCGGATGAAAGACTGAACATGTTTGAAAACTAATGAATTTACTTTACTTCGTATGATCCGTCTTTAACACCAAAAAAGAAGTAGTTGCAAAGTTATGGGCTAAAAACTGGACAGATTGTCAGAAAGGACTCTTTTCACAGTATAAATGGGACAATTAAAGAAGAAATGATTTGTATCTTCAATCTCACCACACTGACAATATGGACTTTGTACAATATGTTTTGCGTACACATGTTCATTTAAGCTGCTACAATACATTCTTAAACGTGCATGTAGAATATTAGACTGCCGCTTTCCATCGTAGTAATGCTGAGGAATCATTTTTTTATCTTTGTTTAGATTTGCTTTAAAAGCTGAGAGAGAAGCAGCTGTTCTTACAGATTCAGGTAAATTGTTCCATAATTTTATAGTTGATGGTAGGAAAGATCGTGAAAAAAGTTGTGATTTACATTGAATACTGCGAATATTGTTAGAATTGCGAAGTGAATAAGCCGAACTTTCTCCAACGCTAGAGTGGATCAGAGTACACAAATAGGGGGATGATATAGAATGTCTTGTTCTCCTATTTTTTAATGGTTCGAGTGCCGTTTTATTATATAGATTCTGCAAAGATGCTAAACGTGTTCCCCCGCTGATTATTCTTGCTGCGTCTTGTTGAATCTTTTCAAGTTAAATTTCATCTTGTGTAGTAATGTTGTCCCATACTAAATCAGCATATTCAAGAATTGGTCTGATAAATGTTGTGTATATCAATAGAAGGGACTTTCTATCGAGCGTAAACTTGAACGTTCGCATTAAATTAATTCTCTGCCATGCTTTCTTCTTGGTTGATTCAATATGGTCATGCCAGGAACATGAATCAGAAAAATTTAAGCCGAGATGTTTATGAGACGAAACCTCAGTGATTTGGCAGTCGTTAAGAAAAAAAGGGGGACGGATTGGGCGGTTGACTTTTCTAGACATTACTAAGAATTCGGTTTTGGATGGATTGAAGGTTACCAACCAATTATCAGCCCAAGAACGGATTTAAGCAAGATCAGAGTTAAGAATGTTATCTGCATCAATCGGGTTGTCGACGATTTCATAAAGCGCAGTATCGTCTGCAAATAGGCGAATTGGACAGTGAATATCTCGTACAATATCGTTGATGTATATTAGAAAGAGGAGGGGCCCTAATATAGACCCTTGAGAAACACCAGCATTTATGGGTAATGGGTCAGATTGGCAGCCGGAGATTACAACACACTGGATCCTCGCCTGTAGGTAGTCTTTTAACCAAGATAGAAGATTTCCAGAGATACCACATAGTCGGAGCTTTTGAATAAGTCCTTCGTGCCAAACTCTATCAAATGCCTTAGAAATGTCACAAAATACGGCTGTAACCTCTTTACCTTCGTCAACAGCTTTAATAAAGGTGTGATATACCGAGATTAATTGGTTGACAGTGAAATCTTTTGGTATGAAACCTGATTGAAATGGGGTTATAAAATCGATAGCCCTTAAATGGTTAAAATGTATTTGTGTTAGATTCTCTCCAGACATTATTTACTTTAATTTCCGATATCCTGAGGATTAGACTTTTCGTGAAGTCCACAAACAATTGCTTCTATCCAACTCCGAAGGACTCTACCAGTACTGATGGAACAATTGAAAAGATTTTGTAGTAGACCTGCAATCTCAGATGCAATTTGCTTTAGGACTTGGCTATTTATTTTGTCTGGTCCTGATGCCTTTCCCGTTTCCATTACTTTTATGGAATCTAAAACATCTTGACGGGAAATGATGAGATCTTGAAAGACGAGGCAATCTGGCGCTTGTGAATGTAAGTTGTACATGTGCGTACTGGGTATAGTTAAAGTAGATTGAGATTGGAAAAAGGAATTTAGGATATTTGCTTTGTCAAGAGGTGACTCATATATTGTACCATTGTGAATTAAGAAAAGCAACTCGTTACAGGTTGACAACTAACTTTTTAAAATAACGTTAAGCTATTGCTGTGTTTATGTCCCCGTCAATAAAATTTCACAATTTGTGGTATTTCGTTTTATACCGAAATCAGCTTTGGTGATGTTTACGCCGGATCAAACAAACATCAAGCAATGCAATACTATATACATATTTGCATTATGATTAAAACCACAGTCTTGAGCCCTATTCTGACTTACATTTTTAGAATTGTGTGCAAGTAAATGAAGTTAAACATACAGATATCTTTATCCTAATAGAATCATATTTCCAATTATGTGTATTATCATCTCTGAATCTTCGTTCGTCGTACAGTGATTAGTGTACTGTGGCTCAATCCTTAAAATGAGTCGCAATACAATGCAGTTCATTATACGTGATGTAATCAGCACTAATCAACCCAATTGGTTCCAAAAATTAATGTATTAGATTTGATTCATGTAATGACAAACTAAGACGATGAACACAACACACATATTTCGTGGAAGTATTTTGTTAGTATTAGTAATTATTCAATATGTTTTAATTCAATAATTAAGATGTTTTCATAATGCAGTAGTTACAAAAGACTTATAATTATTGTTGTATTGCATAACCACAAAAGCAGCAAGTTTTCTTTAATTCCAATTATAGCAATCACAATAAGGGACAGTGTACAAATCAACGCTGCATGCAAATCCAAGAATGAGTTTTGTTCTAGGTCATCAATTAATATATCAATATAATTCATGTGTATTAATCATGAGTTTATGTTTGAATTAGTTTTGGGTTGCCATAACATAACAGAATTCGCAGTATTGGCAGCTTACTGAGATCGCGATTCGGATACAGAAACTCCAATTTATAGGTTAACAGTAATTACTAACGATATGTGGCCGTGTAGCTAATTGCCTTCGGGAAGAGGACAACGACAACGAGCGAGGCATTTTATAGGGGAGATAACCATGGGTTATGGTTAGGGTTAAGGTTAGGGGTCAGGTTAGGGTTAAGGTTAGAATTAAGGCTAACCCTAACCCAAACCCGACCCCTAACCGTACCCCTAACCCTAACCCTCTACCCCCATGCACATTGCAATACCATGCCTCGCTCGCGTTGTCGTTGTCCTCTTTCCTAGAACGACGATAAAAGAATCATTCGCCGAGAGAAAACTCGCAAATACAATTCAAAAGAGCATCATAGGGTTAGGTAGCTCCGTTAAATGTAAGACCTGTTCGTGAAGTGTCATGTAATTATAACAATGTTAAATAACACCCACCCACAGTCTTCTTGCACTTGCTTGTTGAAAAAGTGTTATTTGAAAGTATTAAGTGTGCGAACAGAAAGATGTTTTCTTAAATGAGATTCATAACAATAATCGATGATGGATTTCATTGTAGGCTGTAATGTTTAGATATGGACCAGAGTTATTTTCGATTTTCAATATTGAAAATACTCATTGAAACCAAATGGTATGTATGTTTACTTGGAAACTGCGAATCGGTCGTCACGTACGATAATAATTTCAGTTTATTTTCATTAATATTGAGCTCAGGCGCTTTAAATGGAATATATAACTGCTCTCAATATTGTGAATATTTAAACAGTGAACGTTTACATTTAATTCGTTTAAGATTAATAATTTGCTAATACACAGCGACAATAGTTTGGCAATATCAATAAACGTATTTAGAGATAACCACGCATATCGTTAGTAATATACATCGCATCAAAGCGAGTTCAAAAATCGTTATGACTGAAATGAAAATATATGGAATTCACCACGTTTTCAAAACACATGAATCAAGATACATCAAATAATATCGAAACCAGTTACTTTATTTTGAAACATTAAACGATTGTTATTCATCAACAAATCATATGCGGTGGGTTATGTTTTGAAGTAGTTCCGGATATACTAAAATAAATTCTCCCAAAAAACGAACCGTATTTAAAACCTCATGAAGAACAAATCGTGTCTGCATTATGCATCGCTGTTAAACTACATTACTCAAACCTAAACCAACACGTTCCCTCCATATTTTTTCAACACTAAAGCTTGCGCTTATCTTTCAATCCGTTTTTCGGCGTTAGCTGTATACGCCAGCTTTTCACCTTAGCCTGACCTTTGCAAACGACCAATCAATTCGAATATAAAATTTTCCGCCGGTAGGCCTGAAACTTTTCGCAGTAGAAAACGGTCAATCTACAAACAGATTTCACATTAACATTAATATGTTATTCCATCGACTTTCTATTTTTGGGAAGTGTAGGGACAGGGATACTACAGTTTGTTTAGCAACGAAGTTAAATGCGTATCCAGCATGAAACAATTGCAGCTCTATCTCTAATAATTAGGTTTGAGAGATGGAGCAGTTTCACACTCAATTCTCGACATCAATACAGAGTGCGTGTCCCTTTATATTTAGAAGAATGTCAGCGCCGGAGCTTAAAGGCTGTGTTCTCATATTTGGTAATTACTACGATATTGCATTATGTGCACTCAAAATTTGTAGATCATATAAGAATCGTTGTTAAGTAACCTGATATACGCCTTGATGAACATATTAAAAATTGTTTTAAATTAACCGTTAAACAAGAAAATGATTAAAGCTTTAAACCAGCCGTCGTTTCAGCAGCAGAATTGTTACCTAACTTTAATGCATTGCATGCCAATCCGCAAGGTATCAAGGTCAGTTTGCGGTCAGTTGCAGAAATCTTTATATAAACGCCGTCTCGTAAACTTTGTGCACTTGAATTCTGTTTTGATCAGAAAGATACTAAATAAAGATATTCGGCGATATTATTGTGGTATGTCAATCATCGATTTTTAATATGTTTTCAACATTTGCATGATAAGGACCAATTTTGATAAAATTAATTAGAAATATTTATCCATTTAGACCAGTTTATTAAGCATGAGCACAATTATTCACTATACTATAATTATGCAATTAAATAAGATTCGAGTATGGCCGGCTGACCTATATGCACTCGTTTATTTTCATGTTTCTTGTGTTTTCTATTCTGTAAATATAGATATCTGAGTAATAATATCACATAAAGCAAAATAAGCCACGAAATCTGGCGCAACGCCCCGTAATTGATTTGCTTGTGATGGAACTAAGAACTGCGCAGAAAAAAGGCATCCGCTACTTTTTATCTCATAGAGATAACTTTTGATCGTTAACAAACATCGACCACAATCAACGCCGTATATCTTTTTTAAACATATTTCTTGTTTCTTAATGATTGTAAGTTTTTGATTAAACACTCGTGTTGGCTATATGTTTCCACGTACACCTGATTTATTGAAGACATTGACAGAATGTCTCAATAACAACATGTGGTTATTGATTTAAGACGCTGTCCCGTTCATAATCATTGCTAAGAAAAGAATGTTAGCTGATAGAATAACATATTCAAGTGCAATATTTGCTATATATGGAGGCCGCCGGAATAAGTAATGTGATAAAAGTTGGTATTAATGAATACTCAATGAGGCGAAATTATGATTGTACCGTTGCAAAATAAAGTCCGATGCATTATGTGTCTAAGTATAATAGCACATATTCATGGCAAAACATGTAAATGTCACTATACAAACCACTATAATAATCAAAGCAATATCACAAATATGTATTATATTATTACCAGATTTTCATATCCACTAAAAGACAGTTGTATTTCAATAAAACAATGTTACTTGTAAAAATCGTTAAACAGTTCAAAGATAAAATAAAAATACTGACTTTATTTATTTGATAACGAACTGTTTGTGATAACTTGAACAAATAATCGGAAACAAGCTTTCATAGATAGCTCTTCGGATATTCTCTTTCATGGAATCAAACTCGATAGCAATCTTTATTTTAAGTCAAACATATGATTGTAACCGAAAATAACTATGAACTTTAAACATGCCATTACTCACCGAAATCAATTTGAGTCGAGCTCAGAGAAAAACCATGTGAGTAAGTGCATATTGTCATTATTACTGTTTATCTGATAGCACTTATGTTTACAACAAGTTTGAAATAAAGAAGACGGTGAAACTAAAATACATTTAAAATAATAATGTGCAAGGGTTTGAGTACCTTTTAATGTATCAATCGTGTATCTCCCATACAAGCTATTGTCACTGGATTGATGAACAACACTCGGTTATTAGGGAAAGACATACATGTTCTTGCGTGTCACATAATACTTGCATTGCACCCATTATTCCAATAAATTGAATGGCGGTCCTCTCTGACATTGTTATAAAGTCTTCTGACATCAAACAATTGTCAAAATGTATATTTGTATATGTGTTTTTGGGAGTCTCTAGTTGTAGAAAACCGTTCTAATTACCTACAGTGATTTACAGTGATTTATTTAATAAGACCTTGGAGCCCGCATACATTATGAAATATTATTTATCTAATTGGTTTAGGACGACGGTTAATATTATAAGGTCATTAAGTAAATTGCACTGACAGAAATAAACAGTTACCATAGGATTACTTAATATGAAGATTCCGTTAACTGTGATTATAGTATATATTGAAAGATATAATTGATGCAAATATATATATTTTTACTGTCAGACAAGCAGGCGGACGAAACGACAGAAACACATACTTACAGATAGGAAGACGGACAATTATTCCTACTTACAACTACAAAAGTTTTTTGTCTTAATGCATACATGCAAACATTGAGCACAATACATGCATACGATAGTTATCACTCCTCCTTGTCGCATTCATAATTAAAGTCATGTCCGCTAGAATTGTAAACAGTATAGACACTATAGAAAACAATATGTAGCTATTGTCGTGTTATCAATTGCGTGCATATAGATAAAATAAAACATGCATGATAAGTTTAAAATTACAAAATATATTAAATTTTAATATAAAACGCAATCCAGTACTCCATGTTATGTCAAGTAAAAGGTAAATTGTTAATTTGAAGAATATTGTTAAATTATTTAAATATACTAGCAAAACAATATCTAAACATACTTGCAATGGGGCTGTATACACAACACTTATATTATAGTATGGACAAACATTTTAATAACAAGTGGAAATCGCACTTCTTGTTGCAGTTTTGCATCAAAAACAATACCGTCTAAAAGAAGAACAAGAAGAGGTGAAATTAATTGTATGTTTTATTGTCAATAAGTATATTAATGACTAGATTTCATAATTGAATGAGTAATACATTACTTTCAAAAGGAAAAGAAAACATATTTGCCACTAAATACTTCTACTTCGTAGTTCCTACAGTCAATTGATGACTTCTACAGGATGGCCTATTATAGGCAGATATGGACACTGTTTAGTCCGTTTCCTGGGAAGAACCAGTACTTGGTGTCTATGGAGGAGATAGTGAGAACTACCATAAACGTAATGTTGGAATGAAATAAAAGATAATGTATTAAGATGTCTGTAGAATGTAAACATATAGGACTCAATAGTGCAAGCATCATAGTGATATTAATGTTTTGCAGAAACACAGAACAGTATAACAAAATGAACAAAACATAGTACAAAGAAACATATTTACACAAATAAACGCAAATATAAATAAGAATAAATCAAAGACAGATTAGGGTAGAAACAAGTGAAAAATCGTGGAATTCGAACAACAATGTTGCCAAATGTAACATGAATGAAAATAAATGAATATTCCTGTACATATTCACACATTTTTTTTGGCTGGACAGGGAATCGAAAGTGCAATCAAGAGATTTATAGTGCAGTACTTTAAATAAGCTAGTAATCCTAGTTAGCATTAAATTAAGGAAGTAAATATGTTCTATAAAATAGTTTGAGAGAAGAACACAAGGATATTAAATTAAAATAAACATTATTTTATGCAAGCATTATGGATGTTGCAAAAGGCATCAATGTGGTATTTATTGCATTTGAGGAAAAAGGCACAATAAACATGTACATGTAAAGTGATGGTGTAATCAGCTTTTTAGAAAGTATGCAACACGAAACTAATGTAAATGAAATAGTAACAAAACAGTGTAAAGAAACTGTACTGTCACATTTAATGAAGTAAATTGTAAAGATTTATTTGCATAATGTTGGACAATCCAACGTTAATAATATATTAAATACAAGTAAGTCGTAATGGAAATGAGTTGGACAACACATTTGCGATGTTTTAATGAAAATCACATGCACAATCAAAATAAGCATTGCAAGAACATAAAAAAACAAGAGATTTGTTTGTCAGGAACACAATGCTCCCTATTGCGCCGCTTTGAAATATAATGTTAATACTTCATTCGGCAGGTTTAGAAATAATCTCCTTTATAAAGCTTAAAACTTCCCTTGGACTGTATTTTTTTTATTTTGACCTTGAAGGATGACCTTCACTTTTCACCATTTAAATGTGCAGCTTCGTTAGATACACATGCATGCTATCTTCAATATTGCAAAACTTATGGCCAATGTTAAAGTTTTCAGACGAACGGACAGACGGACGGACAGACGGACAGTTCAACTGCTATATGCCACCCTACCGTGGGCATAAAAATGTAATATTAAGGAACACATGGACTTTCACATTACTCATAGCAAATATATGTACACAATATAAAGGCTGCATAACATATCAAAAACATATATGCAAGAGAAATTTTGATAACAATCTTCATATGTAAAACATGTCAACAATTTACATGAACATGGGAGTTATGTAAATAATGCATGTTCAAAACGTTTTGACAAGCATGGCAGATATGAAATGGTAAGTTTGTTTATTATAGAATTAATTTATGATAGATACGCAATGCGAAAACAGACAGAAAAGATTTCAGGGTGGCATCTAAGAATAAATACGCAAGCACTGCGTGCCGAACTAGGCTTCTACATGCTCATCCCTTTTCTATGAGGTAAGGCGGTGACAGTGGACTTGAGGTTTCAACTAGTGTCTGAGCACGCGCTTGTCCGTGGGCATAGAAGGAAATTCAAGGAAATCCTCTGAAAACTATTCGACACCTGGGACAAATATGAGGACGATGAAATCCTCACCACACAACTACTGAGGAGATGCAGACACATCGCAGGGCTTTGGCCCCATTCAACACACGACCCAATCCACGACGAAGACAGCTGAAAAATAACATAGACATAAAACAGACAGAAGTCTGATTGTACTGTTTGTGTACATACTATATGAAATGATTTCTGTGTATATAGTGTTATTGAGTAAAGTTGTAGGGGCAATTGCACTTTACCGGTACGCAACACCTAATACCTAACACCTAACGCAACACCTAATAATCCTTTTTATTCTATATATTTTCTTAGTATCGGGGGCTACCGCCCCCAAACCACCGCTTTGTCGATAGTGGTAAACAACTGTGTACCGGTAAAGTTCGATCTAGCCCAGTTGTATTTTAATGTATTGTGAATTTGTGTTGTATTTGATTATGTCTTTATGTTTTATATGTTAATATTTATGTTTGGTGTAATATTGTTTGCAAATAAATGGATGTGTTGTGAAATGTAAATATATGAGTACATGTATAATATTATTATACCGTTTGTTGAGTTTAAATGAAATAAATTCATGAACAGAACAGCACAAAACATATGTTGTTTTAACATGGAAAAAAGGTGTCAATCAAAGGAGCTTAAGTTTCCCGGTATTATTCACACCTATATATACCATTGTGACGAACCCTCTACCCGTTTTCTACAGTTAATTCAGTGGCACGAAACTGCAGTGTTACGAAACCTCCGTAAACCAACTGGAATATAGCAAATAATCAAGAATTAGGTCAACATCGTCAATCAATCGGGTGTTTGAATTAAATTGCAACCGATATACATAATGGCAGCCAGAGCTTTTGCTGTACATTGACAACCCGGAGAACCAGATATAATATGCGCTTGGTGAAATTTTCAAATAATTATTCTTACCATCTTGAAATGAAAAATTCTTCAGCAATCTTGGGTTTGATACGCAATACACAACCGCAGTACACCGGCATAAATTACATGTGAGGAAATGTAGTTCCATAACAATTATGATTATGATGCCACTTGTGGCGATTAATAGTTATTATATGTTTAATTAACATATCAGTAACATAAATATTTCAATAGAGAAACACTAGTATAAATTATTATTACATTGTTTTACTTAAGACGTTGACGAGTATTACTACGCTGTTTACAAATTTAGTGGTTCTCACTAAACGCTGCAAAGTTTCGGGGTCTCTCTAAAACGCATACGGAAAACGCAGACAATTTACATTATAACGGTTGATAACATTGAAAAATGCATACGATATGAACAAAGAAGGAACATGCAGACGGTGATTGATGTCCGTTAATATGGTGTTTATAATTGTTTCGTTGTTTGATTTTCAATGTTTGATGTTGAAAATAAATAATTGATTCTTAAGTATCGATGTTTTGTTGAAAACGTGACTTGGTCCTTTTTGACAAACTTTTTCATTTCTCACCCGAAGTAGGATTTTTATGCTAGGTGAGATGTTAATCTAGGT
This sequence comes from Dreissena polymorpha, assembly GCF_020536995.1. Taxonomy (NCBI): domain Eukaryota; kingdom Metazoa; phylum Mollusca; class Bivalvia; order Myida; family Dreissenidae; genus Dreissena; species Dreissena polymorpha. The sequence continues at coordinate 21,737,007 of NC_068366.1, forward strand.
ATTAGTTAAAACAATAGACAACAATAAGGCATTTAAAGGATTTTGCCTTTGTATGATTGGTACAAAATTTATACTTTTATTTCATTCAATCATTTATCATACCTATCGCCAAAGTGTTTTGTTTCCTATTTTGTTTTTCCATTTCGTATCCCAAATTGTTAAAGTAAAATGTTTATGCTAGGTGAGATGTTAATCTAAATATGAATTTAAAAAACTGGATGAAAATGTTCATTTTAAAGGTTTTGAGCCTTGTACAATATTGGTACAATTTTGAGCTCTTGCTTGCTTGCCGTCAAACTTGTTTTTGTTCTTTGTAAAAAACTTTGACATGTTTCATCTCAAATTGAAGAAGTAAGATTTGTTTGCTAGGTAAAAGGTTAATATAGGTATGATTTAAAAAAACAGGATAAAAGTTTGCATTTTAAGGGATTTTGACCTTGTACAATGTTGGTACAATTTTAATATTCTTTTATGGATGAATCAGTTTTCATGTACATACACGCCGTCAAACGTGTTTTAGATATTTTTGAAACAATTTGTCATATTTTAACTCAGATTGATGAAGTAAGATTTTATGCTAGGTGGAATGTTAATCTAGGTATAAATTAAAAACCTGTATGAAAATATTCATTTTAAAGGATTTTGACCATGTTTAATGTCGGTAAAATTTTAAGCACTTTTTCCCTATCGTACACACCTGACGTCAAACGTGTTTTACTTTTATGAAGCATTTCACCGTGTCTATAACATACTTTTACAAACAAGTACTTTAGAATCTAAAACATTTACAACAAAGGCTTCCCTTAATTGGACATCACAATGACAATTAAATAAAGAGTTCGCCGGCCGCGGCCACTGATCACACAATTAAAATCAATCAACAACGAAAACTGATAATTGAACTTACAATCCCTTCTTTCAACTCATTTCCAAGATTAAAGAAAAAACAAACAAAACATCTTTTACAATTTGCTAATTGATCCGACAATAAACACGCGCGTAAAATGTGTTTTTTTTCTTTCGCGAAATCCTAGTCCAGGAAGCTTTTATTAATTATGAAAAGCAAAAAAACTAAAAACTGGGTATTACAAACAAAACTTTAATAACCTTTAAATTATGAATTGGATCTTAATTTTTTTTAAAAATAGAGAATTGAAAACTCTACACAATCATAATGAAAATAAGTCGGACTCAAACCGTTTTTGGATCGAACGATCAAAGCATTTATTATACTGTAACGTTGTTTTTATCTGAAACCTAGATCTATGTGTCCACACATATATATTTAAATGTATATATATATTTTATATATATATATATATATATATATATATATATATGTCAGTATATTGACCTGACCTCAATTTGTTTAACTTCATGACTAATGATTACATCTTTTTTAACAGAATAACATCAGACAAGCCAGCTGGAAGATTAAATGCCAGACAGGGTCGCTGTGCAGAAGATTTCAGGGAATATATGACCTTCTTGAGAAGAAGATTGATAACGTTCTGTGTACCACACCAACAGTAGATACCTAGCCTCCCTGCTCAATGCATGTGATATAAGAGGAAGAATCAAGATGCCATGTTAAACAAATCATCCTACTTGCAGATGTAACAATATCATCAATGTATGACTAATAACAACTCATATTACAGCTAGTTGCTGTAACATATTAAACTCATGAGCAGTCTATGATAAGGTGATATTACCTTGATATATTTAAGAGTTAAATGTCACATAACCTCACTCATACTTATCAATATGCTTGAATAAAAAATACATTTTACCTATACTTATTTTATAATGAAGTTTTATTTTAATAACGTTTATTCACTTCTGCAAAGGTGACTTAAATATATGCATTTTTTAATTTCAAAATGGTTACCACGGTAACCACACAGCTTTAATAATTACTGTGTAACTTACTCTTCAATATTAATGATTCCTGAATATTTTGCTGTTTGATAGGTTTAAAGATATCAATATGTCACTTAAACTGAATGAATACATGAAAATCGAAAAAAAAAACTGAGCAAAATATGTTGTTTCTATGTAGGTACTTAATTTTGGGAACTGTTTTGAAATCTTTATAAATTTATATTTTCATTGAATTACTTTTATATGAGTATCTGAATTGCTGAGAAATTGAAAAATGCAATGTTTAATTAGGATGTGTATTATTGTTTGCAAGGTTTAATAAATATCATATTTAATGTTCACATGTTTTAAATAAATTATTTAAGTTCGCCTTTTAAATAAATTATCTAAAATTCACCTCTTTTAATTAATTTATTTAAGTTTCACCTCTTTTAAATAAATTATTGTGTTTATAAACATTGGTTTCAATAGTCAAAGGACAACTTAAACTATGAGATACCTTGTAAACAATCAATGATGATATTTGGAAAAAGGTAGATGCAAACTTTGGAATATAATGGTACAGTTATGTCTAAACTTATTGTATTGACATGAAAAAAAATAAAGAAAATGTTTTGTTATAGGAATTTCTTAAGCAGCCTTTTTCATCTTAAATTGATAAATATTGTTCCGTGTTCAACATACATGGAAGCTTCTGAAAATGTGAATAACTCAATTTCGTCCATATACCCCGTTTTGCTCAAAAAAACTTCAGAACAGGCCACATTTTATCTACGTTCAAAGTACACGTAATTCCCATATCAGTAATCGTTAACTGTGTATTTGTGTCGGTTTTACTTAATGGTCTAATAATATATTAGGGATTCTTTCGTCTTCCTAAACCAATTAGATTAATGATATGTCAGAATGTCTGGAAGCAACAAGTTCAAATTACATATAAAACACGTATTTATGATCCTATTAACTGATGGATTTTAGCCAGTCCAGTAATTAAAGATTGGATGACATATACACTATTGATGCTGAAAAAGCACTCACCTAATAGAATATTTTTCAAAGTTTATGAAAATTTCGCCGATTTTTTTTTTAACATCTTTCATCCATTTTTACAGATTTAATTTAAAAAGAGTGTTATCGAATAAACATATGTACCATAAACATTTACATATTATATATTTATTTTAATATGGGTAATGCAGTATACTAAATTGATGTCATGTTTTCTTAAAACCGTTGAAATTAGTATTTGCATGCTCTCATCTCCTCTCAAATAAGTTTTCCGCCTAGGTCATATTGAGAATGTGCACACAGGGTAAGTATATGTTATACTGTTTGAACGTAACGGTCGGTTGTCGTGTTTAATGCTTCAATGAGTGAATGCACCTGATTGTAATTTTCAACTCAAACCTCCGCGCAGAGATTGGAATGGCACCAGCATAGCTGAATCAAACCTTCGCGCAGATATTGGACTGGAACCAGCATAGCTCGATCAAATCCCTTCGTTATAACCAACCACGTGATGAAAGCGGATCCACGTGTTGCAATAATTTTCCGGGTATTAATTTTACTAGTTTTAATTAAGGTAATTTAAGTTAGTAAGTGTAATGAATACAGTAACGGTGTTGCTGTCCTTGTAAACAAGCATAGGATATGCCTGATGTCATGTTTGAGAATGGCTAATAGCAATTTTGTATTTCTTGCTTTCTGTTTAGAATACATATTTCATGCAATATGACTTAAACTAAAGATGCCTCTTCATGTATATTCAATAAACGACACTAGGCTCGGACAGCTCGTTTCTGAATATGTGTTTGCGATGATAAGACCTTTATACAATTTATTTTGTTTTAATGCATATATCCATAATCCCTATATTAAATAATTATTGTATACGAACATTCAGAGAATATTTGTACATGTTTAGCCTTTACGCCAGTGTTCTTCATAAAAATATGAGCCGCCAGTTATATTTTGAAAGTAGCGGGTATATTTGCACAATTTCAATTGATATTTTTGGGGAATGTAGCCGGCATCTAGATTTAATGTCACATGTGACATTGCCGGCTGCTGTTTCTTCCAGAGAACACTGCCATTAAGCGATTATTCCAGATAGCATTATTGCTTGTTTTGTCATACAACCTTTTTCAAGAGGGTAAGGAATTGGCTTTATTATATATTTTATAATTGTTAGATAAGATAGTATGTTTGTTTGTATCCTGATATTTATATGTTTGTCATGAATATGCGATATTATTGTCAGACACTTGATATAACGAAGTGTTTCGTAACGTTACTTAATCATATTTCCGGTTCTGCGAGTATTCATTATCACCAACTTTTATAAAATTAATTTTCCGGAGGTTTCTAGCATTTGTTATTATATCAGTCCCCAGTCTGATCACAGCAATGCTAATTAACCAGACAGCTTGTCAAATCAATAACCACATTTCTTAATTAAAAGTTTCTGACAGTGTCTTCATGAAATCATGTGTATGTGACAACATATAGCAAAATCTAGTTTAATCACACGCATGAAATAATTAAGAATGCACGGATTGAACGTTACGTGTTACTTATGGTTTGAGCACCGCATTTTAATAGCCAAGCATAATTCAGACATGATCTGATCGTCATAAGGTTTGCAAGGCTGTGAGTTTTAGTGATCATTTTGTTTCAAATTTTGAATATACTTTCAAACATAAGATATCACACATGGCTTGTTGAAGAGTAAGCCTGGTTTTAATATGGAAACAAAGTAGCGTGTCGTTGCATAATTTTATGTAGCATGATTATTTTCAATATTGTTTATTACAAGCCAAGGTCTTTATATTATTACCTACATCGGCATTTAGTGTTTAATTAGTTATGAATCGCATTCAAAGAAAAATCTTTCTGCATTCTTTATATATTGAACTAGCATTTTCCAACAAGAAATATTGAACGTTTCAGTGGACTGTGGGTTGATGCGTCTCAAAAATAACGTATGTTATAATTACATTACACTACATGAAAATGGCTTTAATTTAATGGAGCAATGATGCTCTTGCGAATTGAAATAATGGGTTTTCTCTCAGCGAATGATTCAATTTGATGCATTAGTCGATGGCACTTAGATACACGTTCTCGTGCCGTTGGTCATTCTCAAAAACACATATCATCTGTAAACCGAATAGCAAACTCAGTTACTGTTCATAAAGCGAATTCTGTAAAGTCATGGCAAACGCTTAATGTATTTAAACAAAAAATATATAATTATATAATTGGGATTAAAAGAAGTTGCTGACTTATTAAATAACAAACAAGTTCGTTGAATTGATATCCCCCCGCAAATATACTTCTGGACACACAAGTTTTCTGGGCGGATGGACAACGCCAACGTGCATCATCATCTTATCCATATATATACTCATACCAAGTTTCAATGAAATCCGTCAAAGCACTTCCAAGATATGGCTCCGGACAAACCATTTTTTTCAAGATACAAAGGGCCATAACTCAATTATTATCCGATGGTGTACAATGCTATTTGGCATGTATCATCCTCTGATCTATATATATATACTCATACAAAGTTTCAATGAAATCCGCCAAAGCACTTCAAAGATATGGCTCCGGACACAAAAAAAGCATTTTTTTTCAAGATACAAAGGGCCATAACTCCGTTATTAAAAGATGGTGTACAATGCAATTGTGCGTGTATCATCCTCTTATCCATATATATACTCATACCAAGTTTCAATGAAATCCGCTAAAGCACTTCCAAGATATGGCTCCGGACACAAAAGTGACGGACAGAAGGACGGACAGACTGACTGACAAAGCCAAAAAAATATCCTTCCGCCTTTGGCGGGGATAATTAAAACATTAACCACACCAGAATGACAAAAAATATAAGCATTTATTAAAGTATGAAGATTTTCGTAACAATGTGGGCGGCTGACACCAGCTGGCATTATACCTAATTAATTCCTATGAAACTGTACTCGAAGTAGGAATGGTAATTGCTAGAAAAGTTGCTGGGATTGTTTGTTATCCATAGTAGCAGCATAGTTATTTAAGATAAATTGTCAGTGGCTGAAAATACCACTTTTAAACTTCAATGTGAAAATAATTCCGAATTAAACTCTGTAGTAAATATAGATAATCTTTGCACACTTAACAATTTGTGGAACTATAATGTCCTAATAATGACATTTACAGTAAAACTTTGAAAGCAAAGGTTTACCGTTTTATTCGTTGACACATCATTTCCCGCTATTAATTCCAATTATTTATGGCCTTGATTTGTTAATATAAAAGTGATTTGCACATGAATAAAAAAAGTAAAATACTATTAACATCTTTCTTTAATAAACGTTTTTACCGAGTTGTCTTTACATTATCAACACAGTAAAGAATGCCACGTTAAAAGAATGCTTGTCGCATGACTGCAATAGAGGTGGAAATGTACCCATATATTGATCAGCATGCTAACTTGCGCACCTATTTTTTTGGTAATTTTTTCATGTAATTGTGTTTGGTTGGCCTTTTATAATTTATAAAAATGCATTGTTTTCAACTGTTGTCGCGAGTTACTCAAAACGGATCGCTTCTTAAGTGATGAAACTTGCAAACACATTTCCCAGGAAATGAACTTGAGTATTTGGTTGTATGGTTCTTTTTGGTCTCGACCACTTGGGGCTTTTAAAGAAAATTGTCAAAATTTGTACTTCTATTTTAAATATGTAGTATAACCCATCACTTGATTTGGAGATGTCATACAATTTTTTTTATTAAAATAAGTAATCATTAATCTTTGCCAATAATCTACTCTTAAATATATAATCAGATAAAAGGGTCGTATTATCAGCATCAGATCACAAATACGGTTTGTAAAATTAAGCAGCATTTAACCAATGGACATCAATTATCAGTGCAAACATGAATATTAAAATAATGGATAATTCCTTTAAATATTGAAATGAGGATAATGTACTTTTATATTTTAAAAAAGTATTTTAAATAAATGGATATGAAACATTTTCTCAACAACGCAAATAATAGAAAGAAAATGTATGGACTATGACGCATTATTTTCCGAATGTACCGTGTTCTTGTGTTTTTTTAATATTGTGTGAGCAGTGGTTTTATGTTACTGGACTATTGAAGAAAGAACAACATACTATTTATTAATCATTTATTTAATTAATGAAATTATTTTTGCAGCTTTCAACAGTATTTCAGTTATATCATGGCGGTCAATTAACCAAAAGACACTTTTCCTAAGCTAGATGGTTTACCAGTACTACGTCAATATACCTGCCCGTGACTGACTACTTTCATACTTGTATCAGAGGAAGAGAGAATCGCCGTTGAAATAATTTTGTGAACACATCAGTTATGTTCCCCGACCGGGTATGAGACCTGAAAGTATAGCGCTTTGCCAAAGAGACAGCCGAACGCGTATTTGCTATATATTAACAAATTTCGTAAATGTGTTGTATACTTGGAACTTGATCGTGTAGGATTGTTAATGCATAATGAGCATAATTCCAGTTGCAAATGCGGTTCTATAAATTACAGTTGAGAAAATCAAAGAAAACATGATTTTCTTTCGAGCGACTGAAATTTTGCACATTCAGACCCAGAATCGGCAAACACATTAAAAGTGTGTTCCTAAATATTGAATCTTCAAGTGAGTCCGGAACAGCAGCGTTCATTCGTTCGGTCTGTCCACGCAATGTATTGGCTGTTCCAATGTCCTCAAACGACCCATCTGTACTTAGGGAATGACTCTCTGAAACGCACCGTTCTGTTATTAATTGGGACATTATGGTTCTATAAATTACAGTTGAGAAAATTAAAGAAAACATGATTTTCTTTCGAGCGACTGAAATTTTGCACATTCAGACCCAGAATCGGCAAACACATTAAAAAGTTTGTTCCTAAATATTGAATCTTCAAGTGAGTCCGGAACAGCAGCGTTCATTCGTTCGGTCTGTCCACGCAATGTATTGGCTGTTCCAATGTCCTCAAACGACCCATCTGTACTTAGGGAATGACTCTCTGAAACGCACCGTTCTGTTATTAATTGGGACATTATGGTTTTCCGGCATGTCGGCATTTCTTTGTAAGTTTGTGATTTTGAAACTGAGTTTCGTGATGTTATTTTTTCAAAAAGCGGTTATTGTCTTCACAAGTACTGGTTCCTCTCTGGATATCCTGAACCGGAACGTGTATGCAGTGAACGAAAAAGGAGAATCACATAGCATGAAGATGCACTCCGATTCTTGTGCACCTTTTCTTTTTTACGGAAAGTGAAATATAATCATTTTAACAAAACGCAACGTCATTATAGTGTATTGTTGTTGTTTTCACGATATTTTCTCGCAAATTGGGCGTTATGTAATATTTCGTTATTAATGTTTTATGTAGGTCTGTCACCATTACAACATGTTAAAACTATCGCAAGGAAAGACCCCCGATAATTCTGAAGAACTTCAGGTCAAACTCTTTTTCAATTATGTATGTTTGGACCAATGTATATATTTGTAGAATGTCATTTTTTGGAAATAAAATATGTTTGAAGTAAAGTATAAACCGAGCAATTCTCGATTTAATAAAATATTGGACAGTATTTGGAGCGTTGCGCTGTTCTAGATTTTATATAATAGAAAGTGTGAGACTTGTATTTTACTTTGCCCGATTCGTAGTAAATTAAGGTGCTATGTATGTTGCGTATTAAACGTAGGGAATTTTATTTTATTTTGCGCACAAATAGATGCGCATTTACGGACTCATAGGAAATAAAAAATAACGCTTAATTGGTCGTTGTCGGCTTAAGCGTAACTTAAAGTACCCCGTTTACTGTTAAGTAAACTCAAATGTACCCGGCACATAAAAAACGCAAAAGGTATATGTTTCGTATCCCGGGTGTATTATATACGTAAGCGTTCCCGTGGGTACTTTTAAGTAGGTCCTGGGCCAACAATAACATAACGAGAAACAAAAACCCGTCCCCAAAACAATTTGTGACTGCTTAAATGTTTTAAGTTGTTGACATTCATGTTCTCTTTGAGTGTTGCTTTCATGTGCGTCGCAATATGCTGAAAAGTGTGATTCCGTTCTGAATCTGAAAGTGGATGTCGAAACGAGTCTCTCATATACATTTATCTTTTATACATCAGTCGGTGATTTCGACTGAATGTTTTATAAATAAGATCGAATTTTGTCGCTTTAAAATCTTATTTTTTTAAGATAGAATGTTGATGTGAAAACAAATGTACATTCGTAAGAGTAAGTTTGCACACTGGGCATGTTTACGGTGGGGAAATTGCCATCGATTGTTAAGATTGTTCATAGGACACAGTCACAATTGTTTGTTCTGCAACACATACGAGTGAGCGTGTGCGTTTAGGCGTAAACAGGCAATACTGCGTTTCATTAGATTGAACATTATTTGATTAATGGTTCCATTACACTTTGATTAATTGTATTAACTCTTCGTTGTTCAAATGTATGTTTTGGGCGAAGGTTGCTTTCAAAAGCATGTTGACATTATATTCATATATACTTGCTTTACGTTTGGAGGCAAATAAAGACTTTCAACTTCAATCAACTGAACTTAAACATGCAATCAATTGACTTACCAACTATGTATGTAGACTAGGAGGAAAACACAAATGCAGTCGCGACTCAAACTGTAAATACTAAGCCGGGGCATTTGATCATTAAACCGGAGAATGTTCAAGTTATTTCAGTGTTATGATGCAAAAACACGATAACGCGTCCGGAAAGTTCAATCAGTCGAATAATATAATGACCCTTGTCGTTAGTGCACATTGCCATTATAAATTTGGCGAAGACATTTATCCAATAGCAGTATTGTTTACTTAAATCATTTGAAAAATGGAAAAAACAAATTTGAAATAAAGAAGACGGTGTAACTCACATACACTTTGAATAAAAATGTGCAAGGGTTTGAATATTTCTTAATGTATCAATCGTGTATCTTCCATGGTAGCTATTGTCACAAGATTGATGAACATCAATCGGTTTATAAGGGAAAGACAATGCTATTAACAATATGCATTGGAATCATGTTAAGTTTTCTAGAATATATTCGTTGGTTCCATATTCTGTGTTTGCACTGATAATTGATGTCCGCTGGTTTAATGCTGCTTTATTATACAAATCGTATTGGGATCTGATGCTAATACAGGTCATACTACCTTTTCATTTGTTTATATCTTTTAGAGAAGATTGATGACACTGGTTATTGTTTATATATCAAGTGGTGGATAATTAAACATATTTGAAATACAATTATGCTTTTTTTCAACGGATGCCAACACATCGTACTTTTTGCTAAAAACTCCATGGCGAAACAAAAAAGAACTTTACAACCACCAAAGTACGCAAGTTTATACCCTACATTTGGAACGACACAAGTTGGAATTTATTTCTCCACATTAAAAATGATCATCAAAACCGAGTATGTCGAGAAAAAACACGAAATAAAAATATGCTGATCAAAGCATTTGTAAATATATTTCATTTTGTACTGGGTTTAGATACAACATAATAGTAAAAACATTGATAACGGAAAGATGTAAATAGTACCTTACCAATTTTGTTTCTATGCGTGTTAACTATTTTTTATTTGAAAACATCTTAGTACTATAGTATTACTGTTGATTACTAGAACACATGTGTAAACATATAAAACTTTAAACGTTTGTCATGAAAGTGTGACTATTTATGTTTTAGGCAAATAATAGCTTGATAAAATGTTAAATGCGCAAAGATTCTATGGATTTATTACAACCGTAAATTCTGAATAAGTTTACGCATACATTTTATAGTGATATTACCAGCCATTTGCCCTTTAACTTACTATTTGAACACGTTTTGGGGGGTATTGCGCATCGTAACGTTTTATATTCCTAACAATAATGTTAATATCGCAAAGGAATATATTTTTGAAATTAAAGAAAACAAGTTACAGTCTTAACACAGTCACAGACACAAATATATAAAATTATATGTATATATATATATATATATATATATATATATATATATATATATATATATATATATATATATATATATATATATATATATATATACGCACTTTGCTGACATTTTAGTGGGAAACACAAATACAACTGGGGAAAGAGAGTTTATAAAAAAAAAACATAGAAACGTTCAGAGTAGAATATCATTTTTACATTTCTATATTTGTATTGTTTTGAAAACATATTTTAAATTAAAACTGTTTACCAAATACAAGTTAAAAAATGTATAGTTATTAACGAAATTGCAAAGAAAGAGCCGACACATAAAAAGTCTTAAAACATGTGAACACTTACAACAATACGGAAGTTTTTCTTAAATAAGAAATACATGTATCTTTCGAAAACGTAATAAAAAATAAATAGTCTACATTTTAAGTAAACCACTCAAATGCATGGCCCTTCACTGTGTCAAGGTGCTGACTCAAGATTCGAAATTATGTGAGTTAAGGTTTCTGTGTATAATTATACAGACTTTATTTGTAATAATACACGTTACGTGTTTTATTACAGATTGACTTACACAAGTTTTAAAAAGCGTTAAACTGTTTCTGTGTTGATATCCCCGTCAATAGATTTCACAATGGGCAACATTTCATTGTGTAATTTTTACACCGGCTCAAACAAAAAGCAATCAATACTTCATGCACATTTGTACTGAGATTAATTCAACAGTCTTGAGCCCGATTCTGAATAACATTTTGAGAATTGTTAGCAAGTAAATGAAGTTAAACAGATATTTTATCTGAATAGAATCTTAGTTCCATTCATGTGCATTATCGATTTTTGAGTCAGCGTTTATTTCTGTTTTATTTATGTTTATTTCTGTCAGTGCAATTTACTAAATGGTCTTATAATAGTTACCGTCTTCATAAACAGATAAGATAATATATCATAATATATGTGTCATAATGTCTGGGGGCTCCAATGTCTTATTGCATAAATCACTGTAGCTAATTAGGAGTTTTATTACAACTGGCGACTCCCAACAGCAACTATTTAAAGACATGACAAAATTACAAACAATATTGTGCAGTAATAGGTAATTGTATACCGTTTAGAAATGGAAAAAATAATATATATAAGTTATAATACAAATAGTATAACTGAGTAGTGTAGATAGCATTAACGCTTATACATTGAGAAGGAAAAGGAAAGAAGTGAGAGAGTCGAGTTTCAGAATAAGAAATGTTGCGGTAAGAAAAGAAGCAGTTGCGTGACGGGGCATCGATAGCAGAATATGGTTTGTTACCGAGATAGAGTAGAGTTAGACTATCTCTATGACTAGTCTATGATTATCTCGGATGAAAGACTAAACATGTTTGAATATTAATCGGTTTACATCATATGACCCTTCATATAACACTCGACAGATTGTCAAAAGGGATAACTATGTTTTCTGTATAAATGGGGTATTGAAGAAAAAGTGATTTGTATATTCAACAGCTTGTTTGGAAGATACACGATTAATACATTAATTAGTACTCAAACCCTTGCACATTATTATTCGAAGTGTATGTGAGTTTGACCGTTTTCTTTATTTCAAACTTTTTTTTTTAATTTTTCAACCGAATATAAATGAAACATTAGTGCTATCGGATAAATGTCTCCTCCACAGTAATAAAGACATTGTGCACTTACGACAAGGGTCATTATATTATTCGACTGATTGAACTTTCGGGTCGCGTTATCGCGTTTGTTGTTTTGTAACACTAACATCACTTGAACGATCTCTAGTTGAATGATTACATGTTAATGCACCGGATTGGGATTTACAGTTTTAGTCGCGATTGCATTGTTGTTTATACTCCTTGTCTACAGACATAGTTGGTAAGTCGATTGATTGCATGTTCATGTCAGTTAATTGAAGTTGAACGTCGGGCTTTTGTCTTTATTTGGTTCCAACTTTAAAGCAAGTATATATGATTATAATGTCAACATGTTTTGACAATCAATCTTTGCCCAAAACATCAATTTGAACAAGGCATAGTTAATACAATTAATCAGAGTGTAATGGAACTATCAATCAAATAATGTTCAATCTAATGAAACGCATTAGTGCCAGGTTACACCTAAACACACACGCTTACTCGTATTTGTTGCAGAACAAATGTGCCCGTGGCTTATAAACAATCTTAACAATCAATGACAATTTCCCCACCGTAAACATGCCCAGTGTACAAACTTACTTTAAAGAATGTACACATTGTTTTTTCACATCAACATTCTTTCTTAGAAAAATAAGATTTAAAAGCGACAAATACGATCTAATTTAGAAATCATTTAACACAGTCGAAATCACAGACTGATGTTTAGAAAGATAAATTTATCGGTGAGACTCGCTTCAACATCCACTAAATGTTAAAATCACATTTTAATTTCATGCAGACGGAAATATCCTTTCCTTTTCGAGAGCATAACAATAATACTGTATAGTACGCTTTGGGGAACCAAACTGAATCTTAAATGGTCTATATTGCACGCCTGCGTGTGATAAATTGGCATATTAAAGACGAGCCTTGATGGCAATCGTTCTTGAAGGTGATTGGAATGCATACAGTAATTGTTTTTTTTTTGCCTCGTAATAAAAATATGTCTAATGGCATGATTGAAAACGGTAAATTTAAATTCCTCCTCGACTTTCTTGCCTTCCTGTTAAGTATAGCCAGTGTGTAGGATCACGTGACTCTTTGGGAACCGTATGTGGTGATTATTTTCGAATAACTTTTTAAAACAAGTTTACTTAAGAATTTCAACTAGTGCACGGAAGAAAGAATGTTATGCTGCTTATTGCAATGTGAACTACATCAGAAATACTTTTTTTAATAAGAATGTATTCATGTTCAATAATTCTATGTGTATTGTATTCATTTATACGAGTATGCTTCACGCAACGTGAAATTTTGTCACCGATTTCAGACGTACATTGTGTATTGAAGGATTTATTCTTCGCGTTGCAACGCTTTATAATTTGCAGGTTTTTAAATCGACAACAGATGCATACAACGGTTATTTTAGAGCATGGTAATATTGAGTATTATTGTTTACTCACACATATCTTAACTACAACGAAAATTTGCGAATCTCAAACATTTGTTTTTATTTTGTCAATTTACCAATACGTGAAAAGGCCCCTTTAACGATACTTTCAATTCTCCTACTGACCAGAGCTGCTTTGACATGTATATACACCGATAAATCGATTGTAAATGGCAAATTGAGACTTTCGTTATATTCTTAATCATTTGTTTCGATTATGTTGAATTTACTTTTAAAAAGTATTTGTTACTTGATTCTTCGTTATAATTCTTTTTGGCTTTGGTAAACGTTCGCAGATAAGGAACATGATCAAATTAAAGATGGATTTTAGTAGAAACCATTACATATTCATTTGTTAAATCATGCTTCAACACACGGATACTGTTCATTGATAAGTCGACTTTTCAATCGCAACGTAACAGCTGATACAATGTTATTATTGTACCCATACAAAGCATTTGAATAACTCTATCAGACTATTTTTGGAATAAAAATCAGTAGCGCTCTGGGAAAACCGGTTTTAATAAGTCTCCATACAATACCATCCTATATATAGTGTGCATATTTCACAGACTAATCATTTTATTGTTCGTTTAAAGGAAATCACTTCTAAACAAAAAGCCAGGCTAGGCGGAAAGTGACGTCTATGATTAGGCTGAGCTAATCTGGAACGATACTTTACCCGCACGAATAAAAAACCGGGTTTTCTCTGAGCTCGACTCAAATTGATTTCAGTGTGTAATGCAAATGGAAATGTTTAAATCTATTAGTTCAAGTTATTTTCGTTTACAATCATGTGTTTGACTTAAAGAAAGATTGTTTGCGAGGTTGATTCCATGAAAGAGACTATCCGTCAGCCAACTATGAAAGCTCGTTTCCGATTATTTGTTTGTAATTATAGTTCGTTTTATATCGGATGTGTTCTTTTCTCGCCTATGTATATACATATAAGTAACATTGTGATATTGTTATATAATTGTCTTTTATTGGATACCAAAATATGGTAATAACATAGAACATCTTGTGGTAGTTTGCTTTGATTATTGTAGTTGCTTTTATTCTGACATGTACATGTTTGCCATGTAAATGTGATTTAATACTCAGACAAATAATACTTCAGATTTTATTTTGCCTCGGTACTATCATAATTCCGCCTCTTTGAGTATTAATTTATACCAACTTTTATCACACTTATTATTCCGGCGGCCTCTACCGAAAGCAAATACTGTACTTGAATATATTATTCTTTCATTCTACATTATTGTCTTAGCAGTGTTTATTAACGGGACATCGTCTTAAATCAACAACATCATGACGTTATTGAGACATTCTGTTAGTTTCTTCAATAAATCAGGTGTACGTGGAAATATATAACTACCAAGAATGTTTAATCAAACACATACAATACTTAAGAAAAAACGGATTGAAAGATACGTGCAAGTTATGGTATTGAGAAAAAAATGGTTTGAACATGTTGGTTATGTTTTGAGTAATATAGTTAAGAAACGATGCATCATACACACATAATTTGTTCGTCAAGAGCTTTTAAATACCGTTCTTTTTAGGAAGCACATTCTTAGGATATCCGGACTTACTTGGAAACATAATCCACCGCATATGATTTATTGATAAATAACCATCGTTTTATCGATTAAAACACAGTAACTTATTTTCGATATTATTTGACAAAGCTTTGATTCATCAGTTATAATATCGTTGTAAATTCGACTTATTTTCATTTCAGTCATAAGGATTTTTGAAATCGCTTTGGTGCAATATCACGAAATCGGTTGTTATCTCAACATGTTTATTGATATTGCCAAAACAGTGTCGTTGTGTAGGGTAAATTATTAATCTAAAACGAATGACATGTAAACATATACTGTTTAAATAAACGTAACTATAAGACCTGTAATTTATTCTATTTTAAGCGGCTGAGTTCAAAATATATGGATATAAACTGAGGAGATAAAAGTACGGGACAACCGATTCACAGTTTCCAAGTAAACATACATACCATTTGGTACCCATGAGTATTTTCAATATTGAAAATAACTCTGGTTAAGATCTAAACATCACTACCTACAATAAAATCAATCATCGACGTTGTTTTTAATCTCATTTAAGGTAACATCTTTCTCCTCGCACACTTAATACTTTCAAATAACACTTTTTTAACAAGCAAGCGCACGTGGACTGTGTGTTGATGCGGTTGTCATTTAAGATTGTTATAATAACATGACACTTCACGAACAGGTCTTATATTTAATGGAGTTATGATGCTCTTTTCAATTTTATTTGCGAGTTCTCTGTCGGCAAATGATTCGTTTAACGTCGAAGACAATTAGCTACACGGCCACATGTCGTTAGTAATTACTGTTAACCTATCAGTTGGATTTCCTGTATCCGAGTCGCGATCTCAGTAAGCTGATCATACTGGGAATTCTGTTAACCCTTTGCATGCTGGGAAATTTGTAGTCTGCTAAAATGTCGTCAGCTGAATTTCTAAAATTAGTATTTTCTTTGATTTTTTTTCAAAGAATACTATCAGAATAGCAAACAGTTTGGATCCTTATAAAACGCCACGTTCTGTGGCGTCTCATCTGGATCCAAACTGTTTGCAAAGGTCTTCAAAATTCGGTTGCAGCACTCAAAGGGTTAAACTATGGCAAACCCGAAGCTTCTTCAAACATAAACTTATGATTAATACACATGAATTAAATTCAAATACTAATTGATGTCCCATAAAAAACTCATGCTTGCATTTGTATGCAGCATTGATGTGTACACTGTCCCTTATTGTGATTGTTATAATTGGAATTAAAGAAAAGTTGCCGATTTTATGGTTATGCAATATAACAATGATTATTAGTGTTTTGTAACTATTGCAATATTGAGACAACTACATTATAAAATATATTGAATGTTAAATAATACAAACAAAAATACTTCATCGTAATATGTGTGTTGTGGTCATCGTCTAAATGTGTCATTACATAAATCCATAAATCTTATCTAATGCATTTTTCTGTGGAACCTATTAGGTTGATTAGTGCTGATTACATCTCGTATAATGAACTGTATTGTATTGCTACTCATTTCAAGAAATGAGCCCATGTACACTAATCACTGTACAACGAACGCTTATTCAGAGATCACTAACGCACAGGAATGGAACTATGATTCTATTAGGATAAAGATATCTGTATTTTCAACTTCTTTGACTTTCACACACTTCTAAAAATGTAAATCAGAATGGGGCTCAAGACTGTGATATTAATCACATTACACATATGCATAAAGTATTGAATTGCTTGCTGTTTGTTCGAGCCGGTGTAAACATCACGCAATGAAATATTGCCAATTTTGAAATTTGATTGACAGGGACATCAACACAGCATTAGCTTAATATAGCTTAATGGATATTAGAAGGGGAGGTGATCGATAGTGGACGTGTTTACATCGGCTCTGTTAAAAATTAAAATTATAACATCTTCAAACTTTATTTAAACTCAAGAGGTACACAGAAACCATGTCAAGCCAGTACAGAGGTAAATATGCCCCAATAAGTGACGAAAACAGTTGGCAAACAAGAGAAACTAAACGAAGACGCCGGGCAACTAGCAGTTCGTCCACGAAGGACTCACCTCACCCACTCCAAGGTGACTTTAGCGTACACGAAACTGTAAAAACAACACGCGAACAGTTTTCTGAAATGAACATTGAGCACAAACTGACATGTCTGTTTGATATGATCTCTTCAAATAATTCATTAAATCATAAATTTGAATGCTTGAACCAAAACTTCATCCGCTCACAAGCAATTCACGACATTAGGGAGGCCCGTCTGAAGCTTCTAGAGTATAAAAGCATTGACATGGAAGCCCGTTCTCTTCGAACTAACTTGATATTTAGCGGCCATCACGAGTCTGAAAGCGGATGGCAACGAAGACCCTCTCCGCATCATCCGCGAGTTCATCAACAACAAACTAAATATGGACTCTGCAAGAGTTGGAATTGTCGAGGCTCGTCGGATAGGCCGGCGCATTGTAGCCCGGTCCCAAGGACCACCACGTTGTAGGGCCATCCTTGTTACCTTCACAGACCTGCGTGACGTGAACGCCATAATGGACAACGCAAAGTTGTTACGTGGAACATCTTTTGGTATATCTCGTGACTATCCCCGCGAAATAAGCGACGCCCGTAAGCAACTGTGGCCAGAGTTCAAAGCGGCGCGAGATAAATACGGTGCTCAGAACGTCAAACTGGTCTTCCCTGCTGCCCTGATGATCCGCGGAGAAACAGTAAATAACTTTTTCCCAGATTGGCATAGCACGCTCCGTGGTTCTAGAAACGCCGATGTGACGGCACATGTGGAACAGCGGTTCCAGCAACTAACGACGTGCCTACCTCCACAAGCGGCAAAAGAATGCGTTGACGCGCACCAGGTCACACAGGAATCAGGGGTCAAGGCGCGCTCAGAGCAGCGCCACAACCAATTTCCATCCGGAATTTCCCACGAATTGAGAGAGTCATGCGTTGAGCCGGGCAAGCACACACAGGAACCAGAGCACATCGACAGCGCATCGGACGGATCAGACCAGGAAACCACACCGGAGGCCCAGCGATCCGCAAACACTAATTCGGGCGACGCGTCACATGCCAGCAAGGGGAAGAGGCCCGCGCGCGTCACAAATTCAGAACCGGGTTACTTGATGAAGGTTCACCCAGCCATGCCCAGCATGTCTTCAAAGTCTCCAACCAACCGCACCGAAGACAAAGCGCCATCTGACAGCAACATCAACCTGATCCAATCCTCTATCGTCTAGGGACACACGGGGAATGTGGCATTTTGTGATCGATGTCTCAAGATACCGTGCTCCTCCTCTAAAACGCACTGTGAACATGTTCAAGTCCCGTATTTCTCCGAAACTAGGAACGCTAATGAAATCGCTCCTGAAAAAAGGAAACCATGTGACAAAATATGTAATAGTTATGATTCATCGCCAAATATACTGAAAATTGGCTCCCTAAATGTATGTGGCCTAAAAACTAGATCCAAATTTCCCGACTTTGTAGAAGCTGTGAAAATGTTTGATATACTATGTGTCCAGGAAACCAAACTTGACCAGTACGATCTTGTTTCTGTACCCGATTATTCTTTTTTGTCAAAACCGAGACAAGACAAATACAAACGAAAGTCAGGCGGTCTGGGATTTTTTGTTAACAACAATCTGAAAAAAATGTTTAATTTGACTACTTTAGAATCTAATTGTGAATACGTATACTGGTTAAATGTATGTGACGGAATTGACAGTTATGTTATTGGTAACATTTATATTCCACCCGAAAAATCGCGTTTCTATAACGATGACGAATTATTCGCGCTTGAAACAGAAATAACCTCAAAATGTCTTCAATATGATAAACTCATTCTAACTGGTGATACAAATTGCCATACATCAAACTTGCCGGATTACACAATTATAGACAACTTTCTATGTGACCATTTCCACCTTGAAGAAAATACACTCTCCCCCTGTAACAATGTAGACTTACTGGAACAATTGCATATCCCCATTACACGCAAATCCCAGTGCACTAAAGTTAATAAAACCGGAACCAAGTTACTGGAAATATGTAAACTGAATAATTTACTTATCTTAAACGGGCGGTTAGGCAATGACTCTACTATCGGGAAATTCACATTCCGTAATACATCGGTTTATAGATTATACAATTTCAACACCCCAAATTTTACACCAGTTTAAAGAATTTGAAATTATTGAACTCGACGGGCTATACTCTGATGGTCACTGCTTGCAATCTATGTCTTTACAAATATCACATAAATCAAAACAAACAGCCAAAATTGATCAAGAAGGCAAACATAACTGCCGGTTACCCAAGTGGAAATCGATAAAAGAGCAGGAATTCGTCAATAATCTAAATGACACAAAACTAGCCGAAATAACGAATATGTTAAACAATTGTCCTAAATGATAAAATCAAACCCTATTTAAACGACGTTAGTGATAAAATATCAAAACTATTCATTGAATCCGCTAAAACTACATTCAATCACAATATTATAATAATAATAATAACCATACAAGAATGACATGCCCTAAAAATAATATATTGCACAAACCATGGTTCGGGCCTCAATGCCGGTCTGCTCGCAATAAATATAATATTGCTCGTAAGGCGTATCATATAAACAAATCCGATCAAAACAAACACAAGTTAAACACCGCAAGTCGCCACTACAAGCACGTGCTTAATACCTTTATCCGCAAACACAAATACACTGCGGACAAAAAATTACGCACCCTAAGCTCAAAACAGCCTAGTGATTACTGGAAGTATCTCAATAGCCTAAACACAAAAACAATGTGACAAAAGCCCAACCATTGAACAATTTTACGATTTTTTTAAAAACACAAACTCTACCACTTATACTAACGAAACACTCCCAGCAATGGACGACACATACACGCCTGTCATACACACAGTTGAAACCCTAAATAGACCGATTACAGCGCAAGAAATCCAAAAAATGATTGTTAAACTTAAAAATAGTAAAGCGTCTTCAGAAAACGACAATATATTAAATGAATTTATAAAGAGCACATCGCATATCATGCTTCCAGTGTATTGTAACCTCTTCAACATAATTCTAAACACCGGTGAATTACCAGACACATGGCTGATTGGCACCATAAAACCGATTTACAAAAACAAAGGATCAAACACTGAACCTTGTAATTACCTGCCCCATAACAATTCTAAGCTGCCTAGGAAAATTATTCACCTCTGCTATTAACCAACGTATTAATTCATTCCTGATTGAAAATAAATTACTCAACGAAAACCAGGCAGGATTTCGTGCAGGATATTCAACAAATGATCACATACTTCCATTAAACATATTAATTCAAAAATTAAGATCCGAAAAGCGGAAACTATTTTGTTCATTTGTTGATTTCTCTGCTGCATTCGACTCAATTTGGAGAGCAGGCTTGTGGTTTAAAATGTTCAAACAAGGAATAAGAGGAAAAGTATTTGAAGTTATAAGAAATATGTATGCAAATATTAAATCATGCGTCTCATCAAATGGCAATACATCCCCTATGTTCTACAGCTCGTGTGGTGTTCGCCAAGGCGGAAAATTTATCCCCCATACTGTTCTCAATGTACTTAAACGATATTGAAGACTATCTAAAACTACATAGTACAGGAATTGACATGGAAGTTCTTTCTAGAGATACCACATACTTTGTGCAGTTGCTCGTCCTGCTATATGCAGATGACACAATAATATTTGGCCAGACCGATTGGATTTTAATAATAGCCTTAGACTTTTTTATGACTATTGCCAAGAATGGAAATTGAATATAAACTACTCTAAAACTAAAGTTATAGTCTTTGGAACAAATAAACCAAACAAATACAGGTTCTTTATTAACAACCAATTCATTGCAACTGTAAAAGAATGTAAATATTTAGGAGTCGTTTTTACTTCCTCTGGAAGTTTCCTGAATTGTAAAAGACATTTAATAGCCCAAGCCAATAAAGCGATGTTTAGTCTATTGTCACGAATCAACAATTTAGACCTTCCCATTGATTTACAAATTAAATTATTTGACCATACAATCCTGCCAATCTTAACATACGGATGTGAAATTTGGGGGTACGAAAACCTAGATATTATTGAAAAATTTCACTGTAACTTTCTTCGAAGGATAACCAACACAAAAGTGTCTACCCCAAAATACTGTCTTTATGCTGAATTGTGTCGATATCCGCTAGATATCGTAATAAAAACGAGAATGATAAAATATTGGAATAAAATTGTCTTGGAAAAAAGTGATAAACTATCCCATCTTACATACAAATATACACTTAACTCTCAATTAAATTTTAAATGGACAGAAAGTATCAACAATATTTTGAATTCCACTGGTCTCTCGCATGTTTGGTTGCAGCAAGAAAATACTATTTCTAAAACCATCCATAATAATGTTAGGAAAGTCTTAATTGATCAATTCATTCAAAACTGGCGGTCACAACTAGAAGTATCCTCCAAAGGTCAAATGTATGCGCTTTTTAAAGAAAACACACAGATAGAAAAATATTTGTTAATTTTACCTGAGTCCTTAAGACTAAGCATGCTGCACTTCCGAACGGGAATCATCGACTCCCAGTAGAAGACCGGTCGTTTCGCTCAACCGTTTATTCCTCACGAAAACCGTAAATGTACTCTCTGCAAAAAAAATGTTATCGGTGACGAGATGCATTACCTTCTAATATGCCCGTTCTTTAACGCGAAAAGAGCTAAATACATCCCCCGTAAATATCGGGTACATCGGAATGTTATCAAATTCAAAAATCTTATGTGTGTAACCAGTCCTTGTATATTACGAAATTTGGCACAATTTATGAAATCCATAATACACTTTTTCAAACGCTAATAATAAAATACTGCTTAATGTTATATAAACCAACAACGTATTACTCTTTACGACTATAAATAGTTTTTTGGCTATAATTTTCCTGGATTCTACGAAAAAAATAGTTTGTCTCTGTACTAAACCTAATATATGCAGGAACAAAGCCATCAAAGTCATATCCATACACCAAATGTTAACTCCGTCATTTAATGAGCAAGTTATAAAAATGTACTTACTATTGCACGGCGCATTATGGTTAAACACGTTGCCGGTTTTTAATCCTTCACTAAATTGCAAACACAGTGCTGGTATCAAAATGCTGTACACGATACGCTTAGCCGAACACTCAAAATACTCCTGTCACCTTATCAATGAAATTCCTCACTTACTATCGACCAATTAAAAGTTAACATCCCTCACTGCATGTGGGCCCACTGAATGATATACACTATACCTTTAAAACACGATCCTTGTATAGCGCAATACTTAACCATGATGTACATCAGTGTCTTAAATACATTATAGTATACTATAATATGAAATATTACTTCCCGCATTAAATGAAACAAAAACCTACATAATGTAACCCCTTGGCTACCCTCCTATAACTTTCTTTCGATGGGAGAGTGCCAGAATGGGGTGAGCTATATTTAAAATTACTCCCACGCAGTATAGTGCACAAAATAGTAAAGGACCCGCGTTTCCCTGATCGTAAAATGATATATATCTAGTACCTCATCGTTGGTCTCTTACCGATCGTGCGCGCTTGGTTTAAATGAATATATTATTCTACAATAAAAAATGTTATACCATATGATTCGTGTAATAACCTGAAATTAAACTTTTGCTTATAATACATTTCTGTGTAGGCAATACATAATGTGTTATAATGATGGCTGTATGTTTTACTCTATGTCTTACTGCCGAATCGATGTAAGCTGTATTTATTTCCTTGCAAATAATGTTCCTTTTTTGTCAAAGTTATGTCTGTAGACAACAACTAAATATAATCGATATGTAAGTGACTTCTTATACAAAGTGCTTGAATGGCTCCACCTTTGGATCTTCCTTTTTGTAGTTCATTTACATAAGTTCTTTATTTATTGATGTTGCATATCTAAATGATTACTTTGTTGTTGTTGTTGTTGTTCTGTCTTTATTTTGTGATGCTATTTACCATTTTCTTTTTTCTCTAATCATTACGAAATATTGCTGATTATAACTGACGTTAATGCAATTGTATTAACCTTTATGCACAATGTCGTCGTTGTCTTGATTAACTTGTCCCTTTTGTAACCACAAAGTCTTGAAGTATTTTCACCAGACTATTGCTTATTTGGGACGTCTAGTTTTGTCCATTTTTCAATTTTTTTTTTTGTATACTACCTTCACATTCGTTAACTGTAAAATGATATCCTCCTATAAGCGCTTTTAACAGCTGAGTAGCTGATTAAACACCAAAGATCACCTTCCCCACAACACCATTTCTTATAGTTTTTCTCTGACGGATTTCCCAATGTTCCATGAAACTGTAATGACACAATATATGTATATGCTCACCTGTTGTCACGATACATGTATGTTCATTGTATTATGTGACCTGTGAAACATAATAAAGATTTGTTCTGTTCTGTTCTGTTCTTAACGATATTAAAACCGTTTTAGTCAACCTGTAATAAAACACAGAATGTGTATTTTTACAATTAAAGTCTGTATAATTATACACGCAACAAAAAACTTAACCTACATAACTGAACTCTTAAGTCAGCACCTTGACACAGTGACGGGCCATGCATTTGAGTGGTTTACTTAAAAGGTAGAGTATTGATTTTAATTACGTTTTAGAAAGATACATGTATTTTTGATTTATGATAAGCTTCCGTATTGTTGTAAGTGTTCACATGGTTTAACACTTTTTATGTGTTGGCACTTTCTTTGCAATTACGTAAATAAATATACATATTAAACTAATATTTGGAGATTTTTTAATTAAGATATGATTTCAAAACAACACAAATATACAAATGGTAAAATGTCGTTGTATTCTAAAAGTTTCTTAGTTTTTTTTATAAACTCAATGTCAACACTGTTATGCGTTTTCTTTAATTTAAAAACTCTACTCATAGGGCGGAGTATCATAGGTGGTATGTTTGTTTTCGTTCAGAAAATAAGAAGTGGCGATGCACATTAACCCCAAAAAGTGCTGTTAATGGTGAAATATTGTCAATTGCATGGCAATTCATAATAAGGATGAATCTGGTCTTATTTTGATAAGAGAGTTTACCATTCTTCTTATTTAACTGCTTCAAATTTGCGTTTTTTATTGAAACTATGTAACATATTTCAGAAACCGGAACTGCAGTATTGTCCTTAAATAATTTGTATTGTTATACTTCGTTAAAGTTTACATCCACCGTGTTATAACATATTAACAGATGCCTGTATGACTGCCCCATACACACAATACGTATTGATTTTGAAAAATGATTGATTCTATATATTTGGCGAATACGAGTTAAGATACGATTATATTGAAATCAAATACAATACGATTTTTTTCTAAATTTGCTCAGGCAATGTCTTATCAGCTTTAATTGCGCATTATTCGTTTGATTATTCACATAAGCACCGAATGTACAACAGCAATCCGCTGGCATCATGTATTAGTCAGAATACAATATGCTCGAAGACGAATAGTTTATCCAGAAAAAATTGTCGTGAGTAAATATTATCCATTTTAACAATCTTGTCGTAAAGGAGTAAGTTAAAAGGCGAATCGCTGCAAATATCACTTAAAATATATGCGTAAACCAATTCCGAATTTACGTCTGTAGTAAACCTTAGAATCTTTGCACATGTAACATGTGGTCGAACTGTAACTTGCCTAAAATTTAACAGTCGCATTTTGATGGCAAACGTTTAAGGTTTTATGTGTTTACACATCTTTTCCAGTAATCATTTGTATTACTAATGCACTAGGGTATTTTTATATAAAAGAGATGTTATTAAACATGAACAGTTAGGTGCTATTAACATCTTCCTGTTTTAAATTTTTTAATATTGTGCTGTTTCATCTAAACCCAGTTCACAATTTGAAAATGTGCAAATATATTGATCAGCATGCGAACATTCGTAACTTCATTTTTATTTCGTTTATTTGGCTCGACATAATCGGTTTTGATGGCCATTAAAATAAGGAAAAATAGATTTCAACTTGTGTCGTGCGTAATGTAGGACATGAACATGCGTACCTTGGTAGTAGGGTTTTGGTTTGTTTCGACTAGGAGTTTTTAGAAAAAGAGTGGAATGTGGGAGCATCCGTTCCAAAAAGGAATAATTATACTTAAAATATGCTTTATAATCCATCACTTGATTTATAAACACTAAGCATGGTCATTAACCTTCTCTAAAATACCTGATCACAATACCAGTTGTATAATAAAGCCGCATTAAACCAATGGACATTAAATAATAAGTGCACGCACAGAATTTGTAAAGAACGAATATATTTTAGAAAACTTAACATGATTCAATTGCATATTGTTAATAGACACTAAAGCTGCTCCTAAAATGCATTTCACAACGCAAATGGTGTTACGTAAAAGACTACAAGTTACGTTTATTATGTTAACTACATTGCTTGGGAATTCTTTCATTCAAGTGTCGCCTTATTTATATTGAAAAATTAACTTATTTTCTTCAAACGTGCTTTTTCCATAACCTGAATATATCGTTAAGACAGTAATCGAAAGAGAACAAGCAAATAGCTGAAAGTTGCAATCCGATTCTTGTGCACAAATATTCTTACGGAAAATGAACTTTTACTCGTTAGACAAGAAGCCGGTGATTATGGTGTCTTGTTTTATTCGCATGTACTGCAGGATTTCTTTAGCATAGTAGGCATATGTCCTGTATGCAATATGCACGACATAGAATATTCTATATCTATAGCAAAATATACTTTTAGGCTAGTATGTTACTTTAAATATGCCAACGTTTTTCCTACTGCAAAGTTCATATTAAGTAACAGCAAGCCTATACTACATTGATACAATACCTTGTTGAACTAACTACGGGTGTCATATAATTGTATATGAGTTTACTTAATTGCAAATGCATGGTAAATATAAAAATTATGCTTATTTTTTATATTTAAATGTTTTATATGTTTATATAAAGTATGTGCAGTTCAATAAAATTAACAAAAATGATACCTAACGGCCACACTAAACATTAAATATGTGTTGTATTACGTTTATTGTAATCATTAATATATTTCCTATGTTGAGACACATAACACCTCTAAAAACATAAGCTTTAATCCCATGTTTGCTGTATAGCTATTGTTCTGTATACCCTAACCTTTGAACATGTCGAAATGTAGCAAAGGCGTCATATGACGAAACGCCTGTGTAAAGCGGCTTGTAATCTGAAAGCATGTCGTATATATGTGATTCCTAAATATCAGTTATTACAAAGTATTTATATTATTGTTCTGATGAGCAACATTAATTAAACACATTGTATTAATGATTTATTTTTTAGCAGCCACATAAACAACCAAGCTATGTAATATGGATCTTTTACACACATTATTGCTGCTTCTTCCTGTATTTGCGCAGATGAGGATCTGAAATATTAACTTAATGAGGCTATATTCTTAAATCTATTTTTATTAAGAATGAATGAAGTTGACACTGTTCGAAGTTTCATTTCATCGTTCCTCAAAAATACCTCTGTATAAATAAAATACTCTGGTATCTTTCCTTCCATTGAGTAATTAAATGGTAATTAAATTGAATACGTTTTAATTCCCTTCTATTATTGTTTGATTTGAGTTACAATTCTATGAGGTTAAATTTTATTTACACTTAAATGTATCGTAAATATTGCTGGGTCAAGTGTGAGGTTGAGCGCTCTAAAACCGGTTTTAAACCCCCAATGCTTTGCATTGTCCGTTCCAATGTGGTGAACCCCGCTTTATTCTTATATGTGTTTATGTCGTTTTGTATTGTGCTGTTTTGTGCTGTTTCGTACTGTTTTGGCAAACAGGTCACTTGCCTTATATAAAGGACCAACTAATTGTATATAATAAGAATTAAATACGTGCTCCAGCAGCTGGGGTTTCACTTCTTATATTAAGTTTATTCGGATACATTCTAATTTTTCATGAAATGTAAAAACGTACAACCAAAACAAACCAACTCTAATATTATTTTTTTTAATAATAGGAAATCACAAAATGACGACTATTTTCGTGGAGCAATCATGTGATGTTTAAATCTATGCTGATTCGCTTGATCTTTTTCAAGAATGCCGCAATAAATGGAAATTTTTCTGTCAATGCCAATTATGGTAAAGCTTCCTCCTGGTACAGAAAAAGGATTGGGCATTCTTTAGCTGTCTGTATTGATAATGTTTTCATGCACCTGAACATTGGTGAAACACTATTTCAGACTAATCGAGATTTGTCTGGGAACAATTTCTTGGACGAAGCACTTAGAGTGATGTCGGTTCCCATACGCCAGGAAAATATTATTAAAGAACACGCAACGTTTCTTGAATAGAATTTATCCTACACAGGTTGTCATCTGCACTTGGATCACGTTAAACCAATCATGATCCATCATTTTGTAGAAAATTGATGGATTCAATAAGCCTCAGCTAGTTTGCTTTCCTTGGACGTCATCAAAAATATTATCTGATGTTATTCTATGTGGTGTTTATGTATGCGAGTTAAACAAATGTGATATTTTTTATACGTCCAGTACATTTTATACTCTTGGAAATAGTTACAACAATAAGTGAAAGGGAATGCATGCGGATCGTATGGTTTACAGCTTTTTGACGATAGAATGAAATATTAAGAATTATATAAATATAAAACAGTGTTTATTATCATGTTTTTTCTGTCATGGTTTTCTTCCCACATTAAGAATATGTTTCTGTTAATGTTCTATTCTTAGTGCATATTGTTTGATTCCTTAGACTACAAACTCCTATATTCAATAGTAAAAATTTTAAGGATAATCACGATAGCAACTGTAAGTAATGAACTTTTTGCAATACGCTTTTGTTTAATTTGTTTAATAAAAAATGATACCCTTTGAAGTGTATGTCTGAACATTTTACAACGTGCATCACATTTAGCAGAATTCAAAACTCTAAACAGTACAACTATATGTTTCGTGGGACTAACGATATCATCCCAGCACAAACACGCTTGTAAGCTTCACCCGAAAATTGTGTGTAATGATTTTAGCTACGATGAAATTTAAAGAAGCGAAACAGCAACTGCTGGAGCGGTATTGTATTCTTATTATATACAACTGGTCCTTTATTTACGCCAAATGACTGATAGCCAAAACAGTAGGAAACAGCACAATGCGAAACACCATACACACATATAAGAATAAAGGTGGGGTCACCTCCTTTGAAAGGTCAATGCAAAGCATTGTGGGTTTTAACTGGTTTTAGAGCGCTCAACCTCACAATTGGAGTTGCAGTATTCATGATACATGTAAGTGTAAATACAATGTAACCTCATATCATTGTAATTCAAATTAAACAATAATAGAAGAGAATTAAAACGCATTCAATTTAATTATCATTTTATTACTAAATGGTATGAAGGAGACCAAAGCAACAGATTAACAACTTTTTGAGGAACAATGAAATAAAACTACGAACAAGTGTCATCTGCATCCAGAAACTGTATCAGGAGATACATGATTGTTTTTGTTCAATACTTTTAAAACAGCACATTAACGAAAAACATACAATGATCAAAGCTTCATCGAGCTTCGGAACGACTATTGAAAAGCATTTAATCTTTTAATCTCCATTTCTTGGAATATATGTAGTGTATATTTGAACTAACAAAGCATCTATATAGGTACACACATTTACATCACAATATAATCACCATGCGTTTGAGGTGACTGGTGTTAACAGTTCTATAACCATCAACAGTAAATGCCATACAATATATAGATTGAACCTGTAGGATTGTTAAGACACAATGAACATATTTACAGTTGCAAATGAGATTCTTTATTTTACAAATGAGAAAATTAAAGAAAACATATTTTTCTTTCGTGCGACAGAAATTATGCAACTTCAGACCCAGAGGAGGCAAACACATTTACAATTTTGTTTTAAAATGTTGCATCTTCAAGTGACTCCGGAACAGCAGCGTTTCTTCGGTCGGTCTGTCCACGCAATACATTTTCTGTACCATTGTCTTCAAACGACTCGTATGTTTTTTTTAGTAAGACTTTCTAAAACGCAACGTTCAGATATAAGTGTGATCATTATGGTTTTCCCGCTGTCAGCATTTCTCTGTACGTTTGTGATTATCAAATGAGGTTTCTTGATATTTATATTTCAAAGTGCGGTTATTGTCTTCACCAGTGCTTGTTGCTCTCTGGATATCATTAACTGGATCGTGTATGCAGTAAACGAAAATGGAGAATCACGTGACAAGAAGATGCAATCCGATTGGTTTGAAGCATTTCTTTTTTACGGAAAGTGAAAAATACACATTTTAACAAAAAGCAAGTGATAATGGTGTTTTGCTGTTGTTTTTTCTTCAGGATATTTTCTCGCAAATTTAGCATATTTGATATTTATTAACAGAGCAATTCTCGATTTAAAAAATACCGGATAGTCTTGAAAGTGTTGTGCAAAAAGCTGTTCAAAATTCTATATAGTGGACAGTGTGAGGCTTATATTTTAATTTGCCAGATTCGTAGAAAATTAAGATTCTGTATATGTTGTGCTTACACGAAGTGTATTTTATTTATTTACATTTTGCACACAAATAGATGCGCATTTACAGACTCATAGTAAATAAACAATAACGCTTTATTGGTCGTTGTCGGTTAGGCATTTCTTTATTTACCCCGTTTACTCTTAAGTATACTAAAATTTACCCCGAGTAAATATAATACCCGAAAGGCACCCGGTCATTCCCCTGGGTACTTCAACGTATATTTCCGTATCCGGGCGCATTGTATACTTAAGCATAGCCGTAGGTACTTTAAGTAGTACCTGAGCGACACTGACAAACGAGGAAAAACTCACCGCTAACAGTATCTGACACTTTTGAAAAGTTTTAATTTGTTCACATCAATGTTCACTTTGATTGTTGCTTTCATGTGCGTCCAAAAATTACAACCCTTCTCGTTACTATACAGACAAATAGGTAAATCAGTGAAACAGCTATAAAAAATAACAAATACATTTCATTTGATAAATAAATAAGGCTACAGCTAACTAACCAAAAATATTGAAAGTATAAAAAAGAACATTTGGACTTATTTCAATAATATGCATTTCTCTGAAATGGGTATCCGGACAATCGATCCCACGGACAATCGCATTTTCGCTAATTTTGACGAGGCGGACGTTCGCTCCTACGTTATTGTGCTAATTATAACAACCTGGACACTCGCTCCTTCATTATTTGTACCAACACGGACAGTCGCTCCTACATACTTTTGAACAAGGGCCATTGGTTCCATACAATTAGATGCGTAAACTTAAAACAAGTATACGCCGATCAAAGTTTAACACCTATAACAAAGACCTATAAAATACACAGATTGGAAACTTCGCGCTTTATCGTTTATATCTCGCGGCGGGGGTCACGTGGTCAAGAAACCGATAAGGTAGCGACGCGTCAGTAGCAATGGCTACGATTATCGAGCAAAGTTATGCGAAAATGTTACGGCGCATTAGAAAGGTAGCTATAACTTGGGCAATAATGATCCGATTTTGATACAATAAAGTTTCATAGAAACATTAGTCCATTATGCTTAAATAAAATTTCGATTATATTTAGCTAGAATAAGAATGTATAATGCCGCAATGGTTTAAAAAATAGCGCTGTAAGAATTTCCTAATCGCGGCGAAAATGCGGTCGAATAGTTTATTTAACAGGCTTTTGCTGATAAAATATTCTTGTATACATTTTTATTTCTAACATATAAAACCTTATACAATAATGTTATTTAAAAAACAGATAGATATACATTCATAAAACAGTTACAGTTCAAAAACATCTTTAAGGCTCATATGATGCCAATCCTGTTCTCCCAAATTATGTTAAGTTAAAGGTAAATTGTACATTTGGAATAGTTTAATTAAGAATACAAGCATACAATACTAGTTATTAATCATGATTGAAATTGGCTATATACATAATGCATATACTAAAGTATCATCACAATTTTGTATAACAAGTAAAATCGCAGTTGTTGTTTGCAGTCTTGCACGAAATTAATACTGTCCGAATATGGGGCTGATAAAATATCATATTCAAATACAATATGAATTTTTCGGAACATATTTTAATAAAAGTGTGAGACATTTTTTTAAAAGCGGAAACATGATTAAGACGCATTAGGAAACGCTCCGACATTAACAAGAAAATGCAAACGGCCACGTTAGGAAACGTCATCCCAATGATGAGCATTTTAATTGAAGTATGTTTAACAAAACAGCACTGACATCACTGCGATAATGGCAAAATAAAGACATGCTCGAAATCGTTGTTTATCTTAAATATACGAAGATATAGATATAGATAGACGTTTTCGCGTTAGCTGTTTACGTTATACGCATGTATATTTTAAGATGAAATGTAAAGAGAAAACAAACCACTCATATCAAGAAGAACCATGGACTTGAAAACATTCGAACACCTCAGACAAGATATAAACGTTTTTTTTTTATATTTGTTTGTTGTTCTTTTTGTTTTATTGTTTTGGTGTGGTTTTTGTGGGGGGACGAAGGTTATTGTTTATTTAATCTTTGCAGTCTGTTTACGTCATTTAAAGGCAAGAGGGATACTTGCGAATTCTTAGAATAGCACCCATGTGGTATTTTATTGGAAAGGCAGCATAGATCAGTACCAATATGATTGTATAAGGCTACATAAACGTAGATCTTTTTGATAGTTGTCTGCACCATACGGTAAGTTAACTTATATTTTATCTTTGTATGGATCGAAAATTTAACTCAGTAAAGATCCATTCGTTATTGACACTGATTTGTCTTTGAGCGATCATTTGAAGCGTTCACGGTCAGTTTACAAATTTCCATCAGCGACTAATCATGTTTTAAGCGAGAATTAAGATTTATAAACATTATTTTCGCTTTTACTCTTTCTTCATCGTGTGGGTCAGCAGATCAAATGTGTGGGAAGTTATGATTTAACTATTTAGAACTTGCAGACAGAAATATATCAACTTAATCGGTAAAGCTGCTGTTGAACCTAATAACCTCAAAACTAACGACTATCATTACTGTACCGTGAAAATACTCTAAATTAATTGCATATTATCGTATGTGAGTATATGGCAGAGGAACCTCAAAATGCTTTGATTACTAGTATATGATTCATATTGCATGTTTTTTGCAAATAAATATGTGTGCACTAACACATGGATTTCATTTATCACATGTTGAAAGATGCAGTCTAACGAGTTTAATTAATTGCATTATCCTTTAATTAACGTTAATTTTAAATTAATGTAATCTTTTAAAATTAAGTTACTGAATATATGTGTAGTGCTTATTCTCGGAAAATGAAGCCTGGAATGAACGATTACTGTCGTGCAGGAGAAGCGGAACTGACAGAAGTTGGCTCTTAAGACCAGTCTGTATATCCTTGCCTTAGGACTAAAAGTGATTGAGAAGAATAATAAGAAGAAGAATTATCGATGTTTGCATACTGTTTTGCTTTTTACATACAAAGCCATCTACGCTATTGATACTGATTTCAATATGCGCTCATGTATTTTGATCTGCATGATATGTTTTGCAAACATTTTCCGATGTTCATATGATATAATGTATGTATTGCCTACTGCCTCAATCGTGGAAAAAGCGCTTCTGCTACAGTGGGTACTCGAAATGGGTATAGTACAAATGAGCGCAATTGAAACTAATGAATGTCACTCGAATATCCCTCTAGTCATATTCACGTTTACATATAACGACTTAATACATTCGCTTCCGCAAAATACAAAAACGGGTTTCACAAAATACGTTTTCTGGTTTAAATGACTTATATCGAAGAAATCTTATCATTCGTACTTGCATAATATTAGGACATGGAGTATTTCCTAGCGATTATGTATACTCGTATAACTATTCACGAACATTCGGACGAAATATGGATCAAGGTCGAATTTATGAACTTGATGTATTAAAGAAATATACAAAAATTAATGTTGATATGGTCTTGAGCTTTTCCTAGATACCTTTTTCATAGATAAATGAA
This sequence comes from Dreissena polymorpha, assembly GCF_020536995.1. Lineage (NCBI taxonomy): Eukaryota > Metazoa > Mollusca > Bivalvia > Myida > Dreissenidae > Dreissena > Dreissena polymorpha. The sequence goes on from NC_068366.1 coordinate 21,770,729, forward strand.
GTTAAATGATATAATCTCAAATATTTGTATGAAGACCACCAACCAAACTCTTATGCAGAGACAATAGGCAGTACAGCGAATATACAATACAACCGACTCTTATTTTAGCCGCAAATGTTTCGCTTCTGAAATGCAAAGTCGCTATTATATTGCCGTTATATGGCAATGGCCGCAATAAAAATCGGTCTGATTCGCATTCTCAATAAGTAAATGTCACTTTAACAAATACTTTAACGATTCAATATTTTTAATGTGTACGGTAATATGAGATATGATGTAGATGCATATCATGCCATGTTACAGTTCATCATTAATTCATGATTTACATACTAAATCATCAAGAAAGAAGTAAACTAATTCCTCTTGTTATTGCTGGAAATGTTATCACGTGTATTGACAAATGTCCGATATGCCATTTTTAAACGAGGATTTGTTAAACGACTAATTTAAATAATTAATTATTTCATCTCATTTAATGCAAGTTAGAGAACGGATACTTCTTTGCCGACATAAACAAAATTACAGGCAAATTTTACAGAAAGACTTTTTAAATAGCCAATGCTTAATATCACCATATTGGTTTTATTTGGCAATAAATCACTTGGGTATGTGCAAAATATAAACGCATGCATATACACCATGCATTTCATTTTGGTCAAATTCATGTGCAGGATTTTAGTACGCAGAACCTTCGAACGAAATAGTTATATTCAAATTTAAATGAGTTGCCTCATTTAATGCCTTTATGTTCGATAAAGTGGCTTACTGAAGGAAATTAAAGCTTGAATGACTCAAGATTCTAACAATATTCTTTACAAACCCTCAGCGACAGCAATATTATTTATAATTTCCATTTGTTTAGTATGTTCTTTTGAGTTCCATGACTTTTCACACTAAAAAGTAATTCTAACAATTAGATTGCAAATAGTTTTTAGCGCATGTTAAAATAATGTTTAATAGAACTTGAAACATGAACAACAACATGTGTAAAGATCTGGTTTATTTCAAATTGAATATATATTTGAAAAATCTTGTGACAACGAACGAGACACCATTCACGTTTAATTCCACAGTTTACATAATTATTTTTTAATAATGTCATGTGATGTAAGACTTTGGAATACACAGTTCCTCACCAACTTGTCTATACAACAGGTGTAAGTAGATAAAAATGAACCGCACTATCATATATAAAATGATATTCCCTTATCTGATTATCTAACAAAGGTATTGATTTGATATAATTATGTGGTTGTTGCTGCGTGTTACCATAGAATGGGTGAGATACAGTTCTGTACTGCTAGTTCCACCAGCATCCTCAGCTGAGAACCGCCTATCAACAGGTGTTTCGGCCCTTTAATCACAGGACACTCTCCAGGCGGCGGGCCGCAGTGTTGATCAAACACTGCGTGTTGGTGGTAGGCTTCCAGCTCCTCTCCTCTCTCTTCGTTTAAATAATTTAAATTTAGGGATGTCAACGAATATCCGAATATCCGAATATTCGGTCCCGGGCCGAATATTCGGATACTGTTTTCCGAATCGAATATTCGGAAGAAAAATAAAAAATCGAGTAATTTCAAAGACTTTGTATTCGTAAAATTTGCTTCAAACATTGTCAAAAAAGTTGTTCCCCGTGTCATAATGTTTATTCCGGTTGACGCGATAATGCGTCGCTATGGTGATGACAGTATAGCGGTCATAAATCCCGCTAACAAAGCCAGACACTTTGTGTCAAAATTATGATAGGTGCAAATCGCGTCTGCAATCAAACACCGACCTGCACTTGATCCAATGACTCGAATTACATTTAAAATTATCAAAGATTAAATGAGTAAAGGAAAAGCCAACTTTGTGTAAAAAAACAAATAAGACCGTATGGCAATTAAAACACCGACCCGTCTTGATCTAATAACTCGATTACATTTAAAATGATCAAAGATTAAATGAGTAAAGAAAGAGCCGACTTGGTGTGAAAAACAAAACAGATCGTATGGTTATAATGACGTTGTCCAATCAAAAAAGCTTTTAGAAAATAATTTACTCAACCTCTAATGAGTATTTGCGTATCGTATGGTTCAAACATTAATTAATTACTCAATATTCAATCAGGTATTATACTTAAAGAAATGTTTTTGGTATTGCACCCTCATTTAATTGAAAATATTATAATTGTTACACGCATAAAGTAAATATCTGTCCAAGCAAAATGCCACATACGCCTTCCGCTGCTTAGAAGTATTTCACGACATCATCCGATAAGAAGTCGCCGATCCAAGTGTCTTTAAACGTGGCAACTTAAAAGACTGACTGTTTAGTCTGTTCAACAGGTTCAACGTGTGTTGTGGCTATGTACATATTTCGTTTAAGTTCAGCTTTATTATATGTAGATATAACTGTTTTGTCATGTATTTTTTTTTCGTCATGTAATATTATGTTTCTCGTTCTATTGTTGATGTACGATATTAATAGTTCAAAAACAGTTTTTGTCATTCAATTTTAACAATAAAAACTTAAAAAGTAATCAACAAAATCAGCTTCGAATAGCGACGGCAACGCTGTGTCAATATTTAGTCACTTCCGGTGAACTTCGGTAAAAACAAAGAAAGTAGAATTCATGGAGTAATGGTACGGTAAACAAAGTTGACTTTTTTCCAACAGATGTTGACCGAATATCCGAATATTCGTTCGGAAGGGTGACCGAATATTCGAATACCGAAATTGGTATTCGTTGCCATCCCTATTTAAATTTAATAACATTTAAATAAGTCAGAGTTGCCAAAATACAATGTATATTGATGCTGAAATCGCTACACATATAAAACCAATCATGTTGATAAGATAAATCGTGCCTACCACACGGCTGACTCCTTAACATGGTGTGGTGGTTTGAGTGCCCCTATGACCCGGGGGCTATTCCAGAGGGAGTGTAAATTCCTGACATGGCTTTCCAAGCTCGCCTGGCTAACGGGTAGAGAACAGACGAATATCAGCCACTTCTCTGCGAGGCCAAGACGCATTAAATGATCATTCGAATCTGAAAAAAACAAGTACGGATTACCAGTACCCATTTTACTGTACTGCAATTGCCTGTAAACAATAAAATACAAACATACAAACATCAAACGTTATGATGGTTTGATAGCAAATGTAAAAATCGATTGTATCACTATTAATCACATATTTTAGCCGATTGAACAGTTCTTATATGTCACCACATTAAATATCTCTTCATCAACTTTTTTAACCGATTAGAATGCTCTTCATCAGAAGTGTAAGCCATTAAGATGGCTAGTCCGCGTAAGCGTACATCGATCAGATAGCTTTTTGCATGAATTGAATATCTCTTGCGAAAATTATAAAAGAAGCAGTCATGATAGCAATTGATATGTGCGGACTTTCTTAAAATGTCTGTATTACACTTTAAGATGTATTAATAGCATTAATTTATCATTTGATACACTGTGCCTATAGCATATAACTTTGCGTATGCTTTACCCGTCTAGTACCACCAACTCTTATTTTACCTTCTTCGTCCCTTTCCTCTCAAATATATGTGTTGATGTGCGTGCGTAGTTAAAATGCCTTTTAATTAGCTTTAGTGATATACTGGATAAGAACTTGGCATCTGCAGACATTCCGATACATCATTAGTTAAATTGGTAAGCGGAGATTGATTAAGCAACCTGATCTCATTTTATATAAAATGAATTCACTTCATGTAATATTCTTTTATAGAACAAACGTGGATTTACTGACAAACAAATAAATGATATAAAAAGCTGCATATGTCTACAACCACAATGCGTTTTAATGTAATCATGGGTTTAATTACAAATGCAATACATGTTATTGACGTAATAAAATCACATGTCTTAATGCCTTTGTCTTCGTAGAAACATTTGCTTACTCTGAATGCGACTCTTTTTCGTATTAACGTTTCTTGTAGACATAAACGATAGCAGAGGCTAGTAGCAAAATGTAGCAAACTTTAATCTTCAAAGGTAACTTATTTTATCAAATCAGTATGAAGTGATTTAACATTCTAAAGTCAGTTTGATGGATGTCCGGCCTGCACAGTGGTGGGTACACTCGCTTCTCATCTCGGCGACCCGGGTGAAATTCCAAATCCCGGCAGCATATGAGATTGGTTGGTGGTTTCCATACTGGACAGGTGGAGTTTCCCCCGGATACTCCGACCCCCCCCCCCCTGTCCGAATAAAAAAACACACACCAAAAATAGAAACCTCTCAGTAACAACGAAATAACTGGAAATTGCAGATATAACTCGGAAAGGACCTCATAAACCTCGAAATACACACATTACGTCAATGTTTTCTTGTTTTTAAGCACTCATGCTCATTACGGTTATTATTTAGTATTACTTAAACATGTCCTGTATTTCATGAAGTTTTAAAAAAAACACGTCTAGAAAACTTTACAATTGAAGCAAATATGGGCGTATTGTTCCCTTTTCAAATACATTTTTGTCATTCAACCATGATTTTGAATATGTTTGGAGTGTATATGTGCAATAAAGACTAATCATCAAAACGTGTTCCCACATAACCTATTAGCTAATTTAGCTTATCACTGATATCAAATCAAGAAAAGGATGGCAGCCTTGTTATATGACCGTAATACAGCATCAACTTGTTAAATTGATTTTTTTATTTGCCTCAGAACACACTATAAAAATTGTATTTTACAACTGTAATATGTAGGTTTTAAATCATAGATTGCTTTCAACGACATGGTATTCAATGTCAACAATGAATATATGAGAGATTTTTATTAGATTTGGTTTGCTTCTGACGAATGCGTGATAAAAAGGGAGTGAAATAGAAATATATTTCACATTTTTTAAAGTATACTGTTTGTGATTATTTCATGTCATTACATTTCAATTCATGAATTATATTTGGCTGAATGTAGTCAAGTTAACATCTTTAAAATAGATATGTATGAAAACAAGTGTGTACGTTAGAAACTAATATCTCGCTGGTCCGCTCAAGCACGAAATAAATTCTTCAACGAGTATAAACAAGTATCTTAAGTCCGACATTACGACAAATATCAAAGCAATAAAGATCTAATGAATCTACCCTATTTAAGCATTAACGAAATTTAATGTCAACGAAATTAAATGAAATAAAATTTCCAGTTTACAACAATAGCACTTGAAAAAAAACATATAATGAATATCGTGACGAGACAAACAGTTAGTATATTTGCAGAACACATGATGACTTTGATGATTTATTGCAGAATTCGAGGCATAGTAAAAGGCGCATGCCATACAACAAACAACATGGCTGAATATGTCTGCGTGAAACGTGCAAAATAAAACGATGTTAACGGATTTTTATTTGTTGCAAACGCGTGACCATCTAGATCGACCGATCTCAAAATAAATGAAATTGCTACCGTAATTAAGCATGTGAACGTCAAATAACATTTAAGTGGTATTGATGTCCTCTCTAGTAATTCCTCATGGTGCAATTAAATGAATTTAAGCTGTTGATTTCCAAAAGCACGGATTTTTTTTAATTTCTAGCACTGTGACTACAATATGTCTCAGAAAGCCTCTTTTAGTCGACTCTTACAGTCGAAACCCTAGAATGTTTGACGACTATCTCGTGAATATTCATCTTCAATTCGGACAATTTCTTAATAAGAATATTTTTTATTGTGCTTATTCTAAAAACTTTTAGAAAGCTTACGTGAGTTTGCGTGTCTTTACGTAAGTGCCATCGGATCATTGCTGAAAGTGTTCGTATAGCTAAATATCTTGAATAACAAACATAATTGTATGGAAATTGGTTTGATGAGACATCTTTCATATCCTAGTCTTCCATAAGGAAAATAAAACTAGTTTTTTTACATATATACGTTAACATACATCGAGAGAAAGAGAGAGAGAGAGAGAGAGAGTACTCTTAAAGGGGCCTTTTCACAGATTTTGGCATATTTTGAAGTTTGTCATTTAGTGCTTTATATTGATAAATGTAAACATTGGATCTTAAAAGCTCCAGTAAAAAGTCAAGAATAAAATTTAAAAAAGGAAAAAAAAAAGTAGCCGGTACCAGGGTTCGAACCAGTGACCCCCGGAGTCCTGGAGTTAGTCTGAAGTAAAAACGCATTAGCCCTCTGGGCTATTCCGCCGGGTTATACGGTTAATTATTTTATACCTTATATAAGCATTCTTCGTAGTTTTGTAACTTTAAAAGACAACAACAGAACTCTCCAAATTATTCAATCGTTTCGCGTTGCAACGCTTTATAATTTTTAGGTTTTCAAATCGTCAAAAGATACTTATAATGGCTATATTGGACATTGGTAAATGTTCAGTAATACTGTTTCCTCACAAATGTCATAACTAAAACGAAAATTTGCGAATCTGAAACAACTTTTTTCAATTTTGTCAATTTACCAAACCGTGAAAAGATCCCTTTAAGACTTTGTTCATTCAAAAATACCGAGTCTAACTTTTAAGTTATAATAATGAGATGAGCTGGCTGAAAATTGAGTAAATTATATAATTTGAATCTTAACATGACAATTTATGTTCATTTGATATTTGTCTTTTAACTTAAAGGGGCCGTCCAACAGATAAAGCGTCGTATCGACGCGATTCGATATTTTGGGAAACTACGAAGATTGCTTATATAGCTTAATAATACATTTGCCCTGTATGTGAGCGTGGATGGTCGAGTGGTCTAGGTGGGAGGCTTTTTACTCCAAGACTCCAGGAATCCTGGGGTCAGTGGTTCGAACCTGTTGAGTGTTACTTGTTTTCCTTTTTTTAAATTGTATTCTTGTTGTTGTTTTTTACTGGAGATTTATTGTTCAAATGTTTAAATTATCAATATAAAGCATTTAAAGCATTTAATGACAAGCTTCAATACATGCCAAAATCTGTTGGACGGCCCCTTTAAATGTTTTATATTTTAATGGTTCGGTTTCACATGATTGAAACACATTTATTATGTTCATGTGTACATATGTTATTATATTTGAATGAGATTGTTATGGGTTTTTCTCTGCAATTAATTTTATGTAAAACACCATTTTATACGCTTTCGCGTGAAAGAAGTGGTTAAAGCTAATTTTATAATTTACGGTCTAGAATGATGAGCATCGTGATGTTTGATTATTATTATTCTGCTGATTGAGGTGACGTTTTCGTGTAAAACTAACAGTTTACTATGAAAAACATAACGATACCATAAGAGTGTCAACAGTTATTGACTAGTTGGGATTAAATACGATTTGGTATCCCTCGGAAGTACGTAATCTTAATATATGGCGATCTAGTAATAAACTGCCGTACTATTTGATCTCGGTATCTACAGCGTGCGAAATAATCTCGACAAGATTTGTACAATGTAATTTGTTCTGATTGAAGTTTTTACTAAAAGCACTTTGAAATGTATAAGTGATAAAAACATTTACAGCAAATGACTCAATGCTGTTTTAAACACAACATAACACAATTTAAACATATTATATATAAAAAATAACAGCAAAACTTTATTGCAAATTATCCTAGATTGTGCTGAAGGTATCGTCGTCAACGAAACACACAGCGTATTATAATCGCCACTCATATGAAATATTGAAACATATATACTGTTAATGCTACTTTTAAATCAAACATATGGCGCTGGGCAACCGGAATTTTCAGAAAAAGCCATTTTTAAATGTATAGATCATATAATGATCAGTGTAGCGGTATGTGGTGGCACGCATGGTTATGACAGTCCAATAATGTTTATATACACCTATTCAGACGCTAACTAATTTAGTAACGTTTTGGAAAAAGACATGGTTTGTAAATCGATTAAAGAAATGTCGGACTTGCGTCTACTGTGTTCTATGGCTTAATTCATGCATGGTCAGTTATTCATATTGAAAAAAAAAAACACCGTTCTATCGACCGACCAATTACAATCTTTCATCCTGTTAATCATTATGATTAGACATAGCTTATACTGTTCCAACCAACATGGGCGAATGCACAGTTGACAGAGAAAAGATATCCCACATCAACAAATGGATATAATATTCAAAGGGAGATAATGAATCGTCATGCATTGTTGTTATCATTAAGCTGATAATAATGCAGTTTTCAAGTGATGTTGTGTTTAAGGACCACTATAAAGTCATTACATAAATTAGGACATTCATATCATCATATTGATACAGATTACAGACCGTTTACTTACTAGAACAAGAGATACAAAGTAAGGTATGCAATATAAACTTAATTTAAATATGTTTGTACGAGTGAAGAGAGTTGTCTACTTTTGTGGACTAACTATCAAAAGGTATTGTATTTACTACGTCAACTGCTTCTGCTAATACTATCTCTAACACCACCACTTCTTATTCTACTACTACTACTACTACAACTCCTACAACAACAACACAAACTACAGCTTCAACAACAATAACAACACTTACTACTATTACTACTACTACTACAACTACTATTACTACTACGACTACTACTACGACTACTACTACTACTACTACTACGACTACTACTACTATACTACTACTACTACTACTACTAAGTACTACTACGGCTACAACTACAACAAACAACAACTACTACAACTACTACAACTACTACTACACGACTACTACTAACGACTACTACTACGACTACGACTACTAAACAACTACTACTACTAGACTACTACTACTAAAACAGCCACTACTACTACTACCAAAACTATTACTACTACAACAACAAACTACTACTACTACTACTACTACTACTACTACTACTACTACTACTACTACTACTACTACTACTACTACTACTACTACTACTACTACTTCTACTTTACTACTACTACTACTACTACTACTACTACTACTACTACTACTATAACTACTACTACTACTGCTACTATTACTACTATTGCTAAAACTACAAAAATATATTTTATTAAATTGAATTATTTTTGTCTGTTAACTAGATCTATACATGAAAAGTGGAATTAGGTATAACATAATCTGGACAAATGTTGTAAATAGTTTGTTATGCATCGAGTACTGTTTAACGGGATGTTAAACTGCATTTAGACATTGCACGGCTTAATGATGAGAATTACTTTGCTTTAACCCATTAAAGGGAGACGATTCGTATTTGTTTACATGAATGCAACATTCACTGTTACTGTCAATGTGACCAGTGAAATTATCAAGTTTACAAATAAAGATGCTGTAGATTATTTTCATTCAAAGCTGCTTAACAAATACGATGTATTTATAACTTAAACACGGTGAATTTGTGTTGTGCCTAGGATAAGGTTCAAGTTCAACTGTTGTCGACAATGGTTATTTTGCATTGTTGACCTTATTCGTGGTTAGCAAACACTTACAAATGTGTGTGTTATTTGTTAAGTAAGCTCAACGTTGAGTGAAGTTTGGAATACGAACAGCTTATTAGTCGTATACACGTTACTCACTGCAACTGCAACTGGATATAGTCACAAGTAGGTAAGATAACACTTATATACCATTTTCAAATGTATAACATAAACATCAGATTATTAAAAGTCTTCATTTAGTCAAATAATGAAACGAAGATATTAAGGATATTAAGGTTAATAACTTAAAATCAGTCATATCAAAACCACAGTTATTGGAAACTACTAATTATTTTTCGTAAACTATAAGAAAGTTAAAGTTTATTCTGTTTATATTGATAATTAGGAGTGTTTATACATATTTCAAAATGTTTTCTCTTTAGGAAATTTAGGGAAAATGCACAATAAACATCACTTGATAAGATGAACTCTTGATATCTGGCTGAATTGTCATAAAGCTTGTGAGATTTAGAGGATATTAGCGCCGCAAAGAATAAGTAATTAAACTCGTAACATTGTCACAATAATCCCGTTAAAAACGTTCATTTGCTCAATTATATAAAAACACGTTACATAGTATATATAAACAGAATAATTGTTTTCAAATGAGTACGATCATTAATTTTCATGTACTTAAATGACGGTTGATTATAAAATGCTTAGGAATGAAATTTAAAAGCACAAACGTGCGATTAAACTGCTATAGAGCTATTTTGTTGTTGTTTTTGCATACCATGTTCGTGCATTTTTAAAAGAGCAGTGTCATGCAAATACGGGTCTTCTGGCATATTCGGCCAGCTTTGTTCAAGACCATCCTTCGTATTCGCGTATCAGCTACCCTCCAGTCCGCTTTGAGAGCACACAACCTTGCGTCAGTTTATAGCGGCCAGCCTAGCTCGAGACCAGAATGCGCATGTTGGTATGAAGCTACGATGGCTGCATATGGCATAACTAACTGATAAGCCATGTTTCGCAGGACGCGACTGAAAAACATGAAACTAAACGCCAGTATTTACACAAACAGCATTAAGCGAGTATATACGATTTTTTATATGTGTTTAATTGTAATATATTGATAAAATATGTTAAATAACACAAAATAGGCAAGAAAAAATAGGCATTAAAGCCGAATTTCATAAAATGCAGCATAGACAAATTAGACACGAGCCGATTGTGACGTACATATTTTCCTGCAATAACCGAAGCATTCGTCTTTGTATTAGGCTCGGAGTTAGTGTTCGTGTGTCGTATGAATAGATATCATTGCAGGAATTCAAATAAACCGTTAAACTAAGTTTAGATTCACATCGTACATGTATGGTATATACTGGCAAATTCAGCTGTACAGCCCTTTTAATTTCAGAATTAAATATCTGGCTTATTTCGCATTTTTCGACACATGTTCTTCTTTACTTTTATTTTAATTTATATTGAAATATATATTAATAAGTTGTTTACTCATTTTGTATAAATTCATAAATATTTGACAAAATCGTATACTCTCGCTTTAAGACATTACAGACGATATCGTTCTATTCATATCCGTATCTAGTGTACACGTCGGTATCGCAACGCACTATAATTGTATGTACTCATTACATTCTCTTGTTAATTGTCGGTACAAAGCTAATTCATACTCATTAACAAGGGTGCTTCAATCGGTTCACTAATTTTCAAAATAAGCAGCTTACAATGAACATAGACATGACTTAACATGGAGCGTGTACATGATTCCATCAGCAATCTGCTTTAAGATTCTGATTTATGTGTTCTCTATACAAACGTACAACTAAATATACTTTCTATACATGGCAGCACTGTATATCCTATATGTATGTACGTAAATCTGCGCAGCGGAATATGTCTAATTCAAGAAATCTAGTATGAACCAGATTGAGGTAACCAACTGATGAATCATGCGCATTACAATGATAAACACGGATCTTGTTCACGCTTGACTAAACGTACTGAAGTATACGAATCATGACACATTTGTAGATATAGGCGACTGTTCTTTGTTTTAATAAGGTGTAAGATTTGTTCCCCTTAAGAAAGCATATATCACAATTATAGTTATTTGTCTGAATATTATTTAAACTTTAAAGTTATTTATGAAGCATATACTTGTTTGCGCGTATAACAGAACATGGACCTGATAGTAAGTAATACCCACGTGGACGATAGTTGTCGCTGTTATTAATCAATGCGTCAACTGACATTATCATACGCATGGCAAAGGTCGGAGTTCACGTTTTAGAGCATGTTTATCAAACATGTGTTGTATGAAAATACAAAGTGACAGTTGTTGCTCGTTCACTTCTTGTTTGAATGTTTGACTAATTGTGTATGAACTTGCAATTGATTGTTTAACAATTCTAAAACCTTTATATGATTATTTTCTATATTAATTCTACAAATCTGATCCCTTAATGGTTAATTACCGTAAACGATACGAAACTATGGTTTTGATGAATCTTTATTTTATCACATCATGAACACGTTGCGAGCATTGTACTTTGCTAAACCAAAATAAAAATGTATTTGTTTTGCCTGAAAATCACGACGGAT